>NW_026606618.1:5060000-5432053 GCF_029890125.1 Rhinichthys klamathensis goyatoka
ACGAAGCGAAAAGTTGTAGATGTATGCACCTGCTGCTTCTTATAAACCCGCACTGCGAGGCAGAGCAGCTGATGCAATTATCGCATGCCAATGTTCATTGGCTCGTTTTAGTTTCACTCGAAGTAGATTGGCCTCTCTAGCGAGATTTCTATTCGTCGGTCAGTAGCAGCTAACATGACCGACTGAAAAGAAACCTTTGCGATGTCCTAACAGCTGGGATTAGCACATAAAGAATCCACGTCCGCTAATGTCCGATTCGCGACCTAATGACTCCTTTGAACCAATCAATTTTGAATGAATGAATGGCTAAAACAACTGATCTGTCCAACACTGAACTCACGAGACGTCACTGTCTGAATCTGTGTATAACAAATCTTTTACTCAGAACACATCTGAAATTAGAAGGTTAGTGTGCTTACCCCATTTAGCAAACGTGGTTAGTAAGATTTAGCCTAATGATTCATGTTCTTTATATTTATATTGACAATGTGTATAAATGTACTGTGTTTGGACAAAGTTTATGTACAAATGTAATATATAATATATGGTACAAAGGTATTGGTAATATACAGTATGTGTCTGAAATATGTGCTCTCACTGTACTTTTTGACAGCATACGTCACAGTCATGTGGCGTCAGTGCTGTCTCAAGTCAGACAAAATTTCTTACCGCGAAGCATGATTACGTATTTCTGCTCAGCTAGCAACACTGGACATTAAAACTACACGGCATATGCTACCTTTTCATATACTGTCTAATTTCTATGCATAATAGATCTATATAATATCGTTTTAGACAGGACTGTTAAACAGATTGTAAACGAATGAACACGGAGAATGTGAGCACTGTGTGCACAGGCTCTGGCTGGCGTTCTCAGCGCTGTCAAAATAGAGGTCTGCCGCGAAGTCAAAATAAAAGTCACAACAATAAGCGTGGCTTACGTCACTTCAGACTTCCGTACTTAGAATAGTTTGTAAGAGCACAATAGGGGCTTTCGCACTTGGATAGTTCTCAGGGAACCACCCTGTTGGCTAGTAGAACTACCCAGTGCGAAAGCCCCTATTGTGCTCTTACAAACTATTCTAACTCAAACATTTGGGGAAAATGTTTTTAGATAAAAACTGAAAGCTTAGTGATGGTGACGTTGAATTTGTGGGACCTTGGTGTGTTCGTTTACAGCCTACCTTTAGCTTTTTACATCTGGCATCACTGAGTTTGTTTTTAGCAATAATCCAAAAGCCTATGGGAAAATCCAATTTCAGCCGACGGTGCGGAACACACTGAGAAAACTTAGTCGGCCGAGGCACAAAAACTGGCCGACAGCCGACTGTCGGCTTGGTGTGTTCCAGGCTTTACAGCACTGGAATGGTTTATCTATTGAATGTATAAACTAGCAAGACAAAACACGTGCAAATGATAACCTTTCACTCTATGGCAACTAAATGTTGTGTTTGTGAAAGACTCAATAACCACACCGTGTAGCTCCGTTCATGTTGCGTTTTACTGAACTGACGCAAACATTACATTTGTTGACCCTTGACGTAAATAACTGCCGTAAGCCTTAAAGGCACCGTAACCTGTCACTCGCAGTGCATAACAATACAGAGTCCAACAGGAAACAATACTGAACGTTTTCAGACATAACTCCCCCCCCCCCCTGGAAACTGAAACATAACATTCAGCCCCCATTCCCCAGTGTCACAATCACCCTGTCACATAGTCCCCATGCCAGACGGGCGGGACCCTCATTCTCTGAGGGCGTGCTGGCCGTGATGCTGCGTCGGGCGGAGCTGGTGGATTACCCCCCAACCGGTTAGCTCTTGGCCTGGGCTGCCAACCTAGAGCCACTGCTGGGGACGGAGGTGATACAGGTGCTGTGGGGGCTGCAACTCTGTGCAGGTTGTTTGAGTGCCAACGAGTCCCATTCTCCAGTCTGTAAGTGGCAGGACCCAACTGCTTAGTCACCCGCAAGGGCTCTGACCAGTATGACTGCAGCTTATTTTGGCGGTGGAGGTGTTTGATCCTGACCCAAACCCCTGCAGAAAGTGAGGGGTTTTGCACTCTGTGCGAGACATCAAACATCGCTTTCATCCGAGCCTGCGAACCTTTCACCTGAGCTCTGGCTTTCTGGAGCCCTGGGCTTCCACGTGTAGGGGCTGGCTCAGCTCTCAAAGAGTCCAGTGGTTGCTTTAGTTCGCGCCCAATCATGAGCAATGCAGGTGACACTCCAGTGGTGGAATGTTTGGATGCCCAGATGGTCAGGAGAGTTTGGTCGAGTGCGTTGCTGAAGGTTTTCCCTTCCTCCAGACAAGCTCAGATTCCATTTTTAAGAGTTTTATTCAATCTTTCCATAGTGGCCGCGGTCAGGCTAAAATGGGACAGTGTGGGTGGGGTCGTGAGCTGCCGTTTGATGATGCACACGGCTTCGTGGCAGGCCGGGGTCCAGTCCCACGGAACATCCTTCCTGAGAAGCTGGCGGAGGGGGGCCGTTGAGTCAGAGTAGTGTGGCATGAATCTGAGGTAGTAAGCGGCCATCCCCAGGAAGGAAGACAGCTGGGATGGTGAATGCGGGTCTGGCAGGGACAGAATGGCCTTGTGTGGGACATTATTGGGGCGATGCCCTCCTTCAAGAGCCTGAAGCCCAGGAACTCGACCTCCTCAACCCCGAAAATGCATTTCTCAGAGTTCAGTTTGACCCCATGCTGTTCGAAACGCTGAAAGACCTGCTCCAGGCGATCGTCATGCAGTGCGGTGGAGGGCGCATGCACCACCACGTCATCCAGGTAGATGGAGACACCCTGGATACCAGCCAATATGAGTGACATTATCTTCTGAAAACAGCTCGGGGCTGATGAAAGTCCAAATGCCATAGGTTTAAACCGGAAAGCCCCCATGTGCGTGACAAACGCCGTAAGATCCATGCTGGCCGGTGCCAGAGGGACCTGGAGGTAGCCGTTTCGTCCATCTTACTGAAAACAGTGGAGCCGTGGAAATGGCTAGTGAGCTCCTCAGCCGTAGGTAGGGGATACTTATCAGGGATGATGGCTTTGTTGACATCTGTGAGGTCGACACAGAGCCGCAGTCCGACCCCCCCTTTTCTTGGCTATCACCAGGTTAGACGCCCATGGCGAGGCGTCGACAGGCTCTATGACGTCCGCCTCCACAAGGCGATGCAGTTCGGCCTCCACCGCGTCACGGAGGGCAAGGGGAATGCGCCGTAGGGGCTGGATTACAGGGCGGACTGACGGGTTTACAGTGGGCTGGTGTACAAAACCAGTCATGCGGCCCCACCCGTTGAACAGTTATGGGTAGCGGTCAGCCCATGAGGTGGCAACTTGCAGGACATGCAGGCCCCTAGCATCACTCACACTAAAACCCAGGGCAAGGAACAAGTCTAGGCCCATAATGTTAGCTCCCTTCCGGGTGATGCAGAACTTGGTGGCAGGCGCACATTGTTGATCATACCTGACGGGCAGGCGGGCCACACCCAGAGTGAAGATGGGAGAATGGCCGTAGCCTAACAGGGGTTTAGCCGCTGCTTCCAGAGGCACGCGACTGAAAAAGCGATCATATGTGCATTTGTTTAGAATTGACACTTTCGCCCCTGTGTCCACGAGGAGTGGAATGAGAGCTGTGCCCACACGGCATGTGCAGAGCTTGAACGAAGGCTGTGAGGTCTGTACAGTGTTTATGGGGACAGCCGCAGTATCATGGCAAGCAGGGGAAGCAGCGCAAAATGGTTCAACTTGTTGCAGTTACGACAACGTTTCCCCTGGGCAGGGCATGACTGATCTCTGGTTGCATGTTTAGGGGAGCCACAGTTGCTACAGCTCTTGTGCCCACTCTCCCTGGGCCCCCTGTCCACTCTCTGTACATCCAAATGGTCACTCACCCAGTCAGCCGCATCTGCAGTCTCTGTGTGCTGAACTGACGGTGGTGATGATGTCACAGGCTCGTGCGCAGCGCGGCCAAACTTGCGCGCCTCCATTAGGGCCGTTTCCAACTGCTTTCCAATTACTAAAGCATCCGCTAGTGTCGTGGAGTCTGGCTCTAGTAAAAGTCTCTCCCTCAGTTGGTTACATGACGTTTTCTCTTAACTGGTCAACTATAAGTCCATCCTCCAAAGCCCCAAAATCACAAAGTCTAGCCAGCTCACGTAATGCTGATACATGGACAATGGTCTCACCCGGCTTTTGCGTTCTCTGACGGAACTCAAAACGGTGCATCCGCCGGCTTCTTCCGGAGCTGAAGTGGGCCTTCAAGGCGGTCGTGGCTGTGACGTACTTATCATCCGATAAGGTGAGCGTGGCGAAGATTCGGAAGTTTTCAGACATAACACTAAACATACATTTATTCTGCGAATCACAAGTGTGCCGAACTGTAGCTGGTCTGTAGAGATAACGTAATAATCCGTTTACATTTACATTTATTCATTTCACAGACGCTTTTATCCAAAGCGACTTACAAATGAGAACAATAGACACAGTGAAACTAACAATAGGACAACAATATGCAAGTGCTATGACCCTTCATAGTTTAATCTAACGCAGTAATTTTTTTGAAGATAATAGATATAGAATAGATGATAAAGTGTTAGTATTAATGGATCAGGTGTTGCCTAAAAAGATGTGTTTTCAGACGTTTCTTGAAAATGGCAATGAACTCAGCAGCTCTGGTTGCATTGGGCAGGTCATTCCACCAGCATGGAACAGACCAGGAAAAGGTCTGAGAAAGAGATTTTATGCCTCTTTGAGATGGCACCACAAGACAGTGTTCACTTGCAGAGCACAAGTTTCTGGATGGCACATAAGTCTGAAGTAATGAGTTTAAGTAAAAGGGAGCAGACTTAAGACTTTTAGAGCTCTATTTTAACGAAGCGCATGGTCTAAACCGCACGGCACAAGTTCACTTAGGGCATATCCGAATCCACTTTTGCTAGTTTAACGACTGGAAAAATGGTCAGCGCATGGTATAAAAGGGTTGTCCCTATTCTCATAAGGAGTAATGGGTGTGTTTTGGGATTTGCGTGCGTTAAACCAATCAGAGTCTCATCTCCAATTCCCTTTAAATGCCAGTTGAGCTCTCGCCATCGCAGATTCGCTATTTACGTGACGGAATTTGATAGTAGAAAGGCCGAACGGAACTGCTCGTGCGCAAGGTAAAAGTGCGCAAGCAGACCATCTACAGGACAAGCCTGATTCTGCCATATCTGTATGTACACAATAATAATCTTTTACATTATAGTCCTTTTATTTTAAATATTTGGCATGTTTGTGTGCTGCTTGTGCGTCCCTGTGTATTTAATAAGCAGAGTGTACACGTGTTGTGGATCCGCCTATAGGCACACATTACTAACGCGCTTATTAAATAACAAAAAAAATATTGCGCCATTGACTTTAGACCAGGTTTCAGTTGGTCAATGGCGCAGTCTATTTCTGTTGCCTCAAAATAGCAACACGCCAACAATGCGCCTGAACACACCTCGTTTTGCAAATGCATTTGCTAAACAACGTGGCGCAGGACGTGAAAATGATAACTGCGTCGGACTGAAATTAGCAAAAAACACTTGCGTTGCGCTTGGGCTGCATTGCGCTGGGTGTAAGATAGGGACCTGAGTAAAAGGTTAAGGTTTAACCCCCACTATTTTTTTAAGCATAAAGGCTACACTTTTTACTGTTGATACAGTTAACCCTTTCCCTGGCAGCATTTATTTTTGAAGTTGCCAGCCACCTCCAGCATTTTTTATCATTTTCTCAAAACATTGCCCCCCAGAATATTTTGTTGTATGAATATCTGAACAAGCAATATATCAAAATAAAGAACAGAGCCTCTGCTTAAAAAAATAAAAAAAATAAAAAAGGCAAATAAACAAAAAAAAATTATTCTAACTTCATGCATTCTTTTTTAATCAACACTTGAATGTGGGCAAGTTTCATAAAAAAAAACAAATACAATTTTTGTCAAAGACTACATTGTTCATAACCAACGCTTTTAATGCTTGTTTTTGCTTCTTCGCAACTTGTGTTTTGATCCAGAAATTCTGTACTCTTTCAGAAGATGTGTAATAGCACTCCCTACCGTATAACAGTGTAAACATTTATTGCCAGAAAATTCCATCAATTGCAGGAAAGAGTTAATATTTTAAATTATTCATTCCCTTTTTTGTGTGTGTGTGAAAAAAAAATAAGGGTCAGCGAAACTGAGTGTTGAGCTTGTTCAGGTGTCTTCGATTAGGGCTTAAGCTAAACTTTGCAGGGCAGTGGCCCTCAGGGGCTGAATTAGATGAACCCTGCCCTACACTATGACAATTGAGTAATTTTGTATTTTTCTTATCTGGTTGTATGTTTAGTAGCCTATGTTGTTTCATACACCTCATTAGCAGTATGAACAAGGCCCAAATGGCAAAAAATGCCATTGGTTTTGAGCATAAATTTCTGGTCATATGTTTCTATCACTAGATCTATTGAACATAGTGTGTTCCAAATCTATTGTGTGAATTTATTTTTTACTCATTTTTGTCAGAAATCTTTGCCACACCTCAATGAGCAGATAAAAAAGCAGCTGTGGGATCTGAGAAATAAGCTTAAAGAGTTTGAGGCTGGACCACCACAGGATCCTAAGGGGGCCAAACTATTCCTCACTGAAGTAACACTTTAATCTTTGATTTCCTTGCTTCTCAAAATTATAATTTGGGGTCCAAGCAGCTGATGTGTACCAAACTTTGTGAGATGCAGCCATATTATGCTAAATTACATTTCTCACAGTAATTGTGTAACCGTAATGGCTATAATAAATTATTGCAATATTGACTATACTAAGTCCTCAAGTTTTGCCAGAATAAATAATTGATATCAGTTTATATTGTATTTGTCTTTGATTAATGTTATTATGTAATGTAACTTTTTAGGTAACAAATGTTTTTTTTTGTTCTCACAGACTTTAACAAGATTCAATGATCAAATCAAGTCCTTATCATCAGGAGAGCTGATCATTGAAGAAAATTTGTTTGCCCAACTTCGGGCTGAATATGAGAAGTGGAATGCTCATCTTAATGTCACAAAGACAACTTGTTAGTATATTTTTAAATTTAAAAAATATAAACAAGTTTTAATTGACTCTGATGTTTGTGCTCTTCAAATGAAAAAGTCAAATAATTTCAAAAGAAATCTGCCTTGTTCCCAAATAAGTTAACGAATCAACTGAAGCGAAGATAGCAAATATCCAGGATTACAGAGGGAGGGAACTGCCCGGCTTCTGCAACTACAAAATGTTTGAGGGCGTTCTGCAAAAGCATGTGTCCACACTTAAAGAACCAGCCATCGACTTACTCAACACCATCAAAGGTACCATCACGCATCTCCATGCTAAAGATCTTTTTGCTCACTGGGGTAATTTCATTTTAAAACCAAAAGATTAACACTGTAAATGTTTTTGTAGTTTTATCAGAATTGTGAGACATTTGTGGCTATTTGTCCTTTTGATTTTGTATTTTTCTTGAAGACATCATCATCGAGCAGTTTACTGATGTAGTAAATCAATGTTTCCAGAAATACCCTGTTCTTCTAGATATCACTACGGTAAATATTGCTCCTTATTAGTGGTAAATAAAACTAAACAATCTTCCATTTTAATCAAGCCTCCTCTGTACATCTTTACTGGATTAAATAGGACAAAATTCACAACATTCAGTCAATCCAGCAAGAGAAGGCAGAGCAGAGGATCTCAGAGCAGTTTGAAATTGAAAACATGGTCTACACTCAAGATGCAATCCACTTTAAGTTCTTGAAGGAGATTACCAAAGAACAGTATTCAGAAGAGCAGTTACCTATCTTGGACAAAAAAAGCAAGTACAGTGTGATAATCCAGGCATATTACGAGGTAGATCTTCTTAGTTTTCAGTTACAAATATGTAGTTTGCTTAGAGACTGAATGGACTGCAGTGCTTAGTACCTCTTTGATTTTTTTTTCAGATTGCAGTGCAGCGAATGGCTGACCAACTGCCCATGATGATCTCATTTTTCATGTTGAAGCAGACTGCTTATCTCCTGTCTATTGACATGTTGTGTTTACTGGATGGGGCAAATGTGAGTGAGCTTCTGTTTGAGGACTCTGATGTCGGTAAACAGCGCAAAGACACACAGGCTCGCCTGGATCGTTTGAGCATTTGTCAGGAAAGAATTAGCAATTTTATCTGAGCAATCTACTGACTAGAGGAAATTATCTGAAAGGAAATCTGATGTACCATATGCTAATCTTAGGCTATGTATAAACTCTATAGATAACACTAGATATAACTAAGTCTGGATAACTTTCTTCAGCATATTAAAGCAGAACTCCGGTCAATTTTTTGTGAATTTGGAGTGCTGTCAGTACAGAGAACGACGACAAAAATCGGTGTTGCCTACACCACAGTAGTCGATTGTCGAATTCACGCACGCGATCATTACCTTGCTTAGTTAGCAATGATCTCATGCGTGAACTCGACAATCGACTACTGTGGACTTTGACCGAAAACAGGAAGTTAACACAGGTATGTAAGCTGGCTGAATTAACATCACTTTTATTCATATTTTTCACAACTACTGCAGTCAGATTCACCGTATTCACTCTGAATATACTCACTCACATGGCTGTGCACTTGTAATGACAAATCAAGGATGTTAAGAGGCTAAAAGCAGGTTTAAAACTTACCCCATTGAAGTCAACAGGGTGCAAATCTTAAAAAGAGGATAACACGGTGTAGGCAACACCGATTTTTGTCGTTGTTCTCTGTACTGACAGCACTCCAAATTTACAAAAAAATGAGCTCAATGTTAAAAATGACCGAAGTTCTCCTTTAACATATTGTGATATACAGTGGGTACGGAAAGTATTCAGACTTTCATTTTCCCTTACATTTTTCACTCTTTGTTATATTGCAGCCATTTCCCTCATTATTGTACACATAGCACCCCATATTGACAGAAAAACACAGAATTGTTGACATTTTTGCACATTTATTAAAAAAGAAAAACTGAAATATCACATGGTATTCAGTATTCAGACCCTTTGTTCAGTATTTAGTAGAAGCACCCTTTTGATCTAATACAGCCTTTTTGGGAAAGATGCAACAAGTTTTTCACATCTGGATTTGGGTACATCCTCTGCCATTCCTCCTTGCAGATCCTCTCCAGTTCTGTCAGGTTGGATGGTAAACGTCGGTGGACAGCCATTTTCAGGTTGTGAAGCCACTCCTTTGTTATTTTAGCGGTGTGCTTAGGGTCATTGTCTTGTTGGAAGGTGAACCTTCGGACCAGTCTGAGGTCCAGAGCACTCTGGAGAAGGTTTTTGTCCAGGATATCCCTGTACTTGGCCGCATTCGATTGCAACCAGTCGTCCTGTCCCTGCAGCTGGAAAACACCCCCACAGCATGATGCTGTAACCACCATGCTTCACTGTTGAGACTGTATTGGACAGGTGATGAGCAGTGCCTGGTTTTTTCCACACATACCGCTTAGAATTAAGGCCAAAAAGTTCTATCTTGGTCTCATCAGACCAGAGAATCTTATTTATCACCATTGTGATGTAGCTCAGGGTTCGTGTGTAGGTGATGGAAGGAGACTCGGGGTCGGCAAGTAGTGGAGCTCGTGCACTTTATTAATGATGCTCTTTGCACAGCGCTTTCTTGCGCTCTCAGAATTAACTCAAAACACTCAATTTTCACATGTAAGGCAATACTCTTCCCGCTGACTACAGCTTCTCAGGTTACCAACGAGGCAGCACTCTTTCCACTGTTCACAGCTTCATAAACCTTTCGTCCCGATCGTCAGCGTGCACGAGCTTCCAGTCTCTCTCTCTCTTCCGTTATCAGCACAGCCCGCTTATATGCGGTCTCCTCACGCCAATTACTGAAATCACAAACAGGTGTTTGTCATTTGAACTTGACCCACTTACTCACCGCTCGGCTCCGCCCTCGCTCTCCTGCTACAGACTCCGCTGAACCACGCCCCCCTCGCCACATACCCCCACCGCCCGTCTGCAGCCTCCATCCTGCCCATGACCCAAGTGAAAGCCCAGATACCTGACTTCCACGCGCCCAATCGCACACTTCTTTGGGTTGGCCGTGAGCCCCGCCCCTCGCAGCGTCCTGAGGATAGCTCGCAAGTGCTGCATATGCCGCTGCCAGTCATTACTATAGATGATAATATCATCCAAGTACGCCGCGGCATATGCAGCATGCGGCCGGAGGATTCTATCCATTAGGCGCTGAAAGGTGGCAGGTGCCCCGAACAAACCGAAAGGAAGGGTGACAAATTGGTGTAATCCAAACGGCGTCGTGGAAGCGTTTTTTTCTTTAGTCATTGAAAACAAGGGGATCTGCCAATAACCCTTTGTTAAATCCAGTGTCGAGTAAAATCGAGCCGTGCCGAGCCGATCAAGCAATTCGTCCACCCGTGGCATTGGATATGCATTGAACTTCGATACAGCATTCACCTTACGATAATCCACACAGAACCGCACTGAGCCGTCAGTTTTAGGCACTAAAACTATCGGGCTCGCCCAGTCACTGTTGGATTCTTCTATTACTCCCATATCCAGCATAGCCTCTAATTCAGCCTGAACTACTTTCTTTTCATGCTCAGGCAATCTATATGGCCGGCTGCGTACTACCACACCCGGTTCGGTCTCAACATGGTGCTTTATGAGGTTTGTTCGACCAGGGAGGGGCGAGAACACATCAGCAAACTCTGTTTGTAAGTTTCGAATGTCAGCGATCTGGGACGGTGAGAGGTGGTCTCCGCAAATGGCCAGAGCGGAGGATTGAGACTTTAAATTCGCCTCTGGCCCGAGATCCTCCTCCCCACTCACTACCGTCGCCAGCATCGCTGACTCCGCCTCATTCCACTTTTTTAACAGGTTGAGGTGGTAAATCTGATGTGCTCCGTCCCTATCTGATCGAAGGACCTCATAGTTGAGATCCCCGACTCGCCGTGTGACCACAAACGGTCCTTGCCACTTGGCGAGTAATTTAGAGCTGGATGTGGGAAGCAATACAAGGACTTTATCTCCCGGTGCAAATTTACGTAGTTTAGCCCCCCTGTTGTACAGCCGACTTTGTTTGTCCTGGGCCTGTAACAAATTCTCCATAGAGAGCCGCCCCAACGTGTGGAGTTTTGTTCTCAGGTCCAGGACGTATTGAATTTCGTTTTTGCTATTCGAAGGTCCGTCCTCCCAAGCTTCCCTAAGTACATCCAGCACCCCGCGGGGCTGGCGACCAAAGAGCAGCTCGAAAGGGGAAAACCCCGTGGAGGCTTGGGGGACCTCGCGTACAGCGAACAAGAGGGGTTCTAACCACTTATCCCAATTTGTGGCGTCTTCCTGTACGAACTTACGAATCATGGACTTCAACGTGCGATTAAATCGTTCTACCAAGCCGTCTGTTTGTGGGTGATAGACGCTGGTACTAATCGATTTAATACCCAATAATTCGTACAGTTCGCGAATTGTGCGTGACATAAACGCCTTGCCCTGATCGGTGAGAATCTCTTTCGGGATTCCCACCCGGGAGATTAATTGAAACAGTGCACTCGCAACACTTTTAACAGAAATTTTGCGAAGCGGCACTGCTTCGGGGTATCGCGTTGCATAATCCACCAGAACTAATGCAAAGCGATGCCCCCATGCGGATCGTTCTAACGGCCCGATGAGGTCCATGGCAATCCTCTCAAAGGGGACCTCTATTAATGGAAGGGGGCACAAAGGTGCTTTTCGGTTGGCCGGTGGATTCACCAACTGACATTCACGACAAGACGCGCACCACCTGCGCACATTCTCGTGAATGCCTGGCCAGAAAAATCGGGTCATTAGACGATTCAGTGTAGCTGCTTGCCCTAAATGCCCAGCCATCGGATTACAGTGAGCCGTCTGAAAAAGCATTTCCCGGCAGCTCTTTGGAACTAACAACTGAGTTGTATCTTGTTTTGTCTGGGTATCCTGGGTCACCCGATACAACTTATCTTTTATCACGGCAAAATAAGGATACGAGAGCGGTTGGTCTGGGTGGACAGGCTGTCCGTCGATCACGCGGACCTAATCAAACGCATTTTTAAGTGTATCATCTCGGGACTGTTCCAGAGGAAAATCATCGCGGTCAAAAAGGATTTCCCTTTCTGAAGCGCTTCGTTCCTCTGAGACAGACCCCGAGGTTCCCGGCACAGCCTCTCCAACCTGAACCACCGCTCTCTTCTCCTGCCTTCTATTAATCCCAGAAGCACCCGTACATAAATAAGCCAATAATGTTTTAAACCCCGGCCAATTGGTTCCCAAAATCAACGGGTGCTGGAGGTGCTGGTTAACTGCCACCTCTACACTATGCTTTTTCCCCCAAAATTGGATAGTGACTGGCACTAAGGGGTAACCCACTACCTCACCATGCACACACCGCACCTTAACCACGCGGCTCCTATCAAATGCCACTGGATGAATCAAACTTTGATTGATGGAGGTCTGGTTACAACCTGAATCCACCAAAGCTTGATAGGTACCCCCCTTTACACTTACTGGTATCTTGTACAACCCAGCTTGATCGGGGGCAACCTGTGGTGCGTCGGGGACCCTGACCAGCGTTCCGACCTCCATCACCGGGCACCTATCCACGAAGTGCCCAGGGTCCCCGCAACGCCAGCAGGCCGGCCCAGGCCTCCCCGCCATCCCAGTGGCGGGAAGTGGGTCAGGTGATTGACGTGAGGAGACCGCAGGGGCCGGGGTTGGCGGACCGCCAACCATCGATGGGGTTCCCCGGGGTGGCGCACGTGGTGCAGGGGCCGGATCAGCTGCAGGGCTGGTCCTCCAGCGGGGCGCCGGGCGTGGTGGAAAGCCACCTCGGGACCTGGGAGCAGGGACAGGGCGAGAGAGAGAGGGAGAGAGAGAGAGAGATGTCGGTAGGGGTTCGCCGACCCCTGGGCACGCCACCAGCTGGTCCTCTGCCAATTGGATGGCCTGGTCCAGCGACGTCGGGCGGTGGCACTGGACCCACTGTGCCGTCTTCTTTGGCAGACGGGCGATGAACTGTTCCAGTACCACCAACTCGATGACTCCATCGACGTCGCGGGCCTCGGCCATCAGCCATCTGCGGCACGCGTCCCGGAGCTGTTGCGCAAAGATAAAGGGCCGGCCGGATTCCCCGAACTCCATAGAGCGGAACTGCTGACGACTGTGCTCGGGGACCGGCCGACCCGCTGAAGAATGGCGCGTTTCAGGTCTTCATAGACCAGGAGGTTGCGGACTGGCAGCTGCTGGGCGGCGATCTGCGCTTCGCCCGAGAGCAGCGGGATCAGACGCATGGGCCAGTCCGCGGGCGGCCAGCACCCGGCCTCGGCCGACTTCTCAAAGAGGTCCAGGAACGCCTCCGGGTCGTCCTGGGGACCCATCTTGTGGAGGGGAAGGGCCGTGGCCGGGGCCGATGAAGTAGACGCCCGAGCCTCCCGGTCTAGCCAGCTCCGGAACTGCTCGCGGTCCTCATGCTGGGTCTGGAGGAGTGCCTCGAAACGGCGCTGTTGCTGATCCTCCATCTTCAGCAGAGCCTCCTGGTGTTGTTGGTGGAGTCCCGCTAGCGTGTTGATGATGTCCGCAAATGGCGATGACAGAGTGGTTCTGGCGGCGGCCTCTCCTTCCATCCCGAGTTTCGGCACCAGTGTGATGTAGCTCAGGGTTCGTGTGTGGGTGATGGAAGGAGACTCGGGGTCGGCAAGTAGTGGAGCTCGTGCACTTTATTAATGATGCTCTTTGCACAGCGCTTTCTTGCGCTCTCAGAATTAACTCAAAACAAAACACTCAGTTTTCACATGTAAGGCAATACTCTTCCCGCTGACTACAGCTTCTCAGGTTACCAACGAGGCAGCACTCTTTCCACTGTTCACAGCTTCATAAACCTTTGGTCCCGATCGTCAGCGTGCACGAGCTTCCAGTCTCTCTCTCTCTTCCGTTATCAGCACAGCCCGCTTATATGCGGTCTCCTCACGCCAATTACTGAAATCACAAACAGGTGTTTGTCATTTGAACTTGACCCACTTACTCACCGCTCGGCTCCGCCCTCGCTCTCCCGCTACAGACTCCGCTGAACCACGCCCCCCTCGCCACAACCATCTTGGAGTCCTTCAGGTGTTTTTAGCAAACTCCATGCGGGCTTTCATGTGTCTTGCACTGAGGAGAGGCTTCCTTCGGGCCACTCTGCCATAAAGCCCCGACTGGTGGATGGCTGCAGTGATGGTTGACTTACTACAACTTTCTCCCATCTCCCGACTGCATCTCTGGAGCTCAGCCACAGTAATCTTTGGGTTCTTCTTTACCCTTTTTCACCAAGGCTATACCTACCCCGATAGCTCAGTTTGGCCGGACGGCCAGCTCTAGGAAGGGTTCTGGTAGTCCCAAACGTCTTCCATTTAAGGATTATGGAGGCCACTGTGCTCTTAGGAACCTTAAGTGCAGCAGAATCTTTTTGTAACCTTGGCCAGATCTGTGCCTTGCCACAATTCTGTCTCTGAGCTCTTCAGGCAGTTCCTTTGACCTCATGATTCTCATTTGCTCTGACATGCACTGTGAGCTGTAAGGTCTTATATAGACAGGTGTACGGTGGCCGAGAGAGCTCAACGCGCTGCAAATGAGAAAACACATGCAAATAGAAAAAAACACATGCAAATAGAAAAAAACACATGCAAATAGAAAAAAACACATGCAAATAGAAAAAAAACACATGCGAATTAAGAAAACATCTTCATCAATTTTACAAAACACGTGTGCTCCAAAGACTCACAACACAACCAAATACGGAACGCGCTGCAACTACGGAAACGCGCTGCAATTACGGAAACGCCCTGCATATATGGAAACGCACTGCAACTACGAAAACGCGCTGCAAAAGTTCACAACACAACGGAAATGATTCCAGGGGACCCAAACAAGTGACGAACCCGGCTGGCTGGGACATGCGTAGACCTTAATAAGACCTCGTCAGTGGTGTTGTCGTCTGTCCATGACCTGAAAAGTGAGTTTGTTTTACTTTATTTTAAAATCCTGATCGTATTCATTGGCCCTTTGGATATTATTAGCCTAAATAATCTGAAATACACAATTAACTGTGAAACGTTAGTATGTAAGCAGGCTAATTACTTTCACAACTAAATAACATCAAGGTTCAGGAAAATAAATTCCGCAATGCAAAATACAGTTTTTTTTATTGAAAATGTTATGTTTTTAACATATTTCTGCATTTCTCATTTATTCTTTATGCTGTAATACAGTCAGTAAAAAGAAACGATCTTATTCTTATCATATAATGAATATTTATGTGAAAAAATCATTCAAACATAGAAAAATGGTAATTAAATGTATGTAATGCTCCCTGTTGTTAGTCTTTTTTAGGTCACTGTGTTATGAATGCCATGTATGTTTTCTGAATGAGAATTGTTGCCAGTGATTGGTGGAATGAGCTAATTTTGAAACAAATATGAAGTGTTTTGTTGGTCTGAGTGAGTTTTGGGCCAAGATTGATCTTGGTAATGCAGACTATATGAAGAGTTTTGAAAATGTGGCTTTAGTACTGACCAATGCTTGTTAGCAATTGAAAAACTTACTGTAATGGTTAAAACCAGGTCAAAGAAAATTGCAGATTGATGGTAATAATAATATTTAAAAATGTATTCAGACCCTTTTACTATTGAAAGAATGGACAAAAGAGTACATTGTGCTAACTTCAGTCTACTCATCTTTTTCAGATAAAAATGTTTTGTCCTTTCTGTGGCATTCAATGGCCGACTTTGCCCAGATTTTGTAGCACCTGTGGGCGAGATGTAAGCTTTGTAGAGAACGCCTCTAGAACTGCAGGTGATGACCATGTGTCACGTATGACTGTGCCCAGAGCAGGTAATGTTCTCTTACAGAGATATCAATTTCAATTTCTATTGTTCCATCCATCAAATTATAGCAACTACATTGAGTCAATCTTTTTCTCTCTCTCTCTCTTTCTGATTGTGTTTCAGTGACTGATGCATGTGCCATTCCATCAAAGCCAACTGTTCTCCAGTTTATGAAATACAGAGAAGTAAAAGAAACTGAAAGGAAGACATTTTCTAAAAGTAAAAAGAAATCAAATAAAACAGTAAAGGTAAGCAAATTTTTATTTTTAAGTTAATGATGTTGTTGACGTTGATAATTATCATTATTCCATCTTTTCTCACTGATCATCTAGATTTCTGTTGGGATCATGAGCAAGACCAGGAATGGCTTTAAGCCCATGAGAGGGAAAAACCTACCTCTACATGTTGACCCCCAGTGGGCATCTGAGCAACTCTTGGCAGCTGCAGTGAAAAAACAAAAAGATTTCAATCAAGACATGGAAGATGGAGAATATGTCTTGCTTTATCCAGATGGCTCTCAGATAAAAAATATCCCTGGGACTGACACACCTTTTACCATTGGACAATACAAAGAGGCCATTGGAAAGGCGTTTCAAAGGATCACATTGTACATCTGTACCCTTGAGGATTTGTTGTCAAAGAGTAAGTATTGAAGTAGTATGTTTTATATATATTTTATGCACATTTAAACTACAAACAAAATACTTTATGTGATAAGTGCTTTAAAGGGATAGTTCAGCCAAAATTCTGTCATCATTTACTCAGCCTCAAGATGTTCCAAACCTGTATACATTTCTTTGTTCTGCTGTACACAAAGGAAGATATTTGGAATGTTTGTAACCAAGAAGCTCTCACCCCCCATTGACTACCATAGTATTTTTTGTCCTACCATGGTAGTCAATGGGGGGTGAGAGCTTCTTGGTTACAAACATTATTCCAAATATCTTCCTTTGTGTACAGCAGAACAAAGAAATGTATACAGGTTTGGAACATCTTGAGGCTGAGTAAATGATGACAGTGGGATTCCAACTACAGTTACAGCCTACACATTTAACAATACTGCACATGTAATATGAAATAAAGATTGATCACAAAATCTTTTGTGAGGTCATGAAGATGACTCCGTTTCAGAAGATGAGGATGAGGATGAAGTTGTTAGGGTGCAACCCAATATGTCACCTCTTTCTGACACAGTGGTAGGTACATCACAGGGATTTAGGTGTTCAAGATGTCTTTGCAGTGCAGCTACAGTATAATGTAATGAAATCTCCTGGAATGGTCAACCATTAGAAATAGAAAAGCATATACAGACAGTGTTAAGGCTATGGATAACTTTAGGGTTTTATGTTTACACCTCTCAGCTTTGGTCTGGTCCCGAAAGCAGTACACCAGAGCATAGACCTTGGTAAGTGAAATTTCTGCTGACACATTTTTTTGGTCCCTGTGCCACCTATATGAATGTCAGTATGTTTTAGTTCATTCATTAAAAAAATTGCTATAAAGAAAGCATTCTATGTTCTCTATAACACAGTGAAAATTTCTACTAAATTGTTTGTATGTTTTAGGTCAGCCACAACATCTGAGAGATCCCAGCAAGTATGTCATATTCCGCAATATAATACACTGGAATTTGTTAATAATCAAGGTATTTCTGTAAGTTCTAATTGTGCTGTGATGTTGGTGCTGCAGGCCAACAGTGCAACAAGACCCAAACAGACGACCTCCTCAGTGGGTGAACTTAAGTCAAGTGACTTCTACAGGTCGGTTATAAGACATAACTTTATATCACATCTTTAGTATTAGGACATAGTTTTTTATTGTTTTGGCTCTGTACTTCAGAACACTAGATTTGAAATAAAACTATTAGACTAAAGTACTGGACTACAGCCAAAACAACAAAACATGTCTGTGTCAGAATACTTTCTGTATTAACTCTCTGTTATTGTTGTTCTTGTACCTCTCTTCCACAGTACATATACCAATATATATGCACCTATCACCATTGACAGCAGTTCCTCAGATCTTGAGGAAGTAGAGAAACTGCCAGAGAAAGACAGGTACTATCACATAAGAAGTACTTCTGCACTTTGTTCTTCAGCCTTTCTTATTTTGGTAATATTTATTGTCTCAAACAAACCAACATTTTTAATTGCCTTCAGTAGTCATAAATAGAGTGTAAAATTTATTTATGCATTTGGCAGACGCATTCATCCAAAGTGACTTGCAGTGCATTCAAGCTATATATTCTATCAGTATGTGTATTCCGTTGGACTCGGATCCATGACCTTTGCATTGCTAACGCAATGTTCTACCAGTTCAGCAACAGGTTTAGAAGTAAAAATCTGTCAGGCTGTTTCTCTTCAGTTATCCCTCTGCAGAAGAATGTGGTTTTGTGGACGGAGTCTCAAAATCTATTACTAAAGTTTTGATGTCCAAATTATGCTTATCATTTTTGAGCAGTGTTGTATAGCTTACTCATTATAAAGGGCCCATAAAAGACTATAAACCTAAAAAGTCCTGGTTTAAATAATCCACCAAACTAAGAAGAGGTCGTGTTAATATTTCTTGCTTTTCACAGACTGTTTTCTTTATTTTACAGTGATGGACATGATGGGCTAACAGCTGCAGACGTAGTGTCAAATCTGTCACTTAATCTTAAAAAATCATCCTGTAGCAGATTTAACATTAACCGGGCAAATGTCTGGGATGGTGCCTTAAGAGGTTTCAGGCGATCCTCATTTGACCCCACCTGCAGCTTGATGGTGAAATTCACAGATGATGCGGGGCTGACTGAAGAGGCTTTGGACAGCGGGGGCCCTTCTCGTGAATTTCTGACCCTGCTGATGGACACCATCAAAACCAGGAGGGTATTTGAAGGCAAAGAAAATGCCAAATACCTCTCATTTGATTGTAAAGGTAATGCTTTTTTTGTGAAGTTTTTACAATGTTGCAAATCAATGTGTCCTAACATTGCAATATTGGCATTTTTAGCTGCAGAAGACAATGAGTATTTCCAGATTGGAAAAATGATTGCTGTCTCAATTGTCCATGGAGGTCCAGGGCCTCGTTGTCTTTCCCCAAATTTCTTCCTTTACCTAATTGGTAAAGTAAAGACAATTGAGGCCCCAGTTGAGGACATACCTGATGATGAGGTCAAGAAGACCCTCCTTGAGGTAATTTGTTAGGCTGGGATTATAAACAATTTTGAGACATTACTTTCATCAACTGACACAAAACTATCCTTAGTATTGATACCTTAATAGCTGTACAAACAGTACGATTGACAATACTGTAATAGAGGGTACGCTTTTATATGGGCAGTCAGTGTAAATTCAAAGCAGTAGTTCTAAATCTCTAGCATTTGAATTTAATGTCTCAAATAAATGTCATTATTGGAAATTTTTTAACCTAATATCATTATCAATATGAGTTCATTTGATTTTTAATTTAATCCCTCAAAATGTCAATTTATTCAACATCAGAATCAGATGTTTTGGTTGCCATTACGAAGGTCAAAGAAATGTTTACATTTGTGCTTGAAAACGGATATTCTTATCAGAATCTTTGATGTGCCACACCCAAAAAAGCCTTTATTCAGTCTGCATAGGTGCTGGAAGGAAGACCATAAATGATCAATATATGCCTAAATATGTACAGTATAGAAAGAAATGAGTCACAGTATTTCATTCTTTTGAATCTGACATTACTGTTCAATGCTGCTCTGTTTGTATCTATGCTATCTGTTTTAGATGATCCCATCTTGCTTTATATTTGTGTCATTGCAAACCACTTTTTAAAAAGAAAAATTATGAATAGTCCAAGCCTTACTAATTTGTATAAATGTAATGTGGCCTATTATTTGGTCCAATAAAAATAAATACATTTCATTCCTTTTTATTTTCCTCTAGATAAAGAATGCTACATCACTGAGTGAACTCCAGGGACTCACAGAAAAACACTCCAGCATGCTTCAGACAGCAGGCTGCTATCGGTTCATGAGGACTCTGGGGGATAAGAATAAAGTAGTAGATGATTACATTCAGTGGTATTTCATCTACCGAAACCATGTTTCCATCCAGAGGTATAATATTCTACTTACTCTGTGGGCATGTAACAAAACTTTAATATAAAGTTAAATATACATTTTTAATAACATGACTACTTTAATACTTTCAACACTTTATACTAATAAGGGCTAAATATGGTGGTTGAAGTAGTCACCTCATATACAGATGTTCAATTTTGACCAAACTCTTGATTTTGTCAATGCCTTGGAACAGCATCCTTCACTCTTCTTCTCATTCATGTGCTACACTGAGACCAAGCTGACAGCTGATGCTGTGGAGAACATCTTCCAAGTGCAGTTTAGTCAACCTGGTAGCACCAACCGTCAGGAGGAGGCCAGAGTACTGAGCTACTGGCGAGATTATCTGCTCTACCTGGAAGGTATTATTTATGGTTAAAATTATAAGAAATGTGCTGAATTATCACTACAGCAAACGGTGAGATAAAGTAATTTATGTCAGAAATTTACATCAGTTCAAAGAACCTTAGTGTTATACACAAAGGACAAATCCACAATTGCTTGCTATGCGGTCCATTAGAATTTAAACTGGGTTCCATTATGCCACATGTGGTTTAGGAGAAATGACAAACCACCAGAGGTGTAAAGTCCAGGGGTACGAGAGTAAAAGTCCTGCCATATGTTTATTCCACCCATGAACTCAGCCAGCTGATTTCACTAATTAGTTCTATTTCCTGGCTGAAAAACTGTGCTAATTAGCAAATCCAGGTGATTGGAACAGAATACTGAGGAGGACTTTTACTTTCTGAACCTGGGGGGTATTCCAGAAAGCAGGTTATGTGACATATCTGGGTATATTTAAGAGTAAGTAAGGGGATAATCTCAAATTTTGGTTCCAAAAACATTTCAGGGTATGTAAGTAGCCATAGCAACCACGGAAAGTAGTTTGCTTAAGAGGTATTCAGATACGTTATATAATTAATAAAACAAAATTTGTTATATAGTTGCACTATAAATTCTAAAGCACTATTATAACAAGGTAATGTTTAAATGTTTATTAAATTCAAATATATTTATTTTATTGTCATCTCAGACATGGATCTACATTCAATTAATTAGCATCAAATAAACAATATAATCCTTATTCTCAATGAATAAAGATTGAAAAGATCCACCAAATAGTTGGCGATGTGCACTAAGTAGGTTATATAAATCGCCATTAAACAAAAGGAGGAAGTAGAATGGCACGCTTTTTCTTAGCGTCTGTTACTCTGTTGAGAATGTCTTGTGTGTTAACCGGGAACATACTCTGGGTTGGATTAACTTACTCCCCGCACGCGTTTTTGGAACCAACATACCTCGAGTAAGTAAGGTTTGGGTTAATCTACCGAGAGTTCAAGGTATATCTGACGGTAAGTTAACCTTGCTTTCTGGAATACACCCCTGGACTTTACACCTCTGCAAACCACCTCCATGCAACAAATCAGCACTGTGCTTAAACCCTTTTACAGCTGTAAGGTGATAACTACACTGATTTGAAAGTAGCAACAAGTAAAAAATAAATGGAAACAAACTAAAAAACATAATGTCTAACATATTTTTCTTTTGCTCGCCCTAGAAAAAGAGACTAGTCCTTCTTTGGAAGATGTCCTCATGTTTGGAACTGGGCTGAAGGAAGTTCCTCCTGCAGCAATACAGCCACAGCCACTGCTAGTCTTTCAGAAGATCTCACGCTTTCCCATGGCAAATGTATGTTCAAATACAATCAAAATTCCAATCTTACCCAGTTATGAAGAGTTTCAAGAAGCCATGGATTATGGCTTGCAAAACTCCCCTGGTTTTGGGCTTCCTTGAAACTAAACATCTTTGGCTGATAGACCAGAGTTTAGGTCAGAGTTAACGGTTTTATTGAAATCTTTTTCATCTTTTTCTTTACTATTTTGAAATGCAGGTGTGTTTGTATAACTTGTACATTTTAACCTGCACTAGTTAAACATTTCAAGCCACTCAAAGGAAGGAAAGCTCAGGTTAACAGTTTTGATTGTATTGATGCACTGCTGAGTTTTGAGGAATAATATAACAGTTTTAATATTTTCACAAGAGACATTTTTCATCAAGGACCAAAACTTTTTTTTAGTACATAAATGCATGCCATGTTCTTGGCACAAAACTTAAGATTTTGTGTTATACACAGAGCTTAAATCACTGATGTTCAGAAAAACACTGGTGTAAACATGCAGTGAACAAATAAAGTTGTTTAAAATGTATAAAGCTGTTGGATGTACTTCATTTAGAAATGACAAAGTTATAAAAAAGAAGAAGAAAAAAAGTGAAAATCTTCTGACTTCTGCACATGTATCTACCCAGTCAATAGTTAATAAGTTACACTATACTGTGTACATGAGTAAAATAGGGATTATAACAAATACTGTGCTTTAAAGTATGTGAAGGCTGTTCACACAGGATCTCCAGAATCAATACCCTCCTGGAAGCATAAATGTTCTTTGCAAATAGCAGATCAAGCTACCCAGTAGATTATGAGAAGACTTAACTGTATTGGCATCAGTAACATGTGCATGTGTAACACAAATAATCATATCACAGAATCATAAACTAATGATTTTATAGTCCAGACATATTTTTGAGTGTTATGTAATTCTCAACAGCATTTATCCAGTTGACTGGTGGAGACAGCCCACTCTGTCTCTCTAAGTCTGCAAAGCGAACTTGGAGATTACCGTCACCACAACGACTGGGCTGCGGTGGTGGTAGAATGTCCTCAAAATCTTGAATGACTTCCTGTGACACTGGGAATCCACAATCCCTTTCATCAAACCTAAGGCCAGTCAGAAATCAAAACACTACGAGTCAACTCATTACAAATTTTAATATTAAAAACTACAAAGGCTGAGGTGGGAAAAAATGCTCATGCAAGTCAGTTCCCCAGCTGTAATAAATTATAACCCAATTTTTTATTTTGAATTTGACGTCAAATCAGCAAAAGGTTGACTGAGGTCAAATATGGTCATTATATTTGCTTCGACTACAAAGGCACTTTGCGTTACTGAATCTGAAAAATCCACCTTTTTTGCTTTGTGCATTGTACATTTCGGTTTTGTTGTGGAATGGTGTTTTTTTTTTTTTTTGTCTAAGAGTATTGGAATTATTTTTTAAATATCAATCTTGTTTTCTGATTTAAAAAAAATAGGATAATCGTCAAGTGAGGGACTTGTGGAAAGGGTCCCAGTAGAAATTTCTGAGACATTCCACTATACACTTCTGCGTCAGCTTTAGGCAATCATATAGTATGATTTAATAATTATTTAATTTCTTAAATAATTAATGATTAAATTTAATCATGTGAAAACGCAATCTGATTTTTACTGAAAATGGTCACACATTGCATGGATTAAATACAAACCTGTGAGGCAGGTGATACATTGCTTCTGGTTTACCAGAATGACATCGAGACTGACGAACAGGTCGGATGGTGTGGTTGTTCCAGAGTTCTCTGTACTCATCAAAGTCCTTCTGCAAGATGCTCAAGAAGACATACCGTAGAAGGCACTTATGCTCATGGCTGCCATTGAAAAGGTGCCTCTCTCTCAGGTCACTGAAGAGCTCAATCCAGAACTGGGTCCTAATGATGAAATGACAGTATACACAATGTTTTACTTCAGTGCTGAATAAATGTTATATGGAAATTATTTCTAAAACAAATGTTTCAAACAAATGGTATTAGTTAAACTGTATTCGTAAATAAAACCTTATAGCATCAGGAAAAAGATTTACATTAAATTTTAGTCTAGTGTTATAATATATGTTGTGGCACAGCTTAAACCCTCGATCATGTGACAACACACAAAAAAAACCTGACTAATTAGTAGCATTACATTTTTGTTTTTGCGATTAATCTTAAAAGGCCTGTACCTTTGCTTCCTGAAAAAGGACCACCAACTTTCAATACGTTGATTTGCAGTTGAGGTGCCATACATGTGACTGAGGGCTCCTGCAAAATCATCTGTATGCTGTGCTCTTAATGCACAGTGAATGGCTACCATAGTGCCATTTTCTGTCCCACAGTCTGTGCGAAGGCGTGCTGGAAGTCCAAAGTCTGATACACACTGCATGTAATAGGAAGCAATTATCCCTGGGTCGTTATTAGAGCTGCCACTGCTGAGCCACATCACTTTCCTAGAAAACCCATCAATACAGCCACTGATGGCAACACCAAATGGTTTGAGCTTATCATACCCATCAACATGCCACACTTGGTTTGGTCCTGCTGTAATGTATCCTCTTCGGACAAATCTGTGCCTATGGCGAAGTTGAACTCCAGATGGATCCAGTCTGCGAATTGTATGCATTACATCATCCCTTTTAACTGTCAGGAAATACTTCTGTCGCAATGTCTGCCACAGAGCTCTGTAACCCAAAAGCTGACCTGAGCCTGTCAGTTCATGTGTAATAGCGGCATTCACAGTGTTAATGGGAGTATACTCTGTCCTCCTTGTTAGGCCTGCATTCCTTAGCTTTCTCTTTAAGGTGCTCAGACTCAGGAAAATATTATGCTTTGTTCCAAGAAAATCAAGGATCACTTCATATGTGTGGCCCTCTGAGAAATATTTATGGATAAGGTCTGCCTCTGTGAGTTCAGCTGACACTGTTTCTGGGCCTGAAGGGAAAAGAGAACAGCGTCATTAGGAATGCAAGAATCCAAAAATATAATCTTAAACATAAAAATGTTTCTGTTAGAGACATTATATTGAGTTTTTGTTTTTATACAGTTACAGGTAGCACAATGGAAGGTCAAACAAGCCGTGTCGAGCATGCTGTGCAGCCACGGCCGCATTAACAATAGGGCTAGGCGGGGCTAAAGCCCCGGGGCCCGAGCAAGGAGGGGGCCCGTGATTGGCTGTGGAGTAGATACTAGCCATCTGATTGTCAAAGCCTTACCACGCAACGCCCCCCACAAATTAGCCCTGTTATTTAGTGGCGCTTTGCCGTATATTCCATTCATTATCATGGAATCATTAATATTATAGTGACCGTTCGCAAAGACCCGCCTTTTTTAGTTACTGTGTGACAAGCCAGTTGGCTCTCACGAGTCACGCACATCATGTTCTCACTCACGCACTGGAAAATACATCGCGGGGCAAAGACTAACATTACACAATTGACTACGAGAGAGAGTTCAGAGCAGCTTACTGTTGATATGAAACAAAGTCTCAACTTTCAAATATTGTCATTTAAGTAATTTAAACAATACCGTTTTCAAGTTCAAGTCCACCGACGTTAATCTACTGACAGCTTTGTTGTCGGACAAAATTGCGTATTCGGCGTTATGATTGGCCAGTTCACCTGTCAATCAAACCCCCGTGGGCAGCAAGGAATGGTGAATTGAAACGTCACGTTTTAATTTGATATAACAAATACATTTATTCTATAAAATTGAAGCGTCACGTTTTAATTTGATATAACAAATACATTTATTCTATATTTAACTTGTGAACATCTACCTGCTGCTGCACGTAGGCCTATAGATGGCTGCCTGCGCCTTATTAGAATATATGCATCAACCAATCAATCGCCTCCACTCTTCACTTCATTAGACTATTCTTAAAACACATGCGTCATCATCGACCCCACAAATTTTCGTAAGTTTGATTATTAACTTGATGGATGTATGATGCTTTTTGTGTTTGATCAAACTCTATTTAACTCTTGGTTTTGAGACCATGGTGAACTTGAGACGGTTTTGCACAGCGCACTTGAGTTCCGACCCTGAGGTCTTAAAGTGACAGTAGCTGCTAATAAAGCTGCTGTCGCCATTTGTGTCCATAATGTTAATCAAACATCAGAAATAAAGTAATTTACTGCCCTTGACTGAATCACTTTTGTAAAATTAATAAGAATGAATGTTGAATTTATAGTGAAAACTATGTATTATTTACAATATAATATTATTCAGTGCTTTAAGTTTTTCAAGTAGGTCGATTTCTTATGTGCCTTTGTTCTATTGTTATTTGTGACTCTTGTCATCAGTAAGCTTGAGATTCTTTTCTTAAGCTACTATTATTTTTTGTGATATTGAAATTGGTCACAAGAATTATGAAATTTTAGTGGCATAGAATTTTGATATGATAAAAAATCGTATTAAAAGTAATGTAACTTAACTGTGAAGTATATCATAGATGAATAAAATTACTCGTATAATGATAGAACATTTAGCTCATGTAGTTGGTGACCTAAAGTGGTGGTGGGGGGGGCCCTGCAGTAACTCATAGCCCCGGGGCCCAGTGAGCTCTTAATGCGGCCCTGTGTGCAGCATATCATGCAAGACTGTGCTCGTGCCCGTAGCACTTTATCTTGAATTTGTTTGTTAGCAGAAAGTAGAAGTTAAGTTTGGCATATCCGACTTTAACCAGAAGGTATGGACAATGTGTTTATTTTACTCAAGGCAGAAGCACACGTCAAAACCAGACTTGTAAAAAACATCTGTGCCCCTATAGTTTCAGCATTAACAAAGAAATAAACAGGTAAACTATTTGATGCAGTTTGAAAAATGTACATATGTAATCTGCTCATTTCTGCACAAATCCAGGTACTAAAAGGCACAAAGAACAAAAGTACAACTTGGGCTGCCATTTAAGCTTACCACTTTTAACAGGCCGTATCAGGAGGTCTATGTTGATTCCATGAATTTGTGTTTAGTTCTGTGTATCATACAATCACTTGGCTCAACTTGATAATTAAATAAACAACTGATTGAGTGTATTATCAGAGCTTACCATTCTGTAGAAAAGGTGCCAGAAATCTAATGTTGCTACCACAGGAACCACAAAAGCATCCAATATATCCAGCCAATTCAAGTCCACAATATGGACAATACATAACCTGGAAGAGAAACAATGTGACTGCTTAGTACTAAACAATACTAACATGTAACTAAGCAAATTAAAGCCACTGATATAGCCTAGACATTTTTACAGCAGTCATTTTGACTTGGAATGGAAAACAGATATTTGAGAAACTCAACATACACAAAAGGTATTCATACGTATTGTCACTGAATGAAAATATAGCTTGTCAACACTCATAAGAAATGGGCTATTTTCTCTAAATTGTATGCTCAATGTACTTTGTTAGCTTCATAAAGTTATATAACTGGTATTAGTATCCTTTGATCAGAGTTTAGTTAAGTTAAGGTTAATAATTTTTAACTGATAAGAAATAAAAAGATTTAATTTCATATTAGTAGTGTCAGCAAAACCTATAGGTAGTTTTACTGGCTTGTTCCCTGTTCATTTAGAGTAATCCAGTAACATGAACATAACATTTCACAGTTAATTGTGTATTTCAGATTATTTAGGCTAATAATATCCAAAGGGCCAATGAATACGATCAGGATTTTAAAATAAAGTAAAACAAACTCACTTTTCAGGTCATGGACAGACGACAACACCACTGACGAGGTCTTATTAAGGTCTACGCATGTCCCAGCCAGCCGGGTTCGTCACTTGTTTGGGTCCCCTGGAATCATTTCCGTTGTGTTGTGAACTTTTGCAGCGCGTTTTCGTAGTTGCAGCGCGTTTCCATATATGCAGGGCGTTTCCGTAATTGCAGCGCGTTTCCGTAGTTGCAGCGCGTTCCGTATTTGGTTGTGTTGTGAGTCTTTGGAGCACACGTGTTTTGTAAAATTGATGAAGATGTTTTCTTAATTCGCATGTGTTTTTTTTTATTTGCATGTGTTTTTTTCTATTTGCATGTGTTTTTTTCTATTTGCATGTGTTTTCTCATTTGCAGCGCGTTGAGCTCTCTCGGCCACCGTACAGGTGTGTGGCTTTCCTAAGTCCAGTCAGTATAATCAAACACAGCTGGACTCAAATGAAGGTGTAGAACCATCTCAAGGATGATCAGAAGAAATGGACAGCACCTGAGTTAAATATATTAGTGTCACAGCAAAGGGTCTGAATACTTAGGACCATGTGATATTTCAGTTTTTCTTTTTTAATAAATGTGCAAAAATGTCAACAATTCTGTGTTTTTCTGTCAATATGGGGTGCTGTGTGTACAATAATGAGGAAAAAAAATGAACTTAAATGATTTAAGCAAATGGCTGCAATATAATAAAGAGTGAAAAATTTAAGGGGGTCTGAATACTTTCCGTACCCACTGTATACACACCGGCCAATTTTTAGGTACACCTTGCTAGTCCACTGGTATGACTCACTTTTGCCTCCAGAATTGCCTTGATTATTAATGGCATAGATTCAACAAGGTGCTTAAAACATTCCTCAGAGATTCTAGTCCATATTGACATGATAGCATCATGCAGTTATTGCAAATTTGTTGGCTGCACATCCATTAGGCAAATCTCCTATTCCCACACATCCCAAAGTTGCTCTATTGGATTGAGATCTGGTGACTGTAGATGCATTTGAGTATAGTGAACGCATTGTCATGTTCAAGAAACAAGTTTGAGATAGATTGTTTGAGCTTTGTGACATGACATGTTATCCTGCTGGAAGTAGCCATCAGATGTACACTGTGGTCATAAAGGGAAGGATATGTTCAGCAATAATACTCAGGTAGGCTGTTGCATTTAAACGTTACTCGGTCAGTACTAAGGGGCCGAAAGTGTGCCAAGAAAATATCGTCCGCACCATGACACAACCAGCGGCCTGAACTGTTGATACAAGGCAGAATAGATCCTTGATTTCATGTTTTATACGCCAAAATCTGACCCTACCATCAGAATATCTCGGCAGAAATTAAGACTCAATAGACCAGGCAATGTTTTTTCCGATCTTCTATTGTCCTGACCTGTCTTGACCTGCCTGTGCTAGCACCAACAACCATGCCACATTCAAAGTTGCTTAAATCACCTTTCTTTCCTATTAAGATTGCTGAGTTTGAACTTCAGCAGATTGTCTTGACCATAGACATAATAAATACATAGACGCCCTATTGGCCGCTGGAGCGCACGTCAACTGCGCTGCCATATGGCGGAGGGCAACTTTCTTATACTTCTCATAACGAGAATTGAGAAAAATGCCTGTTTCGTGTGCTGTTCGGGCTGTACAAATCGCCACACAATTGACAACACGTCTCGATGAATTATCTTTCACAAGCAAGACTGAACATTTGTTTCTGGTTGTATTTGGTCATGATATAATTATTAATAGTAACGTTCAGATGAGAAAGGCCGCGAAATTTAAAAATACTACTGTTATTGTGTCACGAAATGTAGTTTTAATAGTTTTTCAGTCGACAATGTAGTTGTTTAAAGCTCAAATCTGTGGTTTATTTATAAAGATAGCGCCTATTTAAAAATTGTATCTGACGTTTTCGGAGTTGTGAGATCCATGCGATCAGCGGGCGCTCAGCGCTCATGTACCCCGCCTGGAACAGCCTTACCTCGGCTAGAGCTTCTGATGTTTACCGCTGGTTCTGATGTCTCTAGTCTAGTGGTTAAACATGAGGTATATTTCGTCTTGTGTATATCTTACGGGCGATATTTGGTCTCACAAAAATAAACAGGGTTGTGACATTTTATTTTATATAGCCTATGTAGGAATATTTTAAAATATATAAATTATTTTATACATTCTCTTCACTGTAGGCCTATATAAAATAAAATGACAAATCTTTTTGTTAAATGTCAGTTTAATGATCAATATTATAATGTTTCATATTTTTTTCATATTGTCTATATTATTCTGCAATTGATATTACATTGTATGCTGTTAAATGATTGTACTATTCATAGTCACTATTTAACTTATTATTTTTTATTGTCTATACTGTAATTGATATTTCTTATTCGATTGCTATTATTATAGTATTATACATAAACTATATGCTATTATCAATATTTGTATTATTATATGATGTACTAATATTACATAATTATAGCTACTATTAATTACTAGTTTGTTTATTTTATTGACTAAACTATTTACTATTACTTCTCACTTTATCTTATATTTACTATTTGCATTGCACTGTAGTTGTACCATATCATGTATTACCATAAAGGATCCATCAGTTATCTTTGTTATTGCTAAAATCGGGTCAATCACAGAAAAAGCTTTTTCCACAATAAGAAAACTTTATTTTATTTAATGTAAAAATTAAATTATATCTTCAATTCTTATCCAAGAATAAAAAGCCAGATAGCCTACATGACAAGCCTGAGCTTTGACAATTCCAAATGTTTGACAATTCCAAATTAAAATGTTTTATAAGTCTAACTATCGAGATTTTAAATAAATAGAGATGGAACTTTTTGTACACCACGTATACAAACAACTGAAATCGGTTGATAAATGTTTTTTGTTTTGTTTTTTTTTATCCAGAAAAACCGCAGCTCCCCGTTCACTTGCATTTGATTACAGTGCAGTCTTGCCCTCCGCAAAATGGCGGACGCGTTGACGTATCGCAGCAACATTCCAAAGCGGCCAATAGGGCGTCTATGTATTTATTATGTCTATGGTCTTGACCATGTCTGATGCCATGTGATTGGCTGATTGATTAGATACAGTATTTGCATTAACAAGCAGTTTAACAGGTGTACCTAATAAAGTGGCTGGTGAGTATATGTGAGTATATATTTCATGCTTAAACAGACAGAAACACAAAATTATGCCAAAAGGCCCATTTTGTCAAGTATAATCATAAGCACAGTCTTAAATAAGTAAAAGTCTTGGTAACACTTTGGTTTAGGGTCCAATTCTCACTACTGACTATTGCTAATTAGCATGCATATGTCTAGGATATTGGCTGTTTATTAGTACCTATAAAGCACATATTAATGTCTTATTCTGCATGACCATATTCTACATTCCTAATCCTACCCAGTTCCTATCCAATACCAAAACTTAACAACTGCCTAACTATTAATAAGCAGTATTTAGGAGTTTATTGAGGCAAAAGTCATAGTCAATAGTTAGTTAATAGTGAGAATTGGAACCTGATCTAAAGTGTGACCTAAGTCTTAAATTAACGTAAAGAGTTATGAGAAAATAAGATGCATGTCAGATAAGTAGCAGGTCTTAAAGTGACAGCAGCCTAATAAACCTGCTGCTGACCGTCTGTCACAACTATGTTTAGTTAGTTTTGTTTACTATGGGATTAATATCCTGCCATGATTCAAAACTGAAAATAAAGTTCTGAAAGGTTGAAACTAAGTGTTCGAAAACTCAAAATCTTACAAAAAAAAGTTTTGCAAGATCGAAAAATAAGATTTGCAAGCTTGCTAATTATTAATGTGGGCACAACTACACATCTATTTGACAAATTCATAAATGTGCGTCACTACATTTAAACTAATACAATTCAATGTGTGCGCAAAATCCAGAATCACATGAATGTGCAGCATTTTGTACAACTAGAGCCATATAGTTGTTAATACAAAACCTCGATTTTGTATTAATGTAGCTCAGAACTTGTGCATGCAACAAGATGTGCAATTTTTGACAGGTGACATGCGTGCATTCATTGCTCCGTTTCTAGAATGCATGAATATATTATATTCATCCCCTACGCTTTCGTCATTGGCGGAGCAGTCAGTCAATCCCACCTTTCCAGTAAATACGACTTGTGATTGGACTGTACGTCAGCAGACAGCAAAGCATTGGCCAAGAGCAGAAGGCCCTCCCTCCAGGCTTTTTTTTTAAGTTGCGAAGCTTCATTTTCGCTCAGTCTGAGTTTCAGAGCAGAACTGCGTGACAACGCTGCCACAAATCATGTGAGTCGCAAGCTCGCAACTGTGTGGGCGTATCTCCGCAAAGTGGGTGTTGTAAATTCAGCTCTGAAAAAATAGTCTGCAATAGGAGTGCACATGTAATGTAATGTAATAAGTTTCGGCCTTTCGAACCTCAGTTTTCAGAGTTTCAAAACTTTTTTTCACCTATTTGCACACCAGTTTTCAGATCACCATTTACAAGGTTTCAAATCTGGAAAACAAACTATATACTGGGAGAACAGTGACAAATTCGAAACTCTGAAAAAATGATTGCACAACACCGTAAAAAAGAGTGTTGCACTTCTGAAGAAGGAAAACTCAAAAACAAAATTATATTTGCAGAGATTTAAATTTTTTTACCCCTTTGCAAGCCTGCAAAAGTCTGTTTTCAGAGTTTCAAAACTTTTTTTCACACATTCGCACACCAGTTTTCAGATCACCATTTACAAGGTTTTAAACCTGGAAAACAAACTAATACAGTGGGAGAACACTGACAAATTTGAAACTCTGAAAAATTGTTTGCGCAACATCGTAAAAAAAATGTTGCAGTTCTGAAGAAGGAAATCTCAAAAACAACATAATGTTTGCAGAGATATTTTTAATTTTTTTACATTTTGCAAGCTTGCAAATCTTATTTTTCGATCTTGCAAAACTTTTTTTTGTAAGATTTTGAGTTTTCGAACACTTAGTTTCAACCTTTCAGAACTTTATTTTCAGTTTTGAATCATGGCAGGATTTTAATCCCATAGTTTTCATTGACTTTTAGTTTGTATTCATCTGTTGCCTGTTTCCTTTGTTCAGTTTCCCGCCACTCATCAGTTTCCATGGACACTCATTAATTATCACAGCTGTTTGTCATTGTCTCATTATCACTGTGTATTTATGTCTGTGTTTACACTTGGCCTTAACATGCGACCTGTATCCAGATGTTGTCCACATAGCATTGAAAAGACAAGTGTAAACGCAATTCTGATCGGAATGTTATCCGATCAGCGTGTCCAAGTTTGGAGGTAGTCGAGGGCACATTGCGATCAGATCTCAAGTGTAATGTAAACGCAATCAAGGCATCGTGTCTGCATTCACAACACATTCTCATCCCAAGGCGTCATCTAACTGACAATTTTGACCATGCGTCAACATGCCGACGCACATGGTACACCTTAAGCATCAATATGAGACGCTCATCCTCGGGCGTCATCTAACTGATGCTTTTGACCATGCGTCTAAATCCGACGCACATGGCACCCTTTAACGTCAGTTAGATGACGCTTCCGTTATGGGTAGGTTTAGGTCTGGGGTAGGGTTAGGTTTAGACCACTAGGAGGCGCGTCTCATATTGACGCTTAAGGGGTACCATGTGCATCGGCATGTTGACGCATGGTCAAAAGCGTCAGTTAGATGCCGCCTTGGGATGAGAATGGGCTGGCATTCACAAGTGGACGTTATATAAATAATGTTAAATAATGGCCAGACGCAGTTTAGACAAGAAACTTATTTGAACCTTACAATAAACATTGTATAACATGATACTATGCATGTCATTTTTCATTTCAATTGTGCAACATTATCTGAACGAGGCGATCAGAGAGAGTTATAAGGGCATAAGCCATCAAGTTGACAGGTTTATTGCCCAATAAAAAGGTCCCCACGCTCCAAGCCCCGCCCCTTTCTACCCCACCCACCCACTTCCGGTTTGAACACCTGGAGCGTGGGAGTTTTCCCAGGCTAGCCCCTCCTCTTCTTACCCCCTTATGGGCTGAACACCTGGAGCGTGGGAGTTTTCCCACGGGCAGGTAGTTCCCACAGTACTAGAGGTGCATTATGGGTTTTTGTATGTTCAATGTAGGAAAATGTTCAGAAATGATGAAAAAACATTAAAAAACAATATATTTTAAGAAATGTACAATAAATGATAGAGTCAGAGATAGGGGCCTGTGTTTTTATTGAAAAAAATGAGAAATAATATCTAAAACAACATTTTTAGATGTTAAAAAGTCACAAAAAAAGACGCAGACTCCTCCCACGACACAACCACCCAGATGACGTGCGTAGGAAAATAGAACACACACACCTCCTCACACACGCACAGAGGATGTCCTTATTGTCTCATTGGACCACTTGGATGACGCACGCGATGACATCACTCTAAGGGGGTTGGCCTGAAGTGTTTTAAAAAGGATTGCAAAATCGCAGTTACTTGTGATTTTTATTCAAGTAGAAAACGTACTCGGTTACTAACGTAACCTCGGTTCTCTCTAGAGAGGGAACGAGTACTGCGTAATATCTTACGCTATGGGGGGAAAACCTCTTTTCCACAAGATATTTAAGCCAAAATTATCCTTAATTTTGAATCAATGTAAAACGCTGTAGTGATAATCAGAAAGGTAATCGAGCCAGCTCTGGTATGTGGAGTAAATTAACTTGATTCTAATTTACTAAAGTTCCCCTTCACTCTTCCATTCGTGAAACAAAGGGGACAGTGTTTTGAATTGATTAAATCATTGACTCCATTCGCACATGAACAACGAAGTGCTTTGCTTACGAGTTGAGCCAGCTCTGGACATGTGACTCGAGATGAGATCTCATGAGTCTGGCCGAAGATTTTCCAGAGAACAGCCCCTTAGGGTCTCCTCTGATTTGATCACCTCACAAACAGAGCATTGTGTAATGAGTGGGTCGATCCACAAAGGAATGCCTGAATGCTGACAATTACCCACTCCAACACACACACACACAAACCCTCTCCAATATCCTCACTGAAAGACATTTAACCCTTTCACACGTAAGTTTAAAATATTCTAACTGACCCCCCAGCGTGAGTTTTTCAAGGCGACCGTTATTTAGAACTTGTCACTTTAATGTTTCCATGGTGACGCGTCATTTCTTGTCACGTGACACAGCGCAATCACAACACAGAGCTGAATGAGTGATGATCTGCTTTTATGTCTTTTTTCCTTTTCTATTCAAAATATTCACAAATGTATTAGCTACAGCATGAAACACTGATATTCCGATTGTCAATTATGTGCAAGTGGATGTGTTTTGTTGTTTAAACATCTTTATAACGATCGCGTTAGTTGAGCTGTATGCGCGATGGGCGGCGCCATGTTAGTTTGTTTCACAGTTCAGAGAATCGGATCTGTTGTTTCTCACGAAATACATGAAAGTAAGTGGCCGGTGAACTGGGAGAAGAATAGGGTCAAATGTAAAGCTACTTACACAATGTGTATCTGATATGAATAAAACGTTTCGTCTTATTATAATGGAAATGATTATTGTTGCCGTTTCCATAGACATCAGTGTCTATTTTACTAATTCAAAATCACTGTTTTGCTGGTACTTATGTGTATTTAAATGTCTGAAACCTAAAATAAACATTATGTGGTTTAAAATACTCAATAGTTGTGATATATGACAGCACTGAGTGCGTCCGTCTCTGGCTCAGCGCCAGCCAAAGCGCGAAAGCAAGTTTGAATTTAGCAGTTGATCACGTGATGCACTGACCGTTCTAATCACACCGGTGTGATCGTACGCTCCAGGGACCAGCCAAGACTGATCACACCGGTGTGATCGTACGCGTCAAAGGGTTAACCAGATGTATTCGATGTGTTTTTATGTGTGTCTGTTTGCCCATGTCACATGGGAATAACTACGATTTTATCGTAGCATAAAGTGAATTATAAATACCTTCATTATGCATTTTGAATATAACTGCATATTCCTCTTACAATAACGTTCTTACTACCTGTAGAACACTCGTGGCGTGAACAACGCGAATTTGCATACAAATATAAAGTAAAGTGTATTTTTTATCAGTTTTACTCTCATTCAAGATCGAAGTGTCTTCAGACTGTAAACCCTCCCCACTCGCACACAGAGATAAGGAGCGTGCGCTCTCAGACAAAGAGTAATAAAAACTGAATTCCCGCCTGTGACTTCCAACTCTCGGATTGGCCAAGCCGACAGGGAGAGGCTGGATCTCTTCCGGTGATATATGTCGGCGCGCTCACTCCAACTCTCTCTTCCTAAAAACTCTCTTCCTGAACGCGCGCCTCCTGGTCCCTGGCTCTTCCTGCTTCATCATGTGACTCCTCGTGCATTTGGACCTTGCCTTAGTGTGATGATCCATCGTTTCTCTTTTTGTTTTCTTCAAGTTTATTTAATCTTTTTCGAAGTCTCCTCTGTTCATGTCTTCTCGCGAAGAAAATGAACACAGCCAGACTGGCAAGCTTCACCTCAAAGGACATTCAAACTAACGCGCTTGGCTGCTCTGAAAGACCACGTGAACGCGTGACTCGAGGACAGAGATACACACACACGCCTTCTTCACATCAACCACAAAAGAGCTTTACCTGTGCAAGTACCCGTTTTTACTATGCTTATTTAAGATCTGTTGATTCTTCTAATTCAAAGGTTCTGTGTCTGTGATGAATTTTGCCAAACCAGAAGATCTCTCCAGATCTTCTTACTCTCTCTCTCTCTCTCCCAATCTTTCTCTCTCGCAACCTCTCTCTCTCTCACTCCTGTTTGTTATTCGTCTGTCTCATTAATTTTACTGTTTAACTGTACATACATGTATCCCGTGTTTAAATGTAGAATTCTGTATCCGTAGTTTCAATTATTAAAACCATATTCTTGATTGCTTTCTGGCTTATATCACAAGTCAATGAAATGATGATCTAGCTACAAAGCTTTACAAGTTGTTACTATTTCAGTAACCTAAATTTTATAAACACAAGAAAATTAATGTTCACGGCCGGAACATTGATATTTCTTGGAGTTTATAAAAAGGGATATCTTCGTTGAGAAGTTGGTAAGCTAATCTTACGGCTGTTTGCTGGACAAACCGATTGTTTGATAACTAAATTAATTCCCTTAAAGTTATCTCATATAATCGATCTGTAATGAGACCATTGATATATGAATGAGGAATTATAATTCGTTATGATTTACCATTCATACATACGATCGATCTGTTTTCAATTTCGATAATTTAACTGTAATATGCAATATATTGATCATATTTCATGATTAATTATTAAAATTCCCTATAAATAATTTGAGCTAATTAAGGCAAAACTCGATGTTGCTACAACGCGTTGCGACAGCATGCAGACATAGGCAAGGCGGCTCGTGTTCCTATTGGCTGACCTGTGGCAACAGCAGCAGCCTATCGAGAGAGGCCCTGCGTGACGTGATACCTAATGGGGGCGCTTCGCGCCCATTTATGTCACATCCCGCCAGAATAGGCATGGGCTTGGCCTATAAATATAGCTCGACAGGCTGATACAAACTGGTTTTCATCGCTGAAGCGAACCAGAGCTGTTGTATGTACGGCAAGATACGCAGTACTCGTTCCCTCTCTAGAGAGAACCGAGGTTACATTAGTAACCGAGTACGTTCTCTTACGAGAGTATCTCTCGTACTGCGTAATATCTTACGCTATGGGGAACACAATGCAACACGCCGTGCGTACTGGGATCCGACACCAAAGTCCCAAGGGCAGTAGCCCGGGGCTCATATAGTGCATAATCACCATAGACTCACAGAGACTCGGAGAAGAGAGGCTGCAAGCATCATTCCCCATGAAATAGCATCCTACAGGAGCTAGTTATGTTAACAGTGTTTCACGCAGACAGGGTGAACGCGTTCAGCCTGAACTGGGTAACAGTACGGGTTATTCAACACCCATGGAGCTGTTCTATCGATCAGTGAACGATGCACAAGCAAAACTCAGCATTCTGAGCCGGCGCAGCGGGGCAGATAGTACTGAATTCTAGACCGACAGCAGCTTGGCCTGTAAGGCGGGAACCTCTAGGTTATAAAACCTTATAAATGTAGACGGCGAGGCCCAGCCTGCCACCATACAGATATCTTGCGAGGAAATCCCGCTAGACCACGCCCACGACGAGGCCACCCCTTTCGTGGAGTGCACTCTGACACCCAAAGGACACTGCAGGCCCTTAGAAGTGTAAGCCAGCGCTATGGCATCGACTATCCATCTGGATAGGCTCTGTTTTAATGCAGCCAGTCCCTTGGAGCGTCCGCCAAACAAAACGAAGAGCTGCTCGGTCTGTCTGAAGACAGACGAGCGGGACACATAAGCTCTCAGTGCCCTGACAGGGCAAAGGAGACTCGCGTCCTCCTCCTCAACATGAACCGGGAGGACGCACAGGGAAATAACCTTGGCCCTGAACGGTGTGTTGAGGGATTTGGGCACGTACCCGTGCCTTGGTTTGAGTATGACTTGAGTCATTAGGCCAAACTCCATGCATGACGCGCTTACAGAAAGCGCTTGTAAGTCCCCTATGCGCTTCACTGAAGCAAGAGCCATAAGAAACACTGTCTTGAAAGACAGATGTTTCATGTCTGACAAATGGATTGGCTCGAATGGGGCACCTTTCATGGCTTCCAAACCGTAGAAAGTTCCCACACAGGGACTGGAGGGGGTCTGGTACCCCTTTTCCACCAAGGCAGAGCTGGTGCTGGTTCGGAACCAGAGCCTAGTTTCAATTCGGTTCTTTGTTTTTCCACACGCAAAGCACCAGCTCCGAACCAGGAAAAGTGGTTCTTAAGTAGCACCAAATCATTGCTGGTCTAGAACAGAGCCAAGTAAGAACCGCTTGCGTCAGGGGCTGGGGGCGGGGTTACCGTGACCAACAAGACGAATAGAAACTTGTGACCGCCATTTTTAAATAGCAGCTAGTCGAGCTAATAGCAGCTTGATTATATTAATATCCGTCTATGTAAGTTACGGCGAGCTGCACAAACGCGTTGGATTCCGATGTATTTTTGCAAACCCATGAGCATCCATAGTAACGCAACGTCCATTATTGTTGATGGCTTGTTCGAGATGCATCGGAGCGGCGCGGACCGATCGGAGCTGCGGGAGTGTTTGGAGATCATACGACTCCTTTGATGTCATGCGGCGATCGATCTGCGAGAACCCTATGCATCTCGAACAAGCCTGGCGTGTTTGTGTTTGTTTGGCGCTACCCCACTAGCGTTGCTGGGCAACATGAGACGTATGCAGTGACGTAAGATCTGGCTCTGTTGTGGCTCTCTAGCCGGTGGAAAGGCAAACCGGTTCTTAGTAAGCTTACCCGCAGTGGCTGTCCATAAACAAGCTCCGCAGATGAGGACTGAAGGTCCTCCTTTGGCGCAGTCCTGATGCCCAGCAACACCCATGGGAGCTTGTCGACCCAGTTGCTGTCTTTGAGGCTGGCACGCAGGGCAGCCTTCATTGACCTATGAAAACGTTCACAGAGTCCGTTAGCCTGCGGGTGATATGCGGTCGTGCGGTGGAGTTTCACTCCGAGGCTCTGTGCGACAGCGTCCCACAGCTCAGACGTGAACTGCGCGCCTCGGTCAGAGGAAATGTCCGAAGGAGTGCCGAAACGGGCAACCCAGGTGCTAATAAATGCCCGTGTCATCTCGACAGATGCCATTGACGTCAAAGGCACAACCTCGGGCCAGCGGGTGGTCCTGTCAACCATGGTGAACAGATATGTGAAACCGTGAGAGGAGGGCAGAGGACCGACCAGGTCCACGTTTACATGGTCAAAACGTCTCTCCGGAACCGGGAACAAACCTAACGGGGCTTTAGTGTGGCGGTGGACTTTGGCCCGTTGGCACTCAACACAGATGTTAGCCCAATCCCTAACGTCCTTCTTGAGGCCGTGCCAAACAAACTTAGCTGCAACCAGTCTCTGTGACGCTTTCGAACCTGGGTGGGAGAGACCATGGATGGCGTCAAAAACTTGTCGTCTCTATCCCGAGGGAACGACTGGCCGAGGACTACCTGTGGAGATGTCACACAGGAGCGTGGTGCCGGCATCGCCAAAAACTACATCCTCGATCTGCAGACCTGTAGTCGAGGTCCTCAGGAGTTGCACGTCCGGGTCTGTGGCCTGAGCGGCCGCCATGCGGTTGTAATCTAAGCCCAGGTGGACTGCCCCCACCACAGCCCGTGATAAGCAGTCAGCCACGTGGTTGGTCTTACCAGCAACGTGCTGCAAGTCCGTGGTGAACTCTGAAATGTAGGACAGATGACGTTGCTGGCGGGCGGACCACGGTTCAGCCACCTTGGCCATGGCAAAAGTCAACGGCTTGTGATCCACAAACGCAGTGAAGTGTCGGCCTTCCAGCAGGGAACGGAAATGTCGGATGGCGAGGTAGAGACCCAGCAGCTCCCGGTCGAAAGTGCTGTACTTCCGCTCACAGGGGCGCAGCTGACGGCTAAAGAAAGCCAGCGGCTGCCAGGCACCGCCTACCCACTGCTCGTAGACAGCACCGACAGCATAGTCTGAGGCATCCGAGGTGATGGCGATGGGGGCTGTTGGAGAAGGATGTGCCAACATGGTGGCGTTCGCTAGGGCTGCCTTAGTGGCGGCAAAAGCCCTGTCTCTACTCTCAGTCCAGTCCACAACGTGCTGTGGTTTACCTTTCAAGGCCTCGTGCAAAGGCCGCATGAGCAGAGCAGCTCGAGGAATGAAGCGGTGGTAAAAATTCACCATGCCGAGGAACTCCTGCAGGGATTTGACAGTGAGCGGGCGTGGGAACTGTGTGACTGCCTCCACCTTTGATGGGAGAGGGACCGCCCCGTCCTTAGTGACTCTGTGTCCAAGGAAGTCAATGGTGGAGAGGCCGAACTGGCACTTGGCGGGGTTGACAATCAATCCATGTTGGCTAAGCCGCTCAAAAAGGGTTTGGAGGTGCGCCAGGTGCTGAGACTTGGACGTGCTCGCTACTAGAATGTCATCCAAGTACACAAAAAGAAAAGGCAGGTCCCGCAAAACAGAGTCCATGAGGCGTTGAAAAGTTTGGGCGGCGTTTTTAAGGCCGAACGGCATACGCAGGAACTCAAACAGACCAAACGGCGTGATCACTGCCGTTTTGGGGATGTCCAGTGGATGTACCGGCACCTGATGATATCCACGAACGAGGTCGACCTTGGAAAAAATCACCTTGCCAGACAGGTGTGCTGAAAAATCCTGTATGTTCGGGACTGGGTATCGGTCAGGCGCCGTTGCCTCATTAAGCCGCCGGTAGTCGCCACACGGGCGCCAGCCGCCACCAGGTTTGGGGACGATGTGGAGGGGCGATGCCCATGGGCTGTCAGATCGGCGAACTATTCCCAGGCGTTCCATGTTCGCAAACTCAGCCTTTGCAACGGCAAGCTTGGTTGGGTCGAGGCGCCGAGCGCGGGCGTAGACGGGTGGACCAGTGGTGGCGAGATGGTGCTCCACACCATGCTTCACGGCTGATGCAGAGAAAGTGGGCTGAGTGAGGGCTGGGAAACTGGCAAGCAGACGGTGGAAATCATCAGAAGCTGAAAGCATGCTAGACAGCCGTATGGAGTCAGTCCCGCTGAGCGTGCATGTATAAGAGCAAAACGTGACAGCGTCAATCAGACGGCGATTCTTTACATCCACCAACAGTCTATGTGCACACAAAAAATCAGCGCCGAGGAGGGGAACGGCAACCTTTGCGGTAACAAAGTTCCAGCCGAAGTGCTGTCCTCCTAAACACAGTTCGATGTACCTCGTTCCATATGTGCGGATGGGGCTACCATTTGCAGCTTCCATAGGAGGGCCGTGGCTGTCGGTCACCATGTCCAAACGGGATGCAGGCAGGACGCTCCTCTGTGCTCCTGTGTCGCACAGAAAACGCCGTCCAGAGATGCTGTCGTGGATGAAAAGCAGCCTGCCTACGCGGCCGACGCTCATGGCCACTACTGAGCGCCGGCCCCGGCGTTTCCCGACCCGCCGAAACTGCATGGTGAGCGACATTTGTTAGCCTTGGTTCCAAACTTAGCATGGTAGAAACATAAGCCTGGAAGTTGTTGGGGGCCAGAAGACAACTGCCGCCGAGAAGTAGTTGCCGCGACGAAGGTGGAGTCGTCACGTGTCACCGAAGCGATGTGCGCGGGAAAAAGCGCGTCCGCACAATGTCCGTGACTCGCCAGGAAAAATTTATCAGCTTCCTCAGCCAGTCTCCGACAGTCAGTGATTGTGGTGTTGGCTAATGCAGCTCTCACTTGTGAAGGCAGCTGACGCAGGAAAAGCTGGATGAACAGAAAATCGGGTCTGTGCTCTCCCAAAAGATCCAGCATGCGGTCCATGAGCTCGGACGGTTTGCTGTCACCCAGTCCTTGAAGGGAGAAAAGCCTGCCGGCTCTCTCAGCGTCCGACAGTCCGAACGTTTTCAACAGGTGGGCTTTGAGTGCTGCATATTTCTCGTTTTCCGGAGGATTTGTTAGAAGGCTCACCACTCTGGATGCCGTTGAATTACCGAGAGCCGACACTACGTAGTAGTATTTTGTTGTATCCGCGGTGATCTCACGCAGCGCGAACTGCGCTTCAGTCTGTGCGAACCATGCAGATGCCGACGATTCCCAGAATTCGGGGAGTTTGAGGGTGACAGCGTTCGCGGTCATGGTCGTGTCGTGTCTCTGGATACGTCCAGCAGACTAATGTCGGGGTCACCAGTGTGGAAATTGCAGTAACTAGCAAGAGACAACTTCTCACTTTGAGCACACAAATACGTGTGTCGTTTATTTCGTATGACAAAACTAACAGCAAACCAATGGCGCTGACAAGCGTCCTACGTCATCACCCATACAGAACATTTAAAGGGACCACGATCCCTGAACAGTTATGAGGAAAAAAACGCTAAGAACAAAGTACTGCATTTATCACCAACAATGTATAGAACTACATTTAACCCAAAGGTGAATTATGTATGTCACAGTCACTACACATTGGTAATTAATAATTATTCATACATGTTTGGATTAGATCAGTCTTACATTAAATTTAATCTCCCTCTAAGGGAGGATCTGTCATTTTACCTGCATGCATACGTGTATCCTTGCATTTTAACTACAAGTTGATTGCATAGATCACGTTTTACAGACAGGTAAAATTTAATTAGCTCAATTGTCAGATTAATATTGGGGGAATCCCACATATCATCTTACTTCATAGGATTTCAGGAAACGCAATTCTCTGGCCAGAAGAGCTGGGTTTTCTGCCCTATAAACACATACTCTTTAAAGTATCTTTAATTAATAAAGCCGTAGCTTGATCTAGTCATTTCAGAGACCTGGAGTATGAGCAGACACAGTAACATCAATCAAAATGAATATAATGGATTTAATAAAGGCATGTCTACTTATATATTTACTACGGTACAGGAATATATATATATTTACAAACAAAAAAGACATAAACAACACAATAAGACATCAATGAACGAGAAAGTGTCTGAGATATAGAGATATGGATAAATTACACGCGTGAGAGCGAGTAAGAGAGAGAGAGAGAGGGTTACGTTCACCTAGACAGTCAACTTTCCTGAAACAATACGAAAACACATTCTTAATGCTCTGAAAACAGGGTAACCCAAATTTACTTGCATGTGGAAGGGTTCTCTCATGTGTTGCTGCGTTCCTTGAGCGGCCTGCATGGTCTAGCCGCGTTTTGGACGGCAGATCTTTTGTTCTCCGTGCGCGTGCGGCCCGCATGGTTTAGCTGCGTGCGTGAGCTGAATCCTTGGTTCCGTGGAGTCACGTGATGTGGCGCGAGTCTTTGAACAGCAGTCGGAAGTCTTTTAGGTCACGTTACCAACGGAAATAAATCGGCTCAGGTCATTTCACTTCGTGGTAGTGAAACAAGTTGAGTACAGAAAACAGATCTTAGGCTAGAAAGTAAAGAAAAGATCCAGGATAGGATCTGATCCCCTGAGGGGACATCCGCGTGAATTACATGTTTCTGACGCGCTGGAAAGTTCAAGAGAGAGTTGGGCGGAGCCGCGCTCCTACATTTATCACCTCGGAGAAATCCATCCCCTTCCTGTTCACTGGGCCAATCGGGGAATGGATGTTGCACGCGGGAACCCTCGGTTTATTGTCCTTTGTTTGGGAGAACGTGCCCCTCGTGGTACAGGGGTGTGTTCAAGGAGGGTGTATAGTTTAACAGTTTGAATCTTCAATGGCGGTAAAACCTATTAAAAATACACTTTACTTTATATCTCAGTGCATATTCAGATAGCCCGTTCCATGAGCATTTTAGAGGTGTCAAACACATCAAATGAAAGTCAAAGGAAAAATACAGAGGTATTTAATATGCATAAAGAAGGTATTTCTAATGTCTATTTATGCTGTGGCCAAACAAAGATATTTCACTGTGACATGGGGAAAAACACATATACATTTAACAAAATATATTTAATGGTTTTTATGTCTTTACCCAACAGAAATGTCCGTCTCTTTGTTCAGAGACATTCTGCGACATTCCGATGGGTTATAAAGTCTCGTAACAGGAGCTTCCCTCGTGTGTTGGGGGAGGGAAGGGCTTGTGTGTGTGTGTGTGTTACATTCAGTCTTTCGGGGCTTTGGGACTTTAGCACGGATATTTTTAGTCCTTTCAGATTCACCCTCGCCCAGTCCTTACAATATATATATATATATATATATATGCCTATATAATACAAAATTGGTTCACAGTTCCAATTATTTATTTATTTTTCAAATTGTGCTTGCAAATTGTATAATATCAAATGTAAACATTTCTAGTAATTGTGCAGTTAATTCTCATACTGTTTTTACAGAAAGTTTGGGAATATATCCCAAATGTGTCACTAATAAAACACAATACAAATAATTTAAAGAGGAGGCTTATATTGAGCTTTTAAGATTTACCTAAGATTTATTTATATGTAGCCTACATATATTTTTGCTATTTTAATAAAAAGGTTACAATTACAACAACAATTAAAATTAACTATATTTCAAATGTAATCTTTCTTTGTATATATTAAAGTATACATTTTATCATACATATTTCACAGTTGCGGATTAATTAGTTTGAATATAGCCTACAATCGAACAAACACTATAATAACATCTTAGCAAACAAGCTTATTTGATGTGGCAGTATTTTACAGTAAAAACGACATCTTGTCTTTCATATTTAACATATCGTTTTTATGATTAGGACATATAAATGTTAATTTGCAGTTTAATACGTTGCTTATACAAAAATATTTTATTTCAACATATTTCAGTCGATTTTTACTCATCTCAGTATTGGAATATAGTTAGGTAAAAGCTGTTCATTCATTCACACACAAAAATGCGATTCATTTTCAAACAGTCTTTTTGTTTACAGACACTATTTCATATCGCGATTAGAACAAAGCACTTGAAAATAAAGAATGTAGCCTACCTATTCCTCAGCTGGATCCGTTGCTCCTCCAAATGAAACTACCTGTAGGCTACTTCTGAGGTAATTTTTTCCAGGATTATTATTAAGATAGTATTATTCCTTACAGCGTCGTAAATATGAGTCTCTTTCGGTGGGTTATCCTGCTGATGTGGGCGTGGATCGCCTCAGAGCATTTGTGTTTGAATAGAGCGCGCGCTCCGTGGGCGTGGTCAAATTAACTTTAACCCTCTGGGGACCAGAAACGCGTCAGCGTGTTTTGCCGTTTTTTTTTCACATAGCAGAAAAATAGACTTAAAATACTCTGTTGATTTTGATCGTACATATAAGTGTTATACATCAATCGATCCTGTTAATTGTCTATTATTTTTCTGTATACTCACAATAAAAACAAAGTTTTGTGCTTTTTGTCAAATAAAGAAAAATAAACATGATGCGAGTTTTGCCTTCTCTCTGTCAGTGCAGTCCATTCTGAAACACGTCCGAAAAATTAACTCTAACTCTGCAAATACTTGTCATACAGGCATGAGAGATTTTTCTTTATGAAGCTTGAATTCTCTTCTTTTCAATGAAGTAATTTATATAAAAAACAAATATTCTCAGTTTATGTAATCTGTATGAAAAGAGAGTGCTGTCAGATTTTCCCCCCCCCCAGCTCATTACACTTCATTACGCGTTAATCTGACACGCCCACGGAGGACGCGCGCTATTCAAACGCAAATGTTGAGGCAAGCCATGACAATGCCCACATCAGCCGTTCCACCGCGGCGGTAAAATGTGGGGTGTATTTTCTGCCTTTTACCGCCAAGAGGCGCTACAATCATAGACTCTGAAAAGTGTTTGTTTATTCTCTCTAATGCGTAATCTGCGCCGCACCGCGGCTCATTCGCGATTGAAAGCTGGTAGCAGATGAATTCAACAAGTGAAACGTAGTTAAAATAATTCATAATCACAATACTGAAATTAGGCTACTAAAATGAAATTGAATAAATAATGAAAAAATAAAACATTGCAATAAAAACATTTACAGACGTACAGACGGTAGCTCAGTGGTTAACGCAACAACACGAGCTTCGAGGAGCTTCAATCGACCCAAGATCGAAACTCAATGTAGCATACATGTTGTTAACCGATGTTGGCCAACAGAGTTTATATTTTACCTTCTTGATGCTTAAATAGCTAACTGTTTATAACTGTTTACTTATTTAAAGTCAAGAGTTTTGTTTAATTATTATTACAACATAAATTTGCTACATTCCTGGAACCGCAGCGCTGCACAAAGGACATAAACTGATGAAGGAAGATTGTCAGCCGATTGCATCAGAAAATGAAAATGAAGAAGCACGTCTTTAGTCTGCTAAATTATTGTGTAATGTAAAAGAACACTAAAATTACTTAAGTTTGAAACCAAGTTCGAACATTTCAAGGTTTAAATAAAGTGTCGGGACAGTTTTTTTTTATTTAAAACAGGGTTGCATCGGGTTTAGAGTTTATTTCTTTTGCGATGCAAAATAAGAAACACTAGGCTAATCTTATTCTTGCGACATTTTAAATTTGTATTGCCAAAGAAATGACAGCTATATTAAACAATTAAAACAGTAGGCCTACAAAACGAAAATTGTCCAAAGCAACATAACTAAATTAAAACATGCGTTTTTCTTTGCCTCTCTCACGCTGAATCTCTTTTTAACAAGTTTATTTAGTCTCCCTCGCTCTCCATATGAAAGAGGAACATTAACACCTAGGCCTATTGTCCTGCGCGCTCGATACAGCACTGAACTATCCCTCCAACCCCCCACCGGCTATCGGAGTCTGAGGCTGATTTAACACAAAGAGAAGTCGCAATTCACACTTAAATCGCTATTCTAGACAGTGTTGATAATGAAGGAATTAAATGATTTAAGTTACATGTAGCCTAGTGATATTTCTGTCATAAAAGTTTATTACTAAATATTTCATTATTTCAGTAATTGATGAAATAAAACTGGTTTGGGCCAGCTTTTTCCAAGCAAAACTAAATATAATATGAAAAAACGCATGTTAATTTGTTGTCATGAACAAAATGTTCAACTCAATATTAAATTCTACAGGGATCTTTGGATCCTTACAACCAGGCATGCAATTTGTGAATTAAGTTTTTTTCTTTCTTTATTATTCAAATAAATATCGAACCACGGTGCTTCGTGGTAATGCTGCTAAATTAAATAACATGTATAGAATAATTATGAACTTAAATTAAACAATATCGCAACATTTCGACAAATACATTATTTGATCTGTTTTTACATTTTAATTCAGGGCGATTTAGCCTGCTACATTTAATTAGAGCGAGATTTTCACCCTTGTCTTGTCATTTTCTCATTGGGAAGCGCTTACACAGGCTACATGTTTGAGTAGATCCTCTGTACCTCTCGTTTTCATTATGGATTACATAATCAGATAACATTTATTAGCCTGAATATTTAGACATTTAAAGGCTTTAGACATAGCCGATTTCTTATAGTGACTGAGCTGAAGTGGCTTTCGGTTCATTTTTGTGACGCGCAGTTCCCGGAGACAGAGACGACAGATAAACTTTTGTCGTTAGCAAAAGTTCGAATAAAACCCGACTTTAGAAAAATGCATAGGGCCACTCGGCGTGGTCTGCCGAAACACTTATTTATAAACTTCAATATTTCATTCAAAATAATCTCAAAACGCTTTGTGAAATTTTGAAAAGCCGTGCATGCATTAAGGCCACTGGAACTAATGAACAACTGAAACGCTGGTTTTGATTTTATTGTTTGTCGTTTAAACGTGCTTGTTGCATATCTCTATTTTATATTTGATATGGTCTATTGGTGAAGTAGCGTATAGCATTGATTACTGTGGAGGGAGGGGTGTGGGGATTCAAATAATTCAGCAGAAGCAGGGATGTTTAGACCAGAAGGAAATCCCCGTCCCCCCTGGCAAATCACACTTTACTTAAAGGGGTCATATAATGCCATTTTTGTACAAGCTAATATGATTCTTTAGGGTCTAAATTAAAAGTTTGTAATATACTTTAATTAAAAATTCTCATTAGTATTGTAAGAAAATACTTATTTTACCTGGTCAAAAACAGCTCTGTTTTCAGCACGCCGTTTCAGTGCATATGCCTTTAAATGATCATGAGCTTTGCTCACTCCGCCCCTCTGTTCTGTGCATACACCGTTTGTAACACAATAACACAATAACCATAACGCGTTGTTCAGTATAAACGTGGAATTATGAATTATATTGAGAACGTCATACATAGAAAACATGCCGTAATGTACCCTATGTGTAAACCTTAGACGCATTCATTGTGAAGCGTGCAGCTAGCGATTTGCAAAGATTAATATATTAATATAAAGTTTAATAAAACGTTTCACTCACTTCCGTTCTTCTGGAGGTTCAGCAGGAACACGAATATCTGGTACCGATCCTTTTTAGCAAAGCTTCTTAGCAAATCCAGCTTTATACTGACCCTCGTTTATAAAGCAGTCTGGTGTGTGAAATGATTCGCGCATACATGAAAGCATTGACGTTGCTCGTGGGGAATATTCCCTTCGAAAACAAACTCAGCCACTGCGTCTTCAGCGGTTCGGATTCAGGAACATTAAAATGACTGTGTTCGTTATTACACCCAAGAACAGAACACCACAATCGCTTAGACGCCATTCTGCTCATAGACAGTGCAGCACATCAACAATGACCGCGCCGGTCCGGTCCGCGCCGCGCAGACTATGATTGACAGCTACCTCATGTGCGAGGGCGGGTCTGTGTTGAAATGCTCCCGTCAATCAACAATCGTGGGAGGGGCGTCCGTTTTATTGACGTCACAAAAACGAACGGCTCGATTTGAGGCAGGGGAAAACATATAAGGAGATTAAAACAAAACCACTGGATGGATTTTTATCATCATATGATGGTTGTGTACAGGCACTGCCAACACACATTTCAGTACAATCAACTTGTAAAAGTGCATGTACCATTATATGACCCCTTTAAAACCATGTTTTTAAAAACTCTAGGTTGTAGGGAATCAAAAAAATAATAATAAAAGGCCTAATAAAAAAAAAATATATATATATATAGGCTATATATATAAAATTACTTTTTTTACAGAACTGCTTTTGAAATTACGATTGGTACCCGATTGGTACAGATGCAAAGTCGTTCTGTTGGATACTATTGTTCCTTAGTGTAAAATGGAAATGCATGGTAATTTTATTTTATAAATATAAGCAAAAAACTGTATGGTGTAACAGAGTTTTAGAGCTAGACATATCTCTCTGCCTTAATAAATATAAAATTTACAGTACACAATATTTGTTCGAGATTCGAACCCGTGTCATCTTGATGATTGAACCGTCAGTTCTACCGCTCGGCTATTAATTTCCTCACTGAGAAATGCCCAAACGTTTGTTTCTCACATGAGCGAGAAAACGTTTTGTCGTTAGCCTGTGAGTGTAGGCCTACTTTAGCCTACATGAATAAAAGTAGACCTTTTACAGTTTTAAAAGATGATATCTTATCTGTATGACCAACAATTACGCAGTACGTTCTTTTAGCTGTTATGAGAAAAATAAATTCAAATGAACGCGCCGCCGCGTTTGTCAAACTCTAATTCAACATGCCAGAATAAAGCCAGATTTTAGAATAATGCATAGCCACTCGGCGTGGTGTGCCAAAATACCCTAATTATAAACTTCAATATTTCATTCAAAACCATCTCAAAACGCTTTGTGACATTTTAAAAAGCCGTGAATGTATTAAGGCCACTGGAACCAGGATCGTAACTGAAACGCGCTGCATGTCTCAATACAGGAGCAGAAGCGCTGGTTCAGATTGTATTGTTTGTTGTTTAAACGTGCATGTTGCATATTTAAAAATATTTGTTTAAAAATAAATGTTTGTTGTAGGCTTATTTGTAAATTACCATAACTTGTAGAATTTCATCCTTACTGTTAATTGACATTAGCCCCACTTACGTTTTGATAAATGTCCCTTTGCTCCACCTGGCGGTCATTTCGCGAGCGACTTTGAAATGCGACTGGTTTATTTTTATTGTATTGGTCTACTTTAAAAAATAATACTTTATAAGACATTTATGGGAAAAGAATATTTTCTTTTCAAGATGTTTCCAACTGTAACTTTGAACCAATTCTGTAGAATGGCCCATATAGCATTTGACCAGGATTTGTTTCCAGGTATGACTAAAAATGTGCTTTTGGCTTTTATTTATATTTTGATTGTTTGTATATATATATATGTGTGTGTGTGTGTGTGTGTGTGTGTGTGTGTATATATATATATATAGGCTATATACAAGAAAGAATGCAAGGACAAACAATATACACTCACCGGCCACTTTATTAGGTACCCCATGCTAGTAACGGGTTGGACCCCCTTTTGCCTTCAGAACTGCCTCAATTCTTCGTGGCATAGATTCAACAAGGTGCTGGAAGCATTCCTCAGGGAGTTTGGTCCATATTGACATGATGGCATCACACAGTTGCCGCAGATTTGTCGGCTGCACATCCATGATGCGAATCTCCCGTTCCACCACATCCCAAAGATGCTCTATTGGGTTGAGATCTGGTGACTGTGGAGGCCATTTTAGTACAGTGAACTCATTGTCATGTTCAAGAAACCAATTTGAAATGATTAGAGTTTTGTGACATGGTGGAAGTAGCCATCAGAGGATGGGTACATGGTGGCCATAAAGGGATGGACATGGTCAGAAACAATGCTCAGGTAGGCCGTGGCATTTAAACGATGCCCAATTGGCACTAAGGGGCCTAAAGTGTGCCAGGAAAACATCCCCCACACCATTACACCACCACCACCAGCCTGCACAGTGGTAACAAGGCATGATGGTTCCATGTTCTCATTCTGTTTACGCCAAATTCTGACTCTAACATCTGAATGTCTCAACAGAAATCGAGACTCATCAGACCAGGCAACATTTTTCCAGTCTTCAACTGTTCAATTTTGGTGAGCTCTTGCAAATTGTAGCCTCTTTTTCCTATTTGTAGTGGAGATGAGTGGTACCCGGTGGAGTCTTCTGCTGTTGTAGCCCATCCGCCTCAAGGTTGTGCGTGTTGTGGCTTCACAAATGCTTTGCTGCATACCTCGGTTGTAACGAGTGGTTATTTCAGTCACTGTTGCCCTTCTATCAGCTCGAACCAGTCTGGCCATTCTCCTCTGACCTCTGGCATCAACAAGGCATTTCCGCCCACAGAACTGCCGCTCACTGGATGTTTTTTCTTTTTCGGACCATTCTCTGTAAACCCTAGAGATGGTTGTGCGTGAAAATCCCAGTAGATTAGCAGTTTCTGAAATACTCAGACCAGCCCTTCTGGCACCAACAATCATGCCACGTTCAAAGTCACTCAAATCAACTTTCTTCCCCATACTGATGCTCGGTTTGAACTACAGGAGATTGTCTTGACCATGTCTACATGCCTAAATGCACTGAGTTGCCGCCATGTGATTGGCTGCTTAGAAATTAAGTGTTAACGAGCAGTTGGACAGGTGTACCTAATAAAGTGGCCGCTGAGTGTATATATATATATATATATATATATATATATATATTGTCCTTGCATTCTTTCTTGTGTGACACCCCTGAATGAAAGGCTCATTATTATGCAGGGTCACTGTCTGAGAACCACTTAATTATTCATGATAGGGGTTGGGCCGTTCCGCCCATCCGCATATTGCCTTGGCAAACAAAAAAATGTTTTTCACAATTTAAAACAATCTATTTTTTTATGTGAATGATTAGGAAGGATGATTTTCAGATCATTTTGAAGCAAAAACTCTAGGCGACAACGTACATTAGTCAAAAGTCTTGTGGACACATATTTAGTATGTTTTTTGTGTCCTTATTTCAAAAACTAAATTTTTTAGTTTTTTCAAAAACCATGCATAAACAATATTCTCTCAAAAATACAAACATGTACATACATGTTGCTCACACATTATGGTAGACCTGTTTGGGCTAAATAGAGTGTAATTTCACCTGTGCCATTAATATGTTTATAAGCAACTGAAAAAAGCACAAATGTCAGAGCATGTCAAAACATCTCAAGGACCCCAAAAACACCTTGGTCCCCAGAGGGTTAATGACCTGAGACGAGAACGACTATCATCTCTCTCTTTTCGTACAGATTACATAAAATGAGAAAATTTGTTTTTTATATAAATTACTTCATTTAAAAGAAGATAATTCAGGCTTCATGCCTGTGTGCCTGTATACCTGTTTGACTGAGTATTTGCAGAGTTACAGTTAATTTTTCGGACGCGTTTCAGAATGGACTTCCCTGACAGAGAGAACGCAGAACGCGCATCATGTTTATTTTTCTTTATTAGGCGAAAAGCACAACACTTTGTTTTTATTATGAGGTTCTATAAAAAAAATACAAACTTAACAGGATCGAATGATGTACAACACTTATATGTAAGATCAAAATCAACAGAGTAATTTGAGTCTCTTTTGCACTGATAAGGAAAAAAGTGAGCTGGTATCGCCGGCGAGACCGCCGACCCCAGAGGGTTAACACTCCCTCCGGTAGGTTAGCGGGTACCCGTTGATGGCCCATGCATGTAGGAACCATAAATACGGACGAGGATGCCAAATCGAGCCCTTTGCCTGAGAGAGGAGGTCTCTCCTCACCGGTATAGGCCACGGGGCAGTGCTGGTCAGCCGCATCAGGACTGGGAACCAAATCTGGTTTGTCCAGAGCAGAGCCACGGGCAGCAGCACTGGGCATCTGTTTTCCCTGATTCGTTCCAACACTTGAGGCAGGAGCGAGACGGGGGGAAAAGCATAGAGGGGGCAGCGGGGCCATACGAGGGCCAGCGCATCCCTGCTCTTGGAGAAAAAGTTTGGACAGTGAGCGTTTTCTTGGGACGCGAACAGGTCCACCTGTGCTCTGCCGAATGTCTGCCACAGCAGTTGGATCGTCTGCGGGTGCAGTGACCATTCCCCTGCTGGGACGTTGTTTCTGGACAGTCTGTCTGGTCCCAGATTCAGGTGACCAGGCACATGCGCTGCTTTCAGTGAAAGCAGGTTGTGCTGAGCCCAGACCAGGAGGCATTCCATCAGCCTGTAAAGGTTTCGGGACCTGATGCCGCCCTGGCGATTTATTTATGCCACCACTGACATGTTGTCCGACCGGACCAAGACGTGGTGGCCTTTTATCTGGGGACAAAAGCGCCGTAGCGCGTTGTCGACTGCCAACATTTCCAGACAGTTTATGTGTAGAAGCTTTTCCCGTTCTGACCACTGGCAAAAGAACGGTCTGCCCTCGAGCAGCACTCCCCATCCCGAGGTGGAGGCGTCCGTGGACACCACCTTCACACTCGAGGGAGTCCCCAGACTCACGCCTGACTGATACCAGTCGGCTATTTTCCAAGGTCCCAGAGCCGAAACACATTTCATGTCGACCCTGAGGCGAAACAGACCAGAGGTCCATACCCGGGGTGGAACTCGCGCTTTCAGCCATAACTGCAGTGGGCGCATGCGAAGCAGGCCCAGCTGGAGTACCGAAGATGCTGAGGCCATGAGGCCCAGCATTTTCCGAAACCTTTTGAGCGGGACTATAGAGCCGCGGCGGAAGGATTTCGCGGCGCGCTGAATGTCCAGTCCGCGCTCCGGCGACAGACGTGCTGTCATAGACAGCGAGTCCAGCACTGTTCCCAGAAAAGAAATTTTCTGGCTGGGAAACAGCGAACTCTTCGTCCAATTGACTGTGAGACCCAAATTCTCGAGATGCTTGAGTAATGTGGTTCTGTGTTCTATGAGCTCTGAGTGTGATCGAGCTAGAATCAGCCAATCGTCCAAGTAGTTCAAAACTCGCATGTCCTGAAGTCTCAGGGGTGCGAGAGCCGCGTCCATGCACTTCGTAAATGTACGGGGTGCTAGGGACAGGCCGAACGGTAGGACTGTGTATTGACATGCCTGGCCCTCGAAGGCGAATCTCAAGAATCGCCTGTGACGTGACGCTATTTGTATTTGGAAATAGGCGTCTTTCAGATCTATTGACATAAACCAGTCTTCCTGGCGAACTTGCGCGAGGATTTTCCTGGTTGTCAGCATTCTGAACTGGCGCTTCACAAGCACTCTGTTCAGCTGTCGCAGATCTAGAATGGGTCTTAGACCCCCGTCTTTTTTCGGTACCAGAAAATATCTGCTGTATAGCCCCCCTTGGCTCTGAGCCTGAGATAAAGGTTCTATGGCCCCTTTGCTCAGTAGTTTCGCTATTTCGGCTCGAAGTAGATGAGATACTTCGTTGTTTACCGTGGTTTCGACTCGCGCCGTGTAACGGCGGGGACGTCGAGCGAACTGTAGTGAATAGCCTCTTTTTATAGTGTTCAACACCCATTCTGATACCCCGGGGAGCTTTGCCCACGCATCTGCGTGAACAAGGACGTGCACAGGAATTTTGTGGGGCAGTTGCTCTGACCTGAAAAAAGGGCACTACCCCCAAAACTCACGGGCTATATGAAGGAATATATTCAGTTGAATTTTGCCCATACAAATTGCCTTATCTGATCGTGTTTATGTCCAAACGCAATGCCTCATATTATGGTCTTATTATTATTTATAAAGATTGCAAACGTCAAAGATGACAGGTTTATGATATACAACTTTGTAAACAGTATACAAAATGTATGGTCCCACTTTATATTAAGTGGCCCTAATACCTGTGAACTTACATGGTACCTAGATATGTACTTAGTATGTAACTACAGTGTAAATACACATTGGTACATAGTATTTACAACTGTAATATTTGTGTAACTACACATATGTAACAACCCACGGAAAGGTATGTGTAAGTACAAATGTGTAACAGGACATTGGTAACAACACTTTTTCCACTAAAGTAAGTACACATGTGTAACAGGCATTATGTAACTACATTTTGTAACAACAATATGTATTCACACAAGTTGTTCCACTTCCACACGCAGTCTTTCATACTGTAGTTACCAGTTAAGAACACACTGAAGCCATGATGATTCCTATGTGTATACCATGTATTTACTATATGACCGGCAGGACTTATGTTGAATTACAGCTAAAGTTTTCCCTTGTGGTACCAGTGTACATACATGGTCACTCCTCAGGCAACATCTTGATACAATTTGTTAAACTGTCATAACTTACTGTGTATTATGCAAAACCCAAACCTCTGTGCAACTGTACTAACAGTGTACTTACATGGTAACTCCTCAGGAACTGTCCACTGAATATAAAGTGTAAAATGGTCATAACGTACTGTGTATTATGCAAAACCCAAAGCTCTGTGCAACTGTACTAACAGTGTACTAACATGGTAACTCCTCAGGAACTGTCCACTTAATATAAAGTGTAAAATGGTCATAACTTACTGTGTATTAGGCAAAACCCAAAGCTCTGTGCAACTGTACTAACAGTGTACATACATGGTAACTCCTCAGGAACTGTCCACTTAATATAAAGTGTAAAATGGTCATAACTTACTGTGTATTATGCAAAACCCAAACCTCTGTGCAACTGTACTAACAGTGTACATACATGGTAACTCCTCAGGAACTGTCCACTTAATATAAAGTGTAAAATGGTCATAACTTACTGTGTATTATGCAAAACCCAAACCTCTGTGCAACTGTACTAACAGTGTACTTACATGGTAACTCCTCAGGAACTGTCCACTTAATATAAAGTGTAAAATGGTCATAACTTACTGTGTATTATGCAAAACCCAAACCTCTGTGCAACTGTACTAACAGTGTACATACATGGTAACTCCTCAGGAACTGTCCACTTAATATAAAGTGTAAAATGGTCATAACTTACTGTGTATTATGCAAAACCCAAACCTCTGTGCAACTGTACTAACAGTGTACTTACATGGTAACTCCTCAGGAACTGTCCACTTAATATAAAGTGTAATTGTTAGGGTCATTGTTGTGTACCACAGTAAATACAACCACAAGGTTACATAGTGGATATTAAACTCTGAAATATAAATGTGATAGTTATGCTTTGATAGATTCTGGGATATTACGGCATAGCACTTTTAAAGATTTACTCTTTATTTTAGATTTTTTTTATTTGACATTGTGGTGACCTATTTGCCTTTACAGTAAATTACAGTGTTCTGTAAACAATAAACAAGAATAGCATACACTTTAAAACCTTAAAAATACCTTGTTTAATCGTTTAACCATTTTGTAGTATTTAGTTCATTTACCGTGAGACACAAAAAGCGTTTTCTCCAATAAAACACAACATAAATTCACAAAAAACATAAATTGTATTAGCCTGATGTAAATGTAATCCAAATCTTTAGAATCCATACGTTGTTTGCAAGAAACAGATCCAAATTCAGCCCTTTATGATCTTCATCTCCATTTCTCAGCAGCGACCGCAAACGTCAAATCCCGCGCTCAGGCGCGCTGGTGATGAATTCAAATTAAAAAAATGCGCCTTCAAGAAGCGTTACGACATGTTTTACGGCCGTGATGTCAAACGCTCATTGGCTCTCGCCTGCTTCGTCACAGATTGCGACATGCCGTGTTTCAGTCGGTGTAGTACATTTGAAATGGAGAAGCGCGCGCGCCTTCACCATTGCCTTCACAGAGCGAACCGAAACCGGATTAACATTTTCATGGATTAATAATTTATACTCTGATCTGTACCTCATACACAACTGTTATAATACTGCCAGAGAGGACTGCGGCTCAGCGGCTGCAACGCATCATCATGTGAACGACGTCTTTTGGTACCGTTTTTTTAAACATTTTTCGCAATAAACAAATTATTGTGAAATTTATAACGTTACTTGTCTGTCTGTTATGTTTTTATTTTCTGCATAAGTGTAACGTTAGCCTACGTAGTTTTAAGGAATGGTTATGGGTAGGTTTAGGGGTATGAGTAGGATTAGTGGCTCAAAATATATTTTAATGCTATTGTTAATAAAACTATGAGAGGTTTGGGTTTGCTGAGATGGTCTCTGTTATGACCGTTTTACACTTTAAATTAAGTGGACAGTTCCTGAGGAGTTACCATGTAAATACACTGTTAATACAGTTGCACAGAGGTTTGGGTTTTGCATAAAACACAGTAAGTAATGACCGTTTTACACTTTATATTAAGTGGACAGTTCCTGAGGAGTTACCATGTATGTACACTGTTAGTACAGTTGCACAGAGGTTTGGGTTTTGCATAATACACAGTAAGTAATGACCATTTTACACTTTATATTAAGTGGACAGTTCCTGAGGAGTTATCATGTAAGTACACTGTTAGTACAGTTGCACAGAGGTTTGGGTTTTGCATAATACACAGTAAGTAATGACCATTTTTGACCATCAGTAAGTAATGACCATTTTTTACATTTACATCAGGCTAATACAATTTATGTTTTTTGTGAATTTATGTTGTGTTTTATTGGAGAAAACGCTTTTTGTGTCTCACGGTAAATGAACTAAATACTACAAAATGGTTAAACGATTAAACAAGGTATTTTTAAGGTTTTAAAGTGTATGCTATTCTTGTTTATTGTTTACAGAACACTGTAATTTACTGTAAAGGCAAATAGGTCACCACAATGTCAAATAAAAAAAATCTAAAATAAAGAGTAAATCTTTAAAAGTGCTATGCCGTAATATCCCAGAATCTATCAAAGCATAACTATCACATTTATATTTCAGAGTTTAATATCCACTATGTAACCTTGTGGTTGTATTTACTGTGGTACACAACAATGACCCTAACAATTACACTTTATATTAAGTGGACAGTTCCTGAGGAGTTACCATGTAAGTACACTGTTAGTACAGTTGCACAGAGGTTTGGGTTTTGCATAATACACAGTAAGTTATGACCATTTTACACTTTATATTAAGTGGACAGTTCCTGAGGAGTTACCATGTATGTACACTGTTAGTACAGTTGCACAGAGGTTTGGGTTTTGCATAATACACAGTAAGTTATGACCATTTTACACTTTATATTAAGTGGACAGTTCCTGAGGAGTTACCATGTAAGTACACTGTTAGTACAGTTGCACAGAGGTTTGGGTTTTGCATAATACACAGTAAGTAATGACCATTTTACACTTTATATTAAGTGGACAGTTCCTGAGGAGTTATCATGTATGTACACTGTTAGTACAGTTGCACAGAGGTTTGGGTTTTGCATAATACACAGTAAGTTATGACCATTTTACACTTTATATTAAGTGGACAGTTCCTGAGGAGTTATCATGTATGTACACTGGTACCACAAGGGAAAACTTTAGCTGCAATTCAACATAAGTCCTGCCGGTCATATAGTAAATACATGGTATACACATAGGAATCATCATGGTTTCAGTGTGTTCTTAACTGGTAACTACAGTATGGAAGACTGCGTGTGGAAGTGGAACAACTTGTGTGAATACATATTGTTGTTACAAAATGTAGTTACATAATGCCTGTTACACATGTGTACTTACTTTAGTGGAAAAAGTGTTGTTACCAATGTCCTGTTACACATTTGTACTTACACATACCTTTCCGTGGGTTGTTACATATGTGTAGTTACACAAATATTACAGTTGTAAATACTATGTACCAATGTGTATTTACACTGTAGTTACATACTAAGTACATATCTAGGTACCATGTAAGTTCACAGGTATTAGGGCCACTTAATATAAAGTGGGACCAAATGGGTTAACAATATGTTAAATGTCACCAAAATACACATAAGAAAAAGAGTTCCTCATATTATTGTTTATTGTTTTTTTAATTATTATTATTATTATTATTTTTTTTTAAATAATTAATCTGGATTGAATTGACAGATGGGGAAAAACTCACTTCTAATAAATAAAAAAAAACGCTTAGATTTCGAAAAAAATACAATCCTTTTTTAACCTTTTGGCTTCCCGTACATTCAATTGTGCTTTTTGCTCATCTGGGAAACTACGCATGATTTGTAGTATGATTGCGTAAAGGGAACAGGAATTCCGGTAAGGAACAGAATCGACTGCTACACCCAGTGCCGATCCTGACCTCCCTGGGGCCCTAAGCAAAATTCTGCTAAGGGGCCCTCTACCTGACCTGTGATGTCGTGAGCTATGTAAACCATTTGCCATTGCCACAGTCACACCTGACAGACACTTCAGCGCTCCCATACAATCCTCCCTCCTTTAAACAAAACAGTCAAAGAATAAGTACAACAATATAGAACAGAATGAGGTTCAAACACACAATATTTATTGAATAGAGTATTTTCTATAGATTGTTAAGATAATAAATGAATATTATTAAGTAAGTGAATATTAACGTAAACATAAATAAGAAGAAAATAATAAATTATAACCCTGAGCTTTGGCTTTTGGGATTAACTTTGGTTCTTTCTACAGCCTGGGCATTTTCGGCATCAGTATGATTTTTTAAATTTTTTATTATGCATGTTGAAGCAATTCTTGATTTATGGTTATTATTTACTGAGGGATGTGCATCCATATTGACCAGTATGTCCAGCTAATCAACATTTTAAATTCAATATAGCCTATAAATCAATAGTCAATCAATGTCAAATTGTCAATACATTGCTTTCTATCTTGCATAATTAGTGCAGTTGTTTAGAGTTTTTAACTACACTGAGACTAGATAATCAGTGTCTTGTTTTAAAAGTATAATGTGTACTTTGACTGGGAGTGCCATCATTCACGTGCATGTATTGTACAGTATGTCTGGTCTCCACATATTTCTCCTTGAAAAATGCGAGTTTCATTTCGTGCACGCGCATATGAACGCACGATAACACACGCGACGCGGTTATGTTTTCCGAGCTGTAGTAAACAAACACCGTTGCACTTGGTCGTTTATCAAAATCAAACGTAATAAATAATTGTATTTTACTCTCACTTTTGTCAGCCACAAAGTGATGCAAGAGATGCACTGCCTGCCCAGCTAGGTTAGCAAGACAGAAAAACATTAAACTTTGCTGACATCAAACTTAGAGAGGAGAGAACACAAGTTTACCTGATTGTTGTTCCCGCAATTCACTCTCATAGTTTTTTTCTTCTTCCTCTTTTCGTGACCAGAAGGATAGTTTCACTTCATTTTGTCGTGGATGTTGTAGCTACACATTTGACGGCGCCCTATGACTATGACACGAGATGGAGGCGTGGCCTTAAGTAATTTGCGTGGCCCTACGCCAGTCGCGTGCAGTCTATGGTCGCGTGCAGCGTTTGCCCTTCATACTGACTTTCACTTTCGGTGCCCGAATGGAAGTGAATGAGGCTTTGCGATTTTTTTAAAATCTAGGCCTACGTGAAATTCTGCATCCATTGTACGATTTAATTTTTTTCTCGGAAGGGCAACTTGAGTGAGAAGGGCAACTTGAGTGAGAAGGGCATATGGGCAGTTGCCCGGGCAACCTGAGCAACCCCCCTGTGCACGTCCCTGTGCGTGAATAGCTGGAGGTGGAATGAAATCCGGGCTCTGGCCGCGGCATAGCGGCGGCCGCAGAGCTTCGGTGTGCTGAGATATAAACACCGTGTTTACAGTGTGCGAGGCGGGGGGCACGCCGATCACGGCGGGCAGCCTGGCCGCGCTCGATTTCTCTATGACGGATTGTGGAGAGAGAGCGAGCGAGCGGGACAAACCCCGTGGGGTTGAGCGTGTCTGTGGGGGAATGTGGGCGCGGGACAGCGGGCACACTCACTGCACTGAGAACACCGTCAGCTTGTGCTGACTGAATGTGTGCTGGTTTTGTTTTTATAGAAACCGCAGGACACGCATCGTGTAGTGTTTGTGGCCACTGTGTTGTCGGCACGTTCACTACATTTATTGCACAATTGACATGAGTTGATATTTTTTTGTGCTAGCCCTGTACTTTGGCGGGCTGTGTCTGTGTGTGGGAATGGGCACTGAGGCGTGGGCATTCTTACAAAACTCATAACACCATCGGCCGTGGCCGGAATACCAGAAAATACACTCTTTTTGAGATTTATCTGGGTCGGCGTAAAAATAGCGTTTGCGTGCAGGCAAGCGGGCCGTGGTACCGGCTTGTTTACTGCGAAATACACTGGAACAGTCGCATTTTCTGGAACTGAACGAGCAAAAAGTTTCTGTGGAAGTCTGGCCGCGGCGAGACTAAATTTCTTTCTGCTGCGAGAGCTGGGATTGAACACGGGTCTCTCGTGTGAAGGCTTTGGGTTTCGCCACTGAGCCACAGGGGAAAACGACATAAGCTTGTGCAGATAAGAGAGTGTCATCACAGTTCTGTGTGTGTGTCGGCGTTTGTTTGCAGGCGTGCGTGTTAAACAACAGGCTCGTAAGTGCAATATTGACATTTTCAGCCCCTCAAACTAAGAGGAGCTGAGAAATGTTTGAGAAATGGAGATTGGTCCGGCCTCGGCGGGACTAAAAACACACTCTTTCCTCATTTCGCCGGTGACGCATGCCCACGGGGGGAGGGGTAGCTTTCTTATAACGTAAAGAAAGCTAGCCGCGGTCCTTCTCTACAGATGGAGCTATCTCGTCGTCATTAAAGGCAGGAGCGCCGGCGCGCGGCGGCCTTTGTCTGTCAATGAGCGACTCGAGTGAAGCTGGCGGGCGAACCGGCGAGCTTTAACGGGCAGGAGAAGGCTCGGGGACCCGCTGAGTACGGCGTTTTAACGGCGCGGCACTACAGCGGGCTGCTTTGTTGATCTCAAAGGCGGAAGCGGCGGCAGACGGCGGCCGTTGTCTGTCGGTGAGCGACTCAAGCGATGCCGGCGAAGCTGGCGGGCGAACCGGCGAGCTTTGGCGGGCAGGAGAAGGCTCGGGGGCGCGCTGAGCACGGCGCTTTTTACGGCGCGGCGCTACAGCGGGCAGAAGTGCGGGCTCTGAGAAGGATGCCAGGTGAGTCCTCAGAGTCACCATAGGCATCAGCTCACAGTGAGGGCATCCGCCGTCGACGAGAGCGAGAGCCGCATAATCCTCACCCAGGCAGGAACGCAGATCACATCGCGGTCCCCGTCGCTGAGTGTGGCTCGGCACGAGCCGCAGGATCTTTGCATCTTTAAAAAGACGAACCTCTTTTAGGAGAGAGATATAGACAGGGAGAGTGTGAGTCGCAGCGGCGAACACACACTCTTAGCAGTAAAAGGATATAAACGCCGGAAAGCGTAGCAGGTACGGCGGCTGAAGGCGGCGAGGTGAAGGCCAGCGGCTTCAGGCTCGAAGGCTCGTCCCGCAGAAGGCTTTTCTCAGACGGCGCGGCTTCTCACTCCGGATCCAGCGATGCAGTAGTGCTTCGCTGAAGAGATGAAAATCAGTTTGTATCAGCCTGTCGAGCTATATTTATAGGCCAAGCCCACGCCTATTCTGGCGGGACGTGATGTAAATGGGCGCGAAGCGCCCCCATTGGGTATCACGTCACGCAGGGCCTCTCTCGATAGGCTGCTGCTGTTGCCACAGGTCAGCCAATAGGAACGCGAGCCGCCTTGCCTATGTCTGCATCAAGGGGGTAATCCATCAGCCGGAAACTGAAGTCTCCCCGGGGCCGCCATTGGCTAACAAGCCTTCACCTGCTGTTAGCAGTCCATTGACTCCCATTCATTTTGGCGTCACTTTGACAGCGAATAACTTTACATCTGAGGCGTTTAAAGACTCCATTTGTCCATTGTTTATTTCTAAAGAAACACGACAATGTATAAAAGGCTCCATTACCTTGTATCTTACGTTATGGCCCCGTATTAGCTGTTTTTATAAAAAATAGGCTAACGATTGCGTCATAACACGCGACTCTCTGTCGCACAGTAGAGAAATTACCGTATAGACAGAAGTAGTAGCTCGCTTGCAATCGGGGGGACGTGGAGGCATAAAGTCAAGCGAGAAGCCCATAGAAAGTCATAAAGTTGATCCTGCTGCTAGCTCATACACAGCTAATACTTACGATCTCCGGCTCTGCAAGATTCGGAAGGGAATGATTCAGATTCCGCTTGGCACAGCTACTAGAAGACGTACAACTGTGAGACAGGTTGCTTTCGTCACATCTACGTCGTCCAGCTCAGTTTGAGCCTGCGCAGTTCGCTTGGCAATCAGGAAGTCAGTGCTTCTATTTGACTTCACTTTTCTCTGTTGAAGTCTATGGGGTCGCTGTGTCCATTTCTTTTACTGTCTATGGTCTGCATGCTGTCGCAACGCGTTTTACATTGATTCAAAATTAAGGATAATTTTTGGCTTCAATATCTCGTGGAAAAGAGGTTTTTCCCCCATAGCGTAAGATATTACGCAGTACGAGAGATACTCTCGTAAGAGAACTATTCAGCTACAATGGCTACTGCAGAACCAAAGACTCCAGAGAGAATTATTGCTGAAGCTATGGTGGATTTGACTTTAGCACCGCGAAAAATTGTGGAAGGTTTCACCGTGAACCAACGGAATATGTGGAATACGGTATACTTTTTCACCTGTCTGGCGGACGCACGTATGATTTTGACAAAACAATGTGGATAACGATGAGAGATTTAAATCAAATACAACCCGATCTGTAGTGATGTAGTACTCGAGACCGTTTTCTGCTTTCTCAGACTCGTCTCGGACTTGTTCCTTCAAAGACTCGGTCTCGACCCTTCAAAGACTCGGTCTTGACTCGGACTCGGCATAGGCGGTCTCGTCCCCATCACAAGTTAAGACTGCTCCTCTAAACAATTCCCAATCTAGCTTAGTCTGTAGGCCTAACTGTTGATTATTAACTGGGGTGATATTAAATCATGAATATCAAAACTGACATGTCGAGACAAAATCTCGACTCGGACTTGCTTCCTCAAAGACTTGGTATTGACTCGGAGTCGACTGTATTAACCAACGGACTCGGTCTCGACTCGGACTCGACCCTTCAAAGACTCGGTCTTGACTCGGACTCGACTGTATTTGAAAACCAATGGACTCGGTCTCAAATCGGACTCGATCCTTCAAAGACTCGGTCTTGACTCGGACTCGGCATAGGCGGTCTCGTCCCCATCACTACCGATCTGGTTTTCACAGAGCGAGATTGGATTTTATTTTTTACTAGGGTCTGGAGAGACTTGAAAGACGAGTCGCTTTTCATAGCGGAGTGGAGCGGATTTACAATGTGGACAAGATACAAGCTGATCACCACGTTAATAAATACAAAGTAGATGACTAACTGTTGTGCCTAAGCATTATATTGTTTTAATCGGACATCATATAGTCATTCATTCAACTACTCCGAACCAGAAAAGTTGAGAAAAGTGAACAACACGGCCCTTCGAAACGGACAAACATGTCCGTTCATGTTCCCTGAGACACAGTCGAAGTCTACACGATATTCATAACATTAAATACTGTACAGATAAATAACATGGGAAGATCATGTGACATCTAGGTAATAATAGAAAGTGCAAGCATAATTAACAATGTAAACATTCAGCCTTAGACGGAATGCCTGGATATAGCGATCTTCCTTCTCTCTTATAAACGTCCAATACAATAAAATATGCAAAGGTAGCTACTTACAATTAGTTGGACGCACACACATAATCCTCAAAATCCTTAGCTGACAACACTTCTGATGATTTAAACTATTATTTACATTGAACAAGTATACACATTTCCTCTCATCTAATGTTTTCCAACTTCCCGGAAAGTTTTGGAACAGTCCAAATCACGAACAAAGGCGGGGGAGTTTGGAAGACTCCAAAGGGGCTTTTTACAGTTTTATAACAAATAACAATAGGCTTGTTTGAGATGCGCCTTGCCTCGCCTGAAATGTAGTCGAGAGTAGGCGGCTGCAGTGAGAGGAGGAGTGAAAAAAGCGCAGGCAAGCCGGACAGATCTCGCTTCTCGCAGTGGATCAGACTCCTGTGAGATCAAAGGTGGATATCGCGGGATTCACGGGATTCACGCCCGTGCACGGTGTAGTAGTAGTAGTAGTAGCCTTTATTGTCATTGGTCACAAGTACCAACGAAATTAGCCATCAACCTGTCCATACAAACATACATACAATATGACAAGGGGGTAGACAGGACAGGAAGACAGAGCATTTAGGAAGAAAATACAGCATAACATGAGGAGAGGTGAGGAGAAAAAAAAAGGCAACCCCCAGACTATGCTCCTGTGAGGAGTACAGTTTGGGAACAGTAAAAAACACCTCAGCAACATTAGCACATAATCAGTACACTCTACAACATGAACACAAAAGACATGCAACAGGGGAGGGGATTAGGGGATGGAGGTAACCCAGCACAGGCAGGCAGCCATCCGGTCCTGCAGCCATTCTCGGCGCTGGTCACAGACCCGCCTGTCAGACTGGTGGTACAAAGCGTTGAAGGCGAGGGATGGGGGGTGGGGGGGTGATTGCATATCTGTATATATGTAAGAGTTTGTGTATGTGTAGGCCTGGAGAGTCGCTATGCCTGGCATCATAATCTAGGTGCCTCAAGTCCGCAGGATTGTCATAGCGATACACAGCAAGTTGCCATGGAGATAACCCTGATCATGTCCCAGACAGAGTCAACAATCAGCAGGTGTCTGTGGGGAGTCGGGGAAGGAACGCAAGAGCGTCTCACTGCAGTGCTCTTCCGGAGGAGTTGTTGTTCCAACAGCAGCCTTGGCCAAGGCCAGTGCTGGATGAGGGGGGCCGAAAGCAGATAAGATTGGGATTGTTTGGTCTTGGGACGAGTAGCCGCATTCCGATTTACACAGCTCCTGGTCCATTTTGGTCTCCGAAACGATCCATTTGCCTTTGCAAAGCTGTGAGCTTCTCCATGATGTTATCCATATAGTGGTTCATGTTGCTAATAAACTGGATGTAATTGAAGTTTTGTTGCTTGAATATGAAAATAAATATAAGGAACAAGACACCAAAAGTACTTATTTAATTCCATTTTAAATAGGCCTATGTATTTATCAATCATTTTTTCTTTAATAGAGATATTATTTTATTTTAATTTAAATTACATCACATAGATAGATCACACGGTCAGAGAGTTTGGGAATATCCACACATACTTGATACACATAAAACATGATATCAGAGTTTTAAAATCAAACATTTTAAAAGAGAACAATAGGCTCCTGCCGGTTATGATTAGTATAGCTGGATTGAGTTATCTGAGATTATTGTGCGTTCATGCGCTTGGTTAAAAGGGGATATGTATCGATAGTAGAAACATTGATCAGCAACGCTGCTATTGGCTGCTCACCGTGGCCAAAGAGCACGCTCAGTTTTTTTTCTCCACAGAAGAGCAAGAGTTATTGCTTGAAGGATATGCTGAATTTGAAAACTTAATTAAAACGCCAGGGAACACCTTAAAGTGTGCAAAAGCCAAGAGAGAGGGCTGGAAAAAAAGTAGCAGACAAATTAAGTTTGTAGTTAGATGTTTTTATCACTTATTACAGTATATATTTAATAATTTCTAAATAATGAATAACTTTGTTCATTGTAATGTCAGAGTCACCACCCACTACTAGAACATGGGAACAAGTAAAAGTGAAGTACTAGAATATTCTACATAATAGTAATTTGTACTACTTATACTAGTCTCTTTTAAAAAGGCACTATTAATAAATGTTTGCTGCTGAGAAATAAAAAGAAAAGAAAAACAAACAGGTGGTGGTCCTGCACCCTCACATTACCCAGGCAGAAGAGCTGGCCCTTGGGTTGATTGTGAACCTTGTGGAGGGCATCCCTGGGTTCAGCTCTTCCTCAGACCCACAGCCAGAGCAGCAACACCTTCACTGCTGGTAAATGAACTTTAAATGATCCTAGTACACTGTAAAATAATTTGTTGCTGCATTAAATTAAGTAAGCCGATAATCCAAATGGCTGTCCAGTCATATCAACTGTTAAACCTATGAATTGCTTTGACTTGTGAAAGTCTACATGTGTGACTGTGAAACTACATAGTTAATGTAAAAAAAAAAAAATTTAAGCCACGAGTTATTGATCACATTTCCCCCCAGTGTACTTCATTGTAGCCATTCAATTTCTCCGAACCAGAAAAGTTACAAATGAACAACATGATCCTTCGAGCCGAGCGAGATAAACATGCCCTTACATAACAACGTTACAAAGAGGACGTAATCAAAACGTTCTCATATGGGTCTAAGTTGGTCATACAATGACGTTCTTTATGTGACTTTTGAGGAACGTTCCATATTGGTTATTTTATGGTCACACAACAACGTTACAAAGAGGACATAATAAGGACGTTCCCATAAGGTTCTCTGTTGAGAACGTTTTGTGACTAACTTAATGAGAACATTCTAATATGGGTCTAAGTTGGTCATAAAAATAACCTGCCTTATAGGACTTTAGGGCGACATTCCATATTGGTTATTTTATGGTCACACAACAACGTCACAAAGAGGACATAATCAGAGTGTTCTCATATGGGTCTAAGTTGGTCATACAATGACGTTCTTTATGTGACTTTAGGGGGACGTTCCATATTGGTTATTTTATGGTCACACAACAACGTTACAAAGAGGACATAATCGGAGTGTTCTCATATGGGTCTAAGTTGGTCATACAATGACGTTCTTTATGTGACTTTAGGGGGACGTTCCATATTGGTTATTTTATGGTCACACAACAACGTTACAAAGAGGACATAATAAGGACGTTCCCATAAGGTTCTCTGTTGACCATATGAGAACGTTTTGTGACTAACTTAATGAGAACATTCTAATATGGGTCTAAGTTGGTCATAAAAATAACCTCCCTTATAGGATTTTAGGGCGACATTCCATATTGGTTATTTTATGGTCACACAACAACGTTACAAAGAGGACATAATCAGAGTGTTCTCATATGGTTCTAAGTTGGTCCTATTATAACGTTCCTTATATGACTTTAGGGGGACGTTCCGTAATGGTAATCTTATGGTCACATAACAACGTTACAAAGAGGATGTAATCAAAACGTTCTCATATGGGTCTAAGTTGGTCATACAATGACGTTCTTTATGTGACTTTAGGGGGACGTTCCATATTGGTTATTTTATGGTCACATAGCAACATTACAAAGAGGACATAATAAGGACGTTCCCATATGGTTCTCTTTTGACCATATGAGAACATTTTGTGACTAACTTAATGAGAACATTCTCATATAGACCATTTCAACGGCTATTTGTAGATGTACGGAAGTGACGTGTTTGGCCCTCAGACGTTTCCGGTTAGTTAGAGCGCACATTCGAAACAACGGCGGGAAGCGCTTTATTTACTGTCTATTTACCGCAATTGTGCGATAATTTTCTTATTCATGCGAATAAAACATGTCAAAATTAAAATTAGGAGCATGTTGTTCAGTGGTTGGATGTTCTCTCAGGCCCGGAAATAACTTGCTCTCGGTAATCAAAGCGTTTATATTTTCGAAATTTGCTGCGCCTGGATTGCAGCAGTGAAGCGAGAAGAATGGATACTAAGCAACTAGCAATATACAGTGTACACATTTCGATTCTGGTAAGTAAAATACTTATTTTTTCATTGGATTATTTGTATTTCTCTACTTTAACTGTTTTAAGTGTGATGCAGCATAATTTAAGATAGCACTGTGGGTCCGACCGTAATTGTTTACATATTATGCACCTAGCAATTTGACGCGCGTGTATTGAAAAAAGGCCAAGTTTTTATTTCCTTTTTTCCCTAAATGTTCTGTGGGCTGTAATTAATTAAGTTAGGAGTTAACATTTGTTGTCAAGCTGTCTAGTCAGTTGACAACTGCAGAATGGTGTGTAACAGCTAACTGCAGTAGTTTACAAATGGTAAAGGTAAAAAAAAATTCATCACTTAGGCTATTAAGCTTGGCTAATGTTAATTCCAACATTTACTGATGTATTACACAATAGCATTGTTTTTTAAATATTGTGCATTAACCAGATTAAGTTAAATAATTGTGTTTCTACTTTTGTCTTCAATAGGAAAGCCATCATCTGTAATTTAAGACGCTTAACACTGCTACAGGGAGACAGCTAATCGTCCTGCAGTGCCAAACCACATGTGACCATACAGTGTGTGCAGAATTATTAGACACGTTGATTTTCTGATCATATTTTTTTTCCCAGACACATTTTACCAATTCCAAACCACATTAATCTTGATAACTACTATTCATTTTGTATTTAATCATATACAAGTGATATAATTGTTTATGAAGGCTGGAAATGAAAACACCTTATATTCAGGTGGATAATAATTGATAATTATTAGGCATGTTTTCTTTTACAGATTAAATAAGCCAAAAAAAGAGATTTAACTCAGACTGAAAAGTCAAAAATCATTAAATGCCCATGAGAAGGATCCAATACTAGGAATTGCAGTTAAGGCATGACCATTGGACAGTGAAATGCTCATTGGGTCAGACGAAAACAGGTGGAGAAGAAAAGACGCATGTTAACTGTAAAACAATTAAGGTGAAGAATTAAGCGTGAAACCATCAGGAACCCTTTAGTCTCCAGCGCCGCCATTTTCCAGAACTGCTACCTACCTGGAGTCTCCAGAAGAGCAAGATATCAGGATCTCAGAGACTTAGGTTAGGTAAAGAATCCTAAAAAATTACCCCCTCTTAATAAGAATCACAAGCTGAAGTTAGTAAAATACATGAAGACTGTTTTTTATGGCTTTATGGACAGACAGATCGAGAGTGACTCCTGAAGGACCAGCACCACATCCTCTTGTACCACTGTTTGAAGAATTCATCTTCCAGAATCTGGCAGTAAGTTTTGGGAGTTAATTTTTAGTCCATCTCCTACCCTGAAGTCCGTTTTGCAGAGATGGACTAAAAATGAACTCCCAAAAGTTACTGTCAGATTCTGGAAGATCATGTATTCTACTACACTTCAGCTTGTGATTTTTTTCAGTGGCGATTTTTGCTTACCTAATTATGAAAACATACCTAATTATGCACACCTGAATATAAGGCGTTTTTCATTTCCAGCCTTCATAAACAATTATATATCACTTGTAAATGATTAAATACAAAATTAAATGAATAGTAGTTATTAAGATTAATGTGGTTTGGAATTGGTAAAATGTGCCTGAAAAAAATATGATCAGAAAATCAACGTGCCTAATAATTCTGCACACACTGTATGAACCCCCAGATGTGTTGGAGTACTTGAGGATTGATATTGACCCCCTTTGTTCAGGGACTCATAACTCCATTTCTGTTTGTAAAAAAAAAAACATTCTGTGAAATGTGTTTTATGTTGTTGTCTCAGTTGTTGAAGCATTTTGTGTTCATACAAGTAAACACACAATAAGAAATTTAGTCAACATTTGAAGTGGACCTAACCCTTTCATCAAAGTTATACATTAGTATTGAACAAAACACGTTCTTGTCTTAGGACAACTTTGATTAACTTTTTTGATCCACTTCAAAAGTTGACTACTACAGGTGAAACTCGAAAAATTAGAATATCGTGCAAAAGTTCATTTATTTCAGTAATTCAACTTAAAAGGTGTCAATAATATTGTGAAAACCTTTTCACAATATTCTAATTTTGAATTCATAAGCTGTAAGCCATAATCATCAAAATTATAACAAAGGCTTGAAATATCTCACTTTGCATGTAATGAGTCTATATAATATATTAGTTTCACCTTTTTTAAGTTGAATTACTGAAATAAATGAACTTTTGCATGATATTCTAATTTTTCGAGTTTCACCTGTATACATACACAGCAAATCTGTATGTGACTACTTGAAAACCATAAAAGAACATAATTACCTTCAAGGACCTGAAAAGTGTATTCTGTGTGTTTTATTCTTAATTGTACAATTATTAATCTGCATGTTTCTCTTAAATGGCTAATACAGGCATTAGAAAATAAAGACAGCCAGCATTAAATTGCATTCACCTTCTATTTATTTGTGACCACATGAATGGCTCAGATAGGACATTTAAACCCTCGCACACCGTTCCACAGCAACAAACTTCACCTAACTAAACACACACCCTTGGAAACGTATGAAATGAGTAATGGCATACAGCGATTAGTTTACTAGCGTACATTTAGCATTGTAATATACATGCATGTTCTGTAAAGCTGCTCTGAAACGATATGTATTTTGAATTGCGCTGTACAAATAAATATGAATATTTGCATAGATATACAGACTGACCCAGCAATGCAAGTGAAATGCCCACTCGTAACTTCGTCGGACAAACCATAAGTACGTTTTTGACGCTGTTTGACTTGCTTCATCTGCACCAAACACAAGACAGATGTCATCCACATTGTACGAATAAATGTTCCCAACCTTTCCGCTAAGAAATTAATTGTAAGCATCCAGACTGCGATATGCTTTTATCGCATCTCTCGTGTACACGCAAGCAGCCGCAACACGCAATCAGATGAGCCGTCAGACTATTCAGGTAAAAAGTTTACGCATCAACGTCTTAAAATAAATGATGATTAAAATCATCGGACCTTTTATCAGTTTTTGGAAATACTTTAACTTGCCTTTTGCTAGACTTAAAAAGTACGAGCTTGTTTTCACCTATGGTTTTCACAGATCTGTGGTTCTAAAATGGCGCCACCGGAAATGATTCAGGGCCAGACATGCGCAGTAGCATTCCAACGCGTTTGTTATTGTTTACGTCCTTGAAATGGTCTATACATCACGTTTTGTGCGCGGTGACGTGGGACGAACCGAGGTTCAACTTCCGTCAACTTCTGTCGCGTTTATCTGGTTTGTCTGCGGGCTGGACCCTTCTCGGACGGACACCTGACGGCGGTCTTTTTCCTGTTTTCTTCACCGACAGCGAGCCAGAAAAAGCCAATGTGATTATCATGTAAAGTTATTTTAATGAACCATTCTCGCGTAGGCTATATTGGCTTTTTTTTTAGATAAACAAGCTAATGTAAGCGCTAGGCCTATTCCAATTTGCTTATTTTAACTCTTGTTTATATAGCCTGCAGGGTCTCCTCACGAAATCTAAGTGGCATAAAGTTCAATGCGAGGGTCTTTAGAATATGTTTGTATTATTTTTGTCTCTTTTCTTTTATTGTCATTTTTTCCTATTATTTGGTAAAGGCTACACCACTTTTCCATGGGGAAAAAGTTGTGGTGATCCCGCTATTTGGCTCGTTGATGTAAAACAGTCTTTTACAATTGTTATTATAAAATCAAGAATGCAGACGTTTTAAGCTCAGCAACAATGGCAGCAAAATGTACATAGTATATATAAAAAAAAAACTCCTGTCACACACACAGAGCCTGCAGATCAGGTTAAAGCGGAGAAGCATCAGCTTCTTATTCTTTAAATATAACAGAAGACCTTAATAGGACAAAAAAATAATATTCTAAGTTGGTCCCTAAAAGTTCTGCAGGACGTTCTCAAAATGTTTTGGAAACATTGGATTTCTGAATTAAATATGGTCTTCTAAACGTTCCCAGAACGTCCTGAATGTTCCCTGAAGGTCCTCCAAATAACGTCCCCAAACACTTTAAAGAGCTCCACATCATGACTGTCTGGGAACGTTACCAGGCGACGTCCTTGACACCAGCGGGACGTTCTCAGAATGTTTTGGAAACATTGGATTTCTGAATTAAATATGGTCTTCTAAACGTTCCCAGAACGTCCTGAATGTTCCCTGAAGGTCCTCCAAATAACGTCCCCAAACCCTTTGAAGAACTCCACATCGTGACTGCCTGGGAACTTTGTGGGAACATTACTGTAACGATCACCAGCTGGAGTGCCCTCGAGAGCCACCAGAGGGCGCTCCACAATAGACTATGATCACTTCCTCACAAACTACATTTCCCATAACTCACTGCCCGGATTCATCAGCACTCATTTCATTCACCTGTGTCTTATCACCTTGTTTCTCTCACACCATAAATACCTGGTTTTCACATTCACTCGGTGCAAAGTATTGCTTTCCCAGTGAACTATTCTGAGCGTTTGTACCCTGTGTTTGTTTACCTGTTACGACTTTATCTGGACCTTACCTCTCGTTGTCTGCTGCCTGCCTTACTCTCTGCCTGAATTCTGATTGTTTCGCCGCCTGCCCCGACCCTTTGCCTGTTTTTGGACTCTGATTGTGTGTATTCTGCTCTGCTTATATCGCTGGTATTCGACCCTTGTCTGTCTGACCCTGTTATTTAATAAAGCCTGGAAATGGATCTCTCCTCGTCCGCTGCATCATTACAATTACCAAGCGACGTTCCTGACACCAGGGGACGTTCCCAGAATGTTTTGGAAACATTGGATTTCTGAATTAAATATTGTCCTCTAAACGTTCCCAGAACATCCTGAATGTTCCCTGAAGGTCCTCCAAATAACGTCCCCAAACCCTTTAAAGAACTCCACATTGTGACGGTCTGGGAACGTTGTGGGAACATTACCAAGCGACGTTCCTGACACCAGCGGAACGTTCTCAGAATGTTTTGGAAACATTGGATTTCTGAATTAAATATTGTCCTCTAAACGTTCCCAGAACATCCTGAATGTTCCCTGAAGGTCCTCCAAATAACGTCCCCAAACCCTTTAAAGAACTCCACATTGTGACTGTCTGGGAACGTTTTGGGAACATTACCAAGCGACGTTCCTGACACCAGCGGAACGTTCTCAGAATGTTTTGGAAACATTGGATTTCTGAATTAAATATTGTCCTCTAAACGTTCCCAGAACATCCTGAATGTTCCCTGAAGGTCCTCCAAATAACGTCCCCAAACCCTTTAAAGAACTCCATAACGTGTGTGTCTGGGAACGTTGTGGGAACGTTACCAGGCGATGTCCTTGACACCAGCGGGGACGTTCTCAGAATGTTCTGGGAACATTGGATTTCTGAATTAAATATTGTCCTCTAAACGTTCCCAGAACATCCTGAATGTTCCCTGAAGGTCCTCTAAAAAACGTCCCCAAACCCTTTAAAGAACTCCACATCGTGTCTGTCTGGGAACGTTGTGGGAACGTTACCAGGCGACGTCCTTGACACCAGCGGGGACGTTCTCAGAATGTTCTGGGAACATTGGATTTCTGAATTAAATATTGTCCTCTAAACGTTCCCAGAACATCCTGAATGTTCCCTGAAGGTCCTCTAAAAAACGTCCCCAAACCCTTTAAAGAACTCCACATCGTGTCTGTCTGGGAACGTTGTGGGAACGTTACCAGGCGACGTCCTTGACACCAGCGGGACGTTCTCAGAATGTTTTGGAAACATTGGATTTCTGAATTAAATATGGTCTTCTAAACGTTCCCAGAACGTCCTGAATGTTCCCTGAAGGTCCTCCAAATAACGTCCCCAAACACTTTAAAGAACTCCACATCATGACTGTCTGGGAACGTTACCAGGCGACGTCCTTGACACCAGCGGGACATTCTCAGAATGTTTTGGAAACATTGGATTTCTGAATTAAATATGGTCTTCTAAACATTCCCAGAACGTCCTGAATGTTCCCTGAAGGTCCTCCAAATAACGTCCCCAAACCCTTTAAAGAACTCCACATCGTGTCTGTCTGGGAACGTTGTGGGAACGTTACCAGGCGACGTCCTTGACACCAGCGGGGACGTTCTCAGAACGTTCTGGGAACGTAAAATTTCTAGCTGGGGCCCTTAGTCTGACCCGTCACCTAGGACCTGTTTGCCTTGGTAGACCCTACCAGGGGCATATAGCCCCGGACAACATAGCTCCTAGGATCAAGCTTACAGCACCTGGTATTCGCAGGAGGTCTCCCATCCAAGCACTAACCAGGCCCGACCCTGCTTAGCTTCCGAGATCAGACGAGATCGGGCGTGCTCAAAGTGGTATGGCCGTAAGCTATTGAGATTGACAGACGGATTTGTGCAGCTTCTACAGTAATGCGGTCGATGTACCGGTCTGTCGAGGTGAAGAAGGAGCCGAACTGCAAGGCGAAGCTCTCGATTTACCGGTCAATCTACGTGCCTACTCTCACCTATGGTCATGATCTGTTGGTCATGACCGAAAGGCCAAGATCCTGGATACAGGCGGCCGAAATGAGCTTTTTCCTTAGGGTGGCTGGGCGCTCCCTTTGAGATAGAGTGAGGAGCTCGGTCACTTGGGAGGAGCTCAGAGTAGAGCCGCTGCTCCTCCACATAGAGAGGCCAGCTGAGGTGGCTTGGCTACCTTTTCCGGATGCCTCCTGGACGCCTTCCCAGGGAGGGGTTCCAGGCGGATCCCACTGGGAGGAGACCCCGGGGAAGACCTAGGACACGCTGGAGGGATTATGTCTCCCGGCTGGCCTAGGAACGCCTCGGTGTCCCACCGGAAGAGCTGGAGGAAGTGTCTAGGGACAGGGAAGTCTGGGCATCTCTGCTTAGACTGCTGCCCCCGCGACCCGGCCCCGGATAAGCGGAAGAAGATAATGATGATGATGATGAAGTTTATGAAAATGATTTATGAACATTATATTTTATTAAACATGTTGAACTCTAAAACTGATAGAAATTCAAAGCCATAAATCTAAACAAGTTGTTCCAAATTTGAGGACGATATCTCAAAAAATAAGCTTTCGGTACTGTTTGGGCGCAGTATAGATACCAGCAAAACTCCACTGGTGCACACAGGTTTTCTCTCAAATATTACAAGCACATACACACATTTTTCTCCAAAAGGTGCTGAGAGGAACTATTTTGTGTACCTAGTGCAAAATAGATTTTTTAAAGGAAATGGGGGTGAAATAGTAAAAATCCAATAAAAATACACACATGTGCCACAGTTTATGGAGTTAGCATTAAAGGAGAACTCCGGCGCAAAATGAACCTTTGGTCTAATTACACATTGTTACCTAGTCAACCGTTATCTGAGATTTGTTTTCATGATTATCGAATGTAAATAGTTTTATCTCTAATAACAGTTTAGCCTATAAAGCTAGTATAACGCTAGTATATTGGGCATAGTGTAATGACAAATAAAAATCGCTTGTTAATACCACTAACAAGGCTGAAAATAGACCCACACTAACACGGTAGCATAATGAGGGTCCCTACCTTCAAACCGAAGCATTGAGAACTTTGTAAGTGTACAGACAGTTTAATAAGAAGATATTTTAAACATACAGTCAACTTCGCGTATACAGGCAGAATCCATCTTTGAAATACAGCCTTTACCAGTCGATCTACGAACGCCGATCCAAGTGCGCTGGTGAGATGTGAACGAGCTATAAGTTGTGATAAGGTGAGCGCGAACAGCAGGCTTGGATCGGCGTTCGTAGATCGACTGGTAAAGGCTGTATTTCAAAGATAGATTCTGCCTGTATACGCGAAGTTGACTGTATGTTTAAAATATCTTCTTATTAAACTGTCTGTACACTTACAAAGTTCTCAATGCTTCGGTTTGAAGGTAGGGACCCTCATTATGCTTACGTGTTAGTGTGGGTCTATTTTCAGCCTTGTTAGTGGTATTAACAAGCGATTTTTATTTGTCATTACACTGTGCCCAATATACTAGCGTTATAGGCTAAACTGTTTTTAGAGATAAAACTATTTACATTCGATAATCATGAAAACAAATCTCAGATAACGGTTGACTAGGTAACAATGTGTAATTAGACCAAAGGTTCATTTCGCGCCGAAATGAGTTCTCCTTTAACACAGGCAAAGTGATAAAAAAAAACTAAACGGAAAAAGACACACAAAAAAAAGGCCATAATGGATTCTGATTTGCTTTCAAAGTTTTTATAGTTTATCAGCTGGAAAAAATTCTGAAAGTGATTCCATCAATATTTTTTTTTCTGTGCCGTTAATATAGTTGTGGTTTGGATTCTGCTATTCATTTACATACGTACAATTTTTTTTAGAACAGTATCTTTATCGCTATCGTTATCGTCCATGGTGTGAATGGGCCTTAATAATTAAAGAATGATTACTTTTTGTCAGCACATGCACTGTTGTTACACCATTTTCCACTGTCAGTTTTCTTGGTTGCTAACTGAACTGTGTTTGCAATAGGAATTGTCACCAGATGTCCACTAGAGCTGAGGCTGAAGAAGGTAACTGGTGGAGTCAAGTGGAAGGCTGTTCTGTCCTACCGTAAAAAGAGAAATGAATCTGTGGATTCGTCATTTGTTGCAGGTTTATAAATTGCTTGCAGTCTTTTTTGCGTTCTTAAAGGGGTCATATAATGGTGCATGCACTTTTACAAGTTGATTGTACTGAAATGTGTGTTGGCAGTGTCTGTACACAACCATCATATAATGATAAAAATCCATCCAGTGGTTTTGTTTTAATCTCCTTATATGTTTTCCCCTGCCTCAAATCGAGCCGTTCGACCGTGTGACGTCACACGCTCGGAAGCCCCTCCCACGATTGTTGATTGACAGGAGCGTCTCAACACAGACCCGCCCTCGCGGGTGAGATCAGCTCCATGAGAGAGCTGTCAATCATAGTCTGCGCGGACCGGCGCAGTCATTGTTGATATGCTGGAGCACTGTCTATGAGCAGAATGGCGTCTAAGCCATTGTGGTGTTCTGTTCTTGGGTGTAATAACGAACACAGCAGTCATTTTAATGTTCCTAAATCCGAACCGCTGAAGACGCAGTGGCTGTGTTTGTTTTCGAAGGGAATATTCCCCACGAGCAACGTCAATGCGTTCATGTTTGCGCGAATCATTTCTCACCAGACTGCTTTATAGACGAGGTTTATTTGAATGATCAAATGCTCAAATATCGTTTTGTCAGCTACAGCTATATGCTGTTAAATTACAGCATATAACTGTAAATTAACAGCATATAGCTGTAGCTGACAAAACGGTATTTAGCTGTTAATTTCAAAAACAGTAACACACCGTATTTTTACGGTATGATGCTGGCAACCACAGCTGCCAGTAGTTTACCGTTTTTTTACAGGATTATTTTTTTTACAGTGTAAATACCTTTAAGTACTGTGGTATTCTGCCATGTTTCTCACTGACATGCCCCCAACTCATAAAAATCAGGGCTTAAAGAAAATCCCAAGCTTTCCACTCATATTAACGACATGTGCAACTCGTAAATACGATCTTTCCAACATGGCTTGAACGCACCATTACATTTAGAGCCTTTGCCATCACTGTACGCTCATCATAGTAGTTGTGTTACTACTCACAACCCCATCTCAATTTTAAATATACCCTGCATTTTCTGTTATGTGGATAAAAAAGAGAACACAACACTAGATAAACTTTTAGATTTATTCTCATACAACACTAGAAAGACTTTTACAATATGCCTTAAAACAGGCATACATACAGTAATTACATACATGCATACCTTAACTGTTCATAAAATACAAATGTACTCTCAAGTCAGGTTTCAATGAACATTAGCCCATTACTTTATATCAAAACAAATAGTTTATAAAATAAATATCAGTATTTGATACTTTTGGACTGATGGTTAAAGTCTTTTCTGCACAGTTTTCCAAGTTATTTTACACACCTCTTTTCTCCGTGCAGCTTTGGTCCTCTTTTACAGATTTATTCCAATGATTTGCAGTGTCTAATTTTGATTATTTAAAAATGTCTAATCAAAAACTACTGGATAATTAACTGAAGACTTGGAATAAACTGCACAGGTCAAGTTATGTGTCAGTCTGGAAATGTGAGCTTTGTTTTAGTGAAACAAAATGCAGACATATATGACATACTTACCAAGAATGATAAAACAAGGAGACACAGGCAAGAATTTTCTCAAGGTCAGCAGGAGTGGCAGACATCTATTGGTAAATAAAACAATTAAGATGACTGACAGTATCTGCAAATAATATTTTTAAAACGTAATGTGCTACTTGTTGCTTATATTCTACAGAGGCAATAGGCCTATCATTCAGAATATGAATGGTTTATGTAAAAATTATATTTTTTTCATTTACTCACCCTTATTTAAATTTAAACTCCAATGATGCAAAAGATGATATTTTCATTGGGATGAAATGTCTGTTTGTCCCTACAATGCAAAAGAAGAGAATGGGGATCAAACTTTCAAACACCAATAGTCATAGTAAATGAAGGATAAAGGTAATTCATATGGGTCACATGGTTTAACTAGTTTTCTGAAGTGATTCAATTTGTTTGGGTGAGAACAGACCAAACACTTTTCATCGTACATCTAGGCCTTCTAGTCTTCTGAAGTGAAGCGATGTGTTGGTGTTAGGGGTGTAACGGTACACAAAAATCACGGTTCGGTACGTACCTCGGTTTTAAAGTCACGGTTCGGTACGTTTTCGATACAGCAAAAAGTAAGAAATGCCAGAGAATTTCCTATTTGTTAAAAGAAAAAATATTTTTTAAATAAGTGTGAGTTTTCCTACATCTTAAAACTTTCAGGTTTATAAATGGGTGTCATCTTTGAAGGATGAACAAATAATGTTTTGGTCATCATCACATTAAAAATAACATTTAAATATATGAAGAGTTCAGATGCAAAAGCCATTTGAAATTTTCTTCTAGAATGATCATTTTTATCAAGCTTGTATATTTAAGTTCAGTAATTTCACTTAAATGGCAATGAAGATTACCTATTAATTGTCATTTGAGTGAAATTACTGAACTTAAATATACAAGCTTCATAAAAAGATCATTCTAGAAGAAATTTTCAAATGGCATTTAGAGGCTTTTGCATCTGAACTCTTCATATATTTATTTATATAATATTTGAGTTTTGAAGTGCTGGGAAAAGATGTGTGAAGTACTTGAAAGCATTTCACTATTCCAGCCAAACTGGTTACAGTTAGTGTTACTATATTAAATCCATGGTGAATGTTGCTGGTCTGTGGACGTAAAGTATTACTAGTTCATTCACGGCACAATGTTTCTCCTGGTGTCCACGTCAGCGCTGTTTGATCTAATAGAGATCTACGGTTAATAACGGAGAAATGTGAATGCTTCTCACTAGATCTCGCAGCGATGTTATTACTTCAGTGGCGAATTCAAATGTTTTCTTCACTGGATCTCTTAGCGCTGTGTAGTAACAGTGTCGCTTGATCGAGATCGGCTCGCGCTGCACAGATGTTGCTGGTCCGAACTTATAAACGGTCCGTGAAGCACAATATAATGAGTAGCGCAGTTTCGTTCCGCTATCATTACGCTTGCCATTTGATGTTGCGCAACGTTGTGGTGATCGCGCCAGCGCGAATTTTGTCGGCAGGAAAAATGGTCCAAGGAATCGTTCGGTTTGTATGCGCACCGAACCGGAAGCCTCGAACCGAAACGGTTCAATACGAATACATGTACCGTTACACCCCTAGTTGGTGTAAGACAAATATCCATAAAACTTTATCAACTAAAATAACTAGTTTCCTGCAAAGGCCATACGCATTGATTTACGGCAAAAGAATAACATTTGAACTTGACACACAACGTAATGACGAATGCAGTTGCCCAGCCCTGTGTGTTTGAACTGAGAGAGGCGTCAAAGCTTACGCTACTCCTACATCTATGTCATACATTTTTATGTGTTACTCTTGTGGCGTAGTTTTAAATATGGGCATTTTTCTTACAAGAACGCGTCGCTTCACTTCAGAAGGCCGTTATTAACCCCTCTGATCTGTTTTGGACACTTTTATGATGGATAGATGAGACTTAAAAAAATGGGGCCCATTCACTGACATTAGTTTGGAAGAGCCAGGAAATTTTTTAATATAACTCTGATTGAATTCGTCTGAAAGAAGAATGTCATATACACCTAGGATGGCTTCGGGGTGAATAAATCATGGGCAAATTTTGGTGAACTATCCCTTTAATTTTACTGTACCTTTATGTTCCTTTTGGAGCTTGGTCCCCATTCGTCTTCCATTGTTTGGGCAAACAAACAAACATAATTTCTCCTCGACAATATCTTAATTTTTCCTCCAAGAGAAAGAGACAACATTAGGTTAACCCATTTAATCCCAAATTTTTTCCAGACATAAAAATATCCAAATCATGTGTCATTAGTATCCCTTTGAAACAATCAATCATAATTTTTTTAAATTTTCTTGGAAAAGTGTGTGAAAAAGTGAGTTTTATGATCGGTCACAATTGTGACCGGTGGGATAATGTGTTGTATCAACCATTGGACAGACTGAATATAGGTCTATAGGACCTGTGCAGTGTGTTTGTGTGTGCATGTGCATGTGTGTGTGTGTGTGCATGTGCGTGTGTGTGTGTGTGTGTGTGCGCGCGTGTGTGTGTGTGTGTGTGTGTGTGTGTGTGTGTGTGTGTGTGTGTGTGTGTGTGTGTGTGTGTGTGTGTGTGTGTGTGTGTGTGTGCGTGTGTATGTGTGTATGTGTGTGGGGTTTGTGGGGTGCATGTGGGGTTTGTGGTGTGCGTGCGTGCGTGTGGGGTGTGTGGTGTGTGTGTGTGTGTGGGGTGTCTGGTGTGTGTGTGTGGTGTGGTGTGGTGTGGGGTTTGTGGTGTGTGTGGGATGTGTGGTGTGTGTGTGGGGGGTGTGGTGTGTGTGGGGTGTGTGGTTTGTGTGTGGGGTCTGTGGTGTGGTGTGCGTGGGGTTTGTGGTGTGCGTGCGTGTGGGGTGTGCGGTGTGTGTGTGTGTGTGTGGGGTGTGTGGTGTGTGTGTGGGGTGTGTGGTGTGTGTGTGGGGTGTGTGGGGTGCGTGGGGTGTCTGGTGTCCGTGGGGTCTGTGGTGTGTGGTGTGCGTGCGTGTGCGTTGTGTGTGTGTGGGGTGTCTGGTGTGTGTGTGTGTGGGGGGTCTGTGGTGTGTGGTGTGCGTGTGTGTGGGGTCTGTGGTGTGTGGTGTGCATGCGTGTGGGGTGTGCATGCGTGTGGGGTGTGCGGTGTGTGTGTGTGGGGTCTGTGGTGTGTGTGTGTGGGGTCTGTGGTGTGTGGTGTGCGTGTGTCTGTGGTGTGTGGTGTGCATGCGTGTGCGGTGTGCGGTGTGCATGCGTGTGGGGTGTGCGGTGTGTGTGTGTGGGGGGTGTGCGTGTGTGTGGGATGTGTGGTGTGTGTGTGGGGGGTGTGCGTGTGTGTGGGATGTGTGGTGTGTGTGTGGGGGGTGTGGTGTGTGTGTCGGGTGTGTGGTTTGTGTGTGGGGTCTGTGGTGTGGTGTGCGTGGGGTTTGTGGTGTGTGTGCGTGTGGGGTGTGCGGATTGTGTGTGTGGGGTGTCTGGTTTGTGTGTGTGGTGGGTGTGCGTGTGTGTGTGGGGTGTGTGGTGTGTGTGTGGGGTGTGTGGGGTGTGTGGTGCGTGGGGTGTCTGGTGTCCGTGGGGTCTGTGGTGTGTGGTGTGCGTGCGTGTGTGGTGTGCGGTGTGTGTGTGTGGGGTGTCTGGTGTGTGTGTGTGGGGGGTGTGCGTGTGTGTGGGATGTGTGGTGTGTGTGTGGGGGGTGTGGTGTGTGTGTGGGGTGTGTGGTTTGTGTGTGGGGTCTGTGGTGTGGTGTGCGTGGGGTTTGTGGTGTGCGTGCGTGTGGGGTGTGCGGTGTGTGTGTGTGTGTGTGTGTGTGTGTGTGGGGTGTCTGTTTTGTGTGTGTGGGGGGTGTGCGTGTGTGTGTGTGGGGTGTGTGGTGTGTGTGTGGTGCGTGGGGTGTCTGGTGTCCGTGGGGTCTGTGGTGTGCGGTGTGCGTGCGTGTGCGGTGTGTGTGTGTGGGGTGTCTGGTGTGTGTGTGTGTGTGGGGTGTGCGTGTGTGTGTGGGGTGTCTGGTGTGTGTGTGTGTGTGTGGGGTGTGCGTGTGTGTGGGGTGTCTGGTGTGTGTGTGTGTGTGTGTGGGGTGTGCGTGTGTGTGGGGTGTCTGGTGTGTGTGTGTGTGTGTGGGGTGTGCGTGTGTGTGGGGTGTGTGATGCGTGGGGTCTGTGGTGTGTGGTGCGCGTGTGTGTGGGGTGCGTGTGGGTTGTGTGGTGTACGTGTGTGTGGGGTGTGTGCGGGGTGCGTGTGTGGAGTGTGTGGTGTGCGTGTGTGTGCCTACCTGTAATTGCGTGTGTGTGTGGAAAATTAGGTAGAATTAGTTAGCTAGCTAGTCTTTGTGTGTGTGTGTGTGTGTGTGTGTGTGTGTGTGTGTGTGTGTGTGTGTGTGTGTGTGTGTGTGTGTGTGTGTGTGTGTGTGTGTATGTGTGTGTGTGTGTGTGTGTGTGTAAAATTAGGTAGAAAGTTAGGTAGCAGCAGAAAGTAAGGTAGAACAGTTAGCCTATGTGTATTAGCATGTAGATACAATGGGTTATCCCACCGGTCACTATTGTTGCCGGTGACATGTTTGTAAGTTCTATGACCACATTAAACAATGTTGAGTAATTGCAAATGCATATATCAATACTAGACACCTTAAACATGATGTGTACCAAAAATCTAAGTCCTATCTTTATGTTAACATGCTTTACTGATCTTTTCTTTGGGAGCTTTCTTGCTGCAATCCTCTTCTCTTGGCACAAACAGGAAATAAACAGCTCTGGTCATGTGACAATTTACAGTAAACATGTGACACTGCACATATTTCATTGAGACCCTTTATTATTTCAATATCTGTTGGAAATGCACTGATAGATCATTCAGTAACATTTTTATAGCCTTAGAAATGAAACATTTTTTTACGGTCACTATTTCTGCAGCGGTTTGAACACGCACGTTCACAGTACACAAGAATTATGAATTTTTATCATACCTCACGTATATTTTGCTAAGCTAAAGATTGGGACATGTGTCCGTTGCATATGCATAAAGTGTGCATGTGACGGTAGCAAACCAAATGCAGTCTGAGAATGCTAACGAGCTCACAAACAAGCTATCATATTTTTACTCGGTTACTTTTTCCATGATTAAAACATGCTATCATGTCATCTTACACTTAGCTGGATCATTTTTATACTGTATGTTAATATTTGGAGGTAGCCTACTTGGTAACTTAGGCTACAGATCAAATCAAATACATAGTTGCAAATAACAGTAGCAGATAATGAACAGTGAATCTCACTTTAAAATTGTAACCACACAAGAAGAAGAAAAACATTTCACACTAATTTTTATACTCAGATAAATTTTAGGAAAATGTGCAAGTTAGATGAAAGTTTCTTACCCGTTTGAATGTGATGTGATGACAGTCTGTAGCCTACAATGGGATCACGTTCCTGTGGTATCTCGTGGATTAAAACAGTCTCTTTATCCGATTGAAATCCCAAAAACATCACTGGATGTTTAAAATGTAATATTTAAAAGTAGTAGTTTACAAATAAATGAATAACAGGCAGAGCTGCAAAATGACCTCATGCAGAAACTAAAATGTCTTCTCACATGTACATGGGAAAATATGGTATTATACTGTTAAATAACAGTGTCATACTGTTGCTGGTCAAGACGAAATTTGAAGCGACCAAGTTCTCCCATAATGCATTGCAAAAAAACAGTAACTTACAGTTATTACATGAAAACAGCATTTTGCTGCTAAATTTCCATGTAAATTTACAGGAATTTTTTACAGTGAGCAGATTAAAAAAAAGTTGTTGGACGTCAAGAGTGAGCTTAAGGAGTGCGAGACTGGACCACCAGAAGATCTTAAGGGAGCCAAACAGTTCCTCGTTGAAGTAGGACCTCAAGTCATCACATCTTCTTGCTTATAAGAATTATGATTAGGCGTTCAAGAACTGCTGCTCGAACCCTATGAAATGGAATGTAAACATTTCTTAATATCCATTTTGTGAAACAGACAGATCCTTTCATCAATAAAATTAGCAGCCCTTTAAAAAGAAAAAAAAACACAGAATACAGGGAAAAAATTGAAATTGCGAGACACATTTTTTTTGTGTGTTTGCAAAAATAACAAACTCACAATTCTGAGAAAAAAAGTTTTAATTGCAAGATTTTTTTCGTAGGGAAAAAAGAATAAGAAGATATTAAATCAGAATTGTGAATAATATTTTGCAATTACATTAACGTCAAGTTAAAAGAAGTAAATGTTTGAAAAGCAAGATTAATTCTGTTTAAATCCACTATTGTCTCATGTCTTGTGTGAACAGCCCATGAAAATGTTCTCTGTTCAGATAATACCTCTTTTACCTCCTCAGAAGATTCACTTTTGCATGATATTGTAAAAGGCTAATGAAAAAAAAAAAATCTTCACAGATTCTAAAAAGATTCAGTGAGCAAATCGACTCTTTATCATCAGGGGAACAGATGAGTGAGGAAAACTTGTTTTTGCAGCTTCAGGCTGAGTTCAAGAAGTGGAATGATCATCTTAACAGCACAAAAACAACCTGTCAGTATTTACAACATGCTACAACTTTGAATTCGCTGTTGTTGTTGTTGTTGTTGTTGTTGTTTTCTTAGAGTTCTGATAAAAATGAAAAAGTCAGTAAATTTCATAAGAAATCGATTTTGTTTCCAAACAAGTCAGCAATTCAAAAGAGTTGAGCCAGACTAAGAGAGGGAGGGAACTGCCCGGATTCAGTAACTACAGATTGTTTGAGTCGCTTCTGCAAAAACATGTGGCCAACCTTAAGAACCCAGCCGTTGAATTACTCAATGCCATCAAAGGTACCACCACAAAAGACTTTATGGTTATTGTAGAGAGCCCCCATTATAAATCCAAAAGATTAGATGACCAATTTAATGACATTAATAGTTTTAACAAATGTGGCTGTTTGTCTTCTTGACTTGATTTCTCCTGAAGACATCATCATCACACATTTGACTGACGTGGTGAGTCAGTGTTTCAGGAACTACTCTGTCCTTCAAAAGACCTGTCCTTCTAAGGTAAATATTGCTCCTAATTGGTGGAAAAACTAAAAATTTTATCCAGTTTAATCAAGTTCCCTTTCAAGGGAACTCGAACTGCGTTTGAGACGCGGTGGGAACGCTCTGCGTGATTGCGTCATGAAGCACGTGTAAACTCAGTCCAATGGAAGCCCGATACGTCATAGGTGACGTCATAGACCAGGAAACTATAAAGCACCCCTGAAAACAGACCGCGACAGCTTCTGTTGTCTTCAGCAAGCGCTCTCTGTGAATCTGTCCTTGTCTATTTATTGTTGTCTGTCAAGCATTATATATTCATTGATTTATCAGTATGGCGAGCAAACAAGATAACAAACGTTGTGTTGTTCCCTGCCCTCGTTATATTACGGGTGGGGACACACATCAGATGTGTGTTGCTTGTTTGGGAGTGGAGCATGCCCAGTCGGTCCTCGAGGGGGCTGATTGTGAGCATTGCATGAGTTTGTCCATGAAAACTCTCCGCTCTCGCTGCGCGTTCTTTGAGGAGGACGGTTCGGTTCAGCACAGGCACAGCGGCGGCGTGCATCTTGGGGTTCGCAGATGGATCTAGTAGCGGGGTTTGAGATGGGCCCCGCCCTTTCTCAGCCCTTACCTGCTGGATCCGGTGTCTCAGCCCAGGAAGGAGCCCGCGCTGCGGTTTCTCCTCCCCAGGTTGAGGCACCAATGTTGCGGCTATCCAGTTCTAAGGAACTGGATGTCGTTGATATGGGGGAATTTGAGTCTTCGACAGCTCATACCCCTGCTGATGAGGAGCTTTTGGAGGTCTTATCTCGTGGTGTTGCTAAATTAAATATCGACTGGCCAGCTGATGATATTGATGTGGAATCTAGAAAGAGTCTTTTAGATGAACATTATTTACCATCTAGATCACGACCTCCTCGTCGGAAACTCCAGTTTTTTTCCCGATCTCCACACCGAGGTATCGAGGTCGTGGAATAAACCGGCGTCTTTCAGAGTGCATAATCCACAGACTAGTAATTATAGTAAAGTTAAAGGGATTGATCACTATGGTTACTTGACGATGCCTCGTGCGGAAGAGACGTTTGCGAGCTATCTCTCCCCCGAGTCATCGTCATCACTGAAACCCCCGACGTTACCCACCAAACCTTTAAAAAATACATCATTTCTGCTTCGCAGTCCAGGCCTGTTGGAGGTAGACAGGATATGAGGACTGTCATCTCCAAGAGAGCTTGGACTAAGAAGAAGTCCTGACACCGAGTCTGTAAGGCTTCTGAGGGTGGTCCCCTCCAGGGAGGAACGATTCCGAGGAACCGTCCCTCTTTGGCGCCCTCCGGGGGGCGATTCTCCGAGGAGAGTCGCAGCGCTGCCACGTCGGTTGTTCCCTGCCGGTTCGCCGTTTCAGGGCACCGAGGTGTCAGCGTCCCCGTGCAATCCTCTGAGGAGGGTTGTAGAACGGTCAGTTCGGTTGTTCCCTGCCGGTTCGCCGCTTCAGGGCGCCGAAATGATTGTTCAATCAAATCCAGAGGCCAGTCTCGAGAGGCTGGTTCCCTTATCAGAATTTCTGGCAGCGTGGAAACTTCTGCCAAATATTTCTATATGGGTCCTGCACATAATAGAAAAGGGTTACCGACTTCAGTTCGGTTCTCGTCCGCCCAGATTTCAAGGGGTCCTTCCCACAGTGGTGGACTCTCAGCAGGCTCTGGTTATGGAGCAGGAAGTACTGACACTTCTTCAAAAAGGAGCTATAGAGGGGGTGCCTCCTCCCAGCAGAGAGTCAGGGTTTTACAGCCGTTACTTCATTGTTCCAAAGAAGGATGGAGGGTTGCGTCCTATTCTAGATCTGCGCCATTTAAACAGCAGAGTTCAGAAACTCAAGTTCAGAATACTTACACTCAAACAGATTGTATCACAGTTTCAGTCCGAGGACTGGTTTGTCACAATAGACTTGAAGGACGCGTACTTCCATGTATCCATCCATCCTCATCACAGGAAGTTCCTTAGGTTCGCTTTCGGGGGCGAAGCATACCAGTATCCGGTTCTTCCATTTGGCCTAGGTTTATCACCCCGCACCTTTACAAAATGCGTGGATGTAGGTCTGGCTCCTTTGAGACTCCAGGGCATCCACATATTAAACTACATCGACGATTGGTTGATTTTAGCTCAGTCAGAGCAGTTGGCAGTTCGGCATCGAGATGTCGTTCTGTCCCACATAAAGAGTTTGGGTTTGCGGCTCAACATCAAAAAGAGTGTTCTCCTCCCGGCTCAGAGGACCACTTTTCTAGGTGTAATTTGGGATTCGACCACAATGCAGGCACGTCTGTCTCCTGCTCGTATTTCTGCGATTCTCATAACCGTAAAGAATGTAAAACTAGGCCAGTCACTTACTGTAAAACAGTTTCAGAGACTGTTGGGGCTCATGGCAGCGGCGTCCAACTTGATTACTTTTGGCCTGCTGTACATGAGACCCCTGCAGTGGTGGCTCAGAACCAAGGGGTTTTCTCCGAGGGGAAATCCGTTCCGCAAGATCAAGGTCACGCGGCTATGCCTTCCTGCCTTGGTCATGTGGAAGAAACCTTGGTTCCTCGCCCAGGGCCCAGTGCTGGGGGCTTCTTGTCGATGCGTCACGCTTTCGACGGATGCTTCCCTCACGGGATGGGGGGCGGTCATGAGTGGCCGCTCGGCGCAAGGTCTTTGGCAGGGCCATCAACTTTCTTAGCATATAAATTGTTTGGAGATGATGGCGGTATTTCGAGCTCTCAAATATTTCCTGCCAGACCTGAGAGGCCATTCATTTCACGTTTATTGTCATTGTCATCCAGAGAACAACAACGAATGATGTTTTATAAACAAGGTTCGGGAGGAGCACGTTCAAATAAATCATTCCAATCAACTCGTCACCAAACTATTACATGTCTACCCTATCAGCACGAGAGGAAGCATATATAAATATCCACTGTCAACTCACCTAACATTCCTTGACAGTTTCAGCATCCCTCCACCACCCCGACTCCTCACTCCTGGCTCATTCTTCCACAGTCAGGAACGGGGGAGTACTATGGGTTTCGGGCCGCATATCGAGCCCGGAGCCCTCTCCTCGGACAGCACGCCAAATATGCATTTATTCTATCTGACTTATTTGTAAGTGTGAACTCGTGAAAATTGTGTTTGGAGCATACAACAACCGTACATGGTTTCTTAGAGTGCACTAACAAATAAGTAATAAATACCCCTGTGTAAACATGGCACATCGAAGTATATAGTTGTTTAAAACACAGAACCAGTGACATTCACTCTTAATAGCAGCAAGAGGCTTTACAAAACAAAAAGACAACCAGGACAAAAAGTATGATGAGTATGATAATCAGAGTTGGATATGGATGTGATTAATGCAACAATGCAAAGTCCAGTTCACAGTTATTTCACAGAGAGGTATGAGGGTGTAGTGATAATCAGATAGGTAATCGAGCCAGCTCTGGTATGTGGAGTAAATTAACTAGATTCTAATTTACTAAAGTCTCTTCCATTCGTGAGTAAACAAAGGGGCATTCTGTATACGACCCCCTTCGGGCATGTTGACCAGATTGGTGCCACTATGGCTAGCACATGACACATTTGGAACAAGCCAGCGTTGTCTTCAACAAATAGTCAACCATTCAAACCTCGCCGTCTCACGGGACACGCATCCCCCCCACAGAAAGAGTCCACAAAGCTGCCTGAACGCTGAAGGACAATCACACATTGATTGCACACACACACACACAAATGTCCTATAATGTGTATATAAATGTATACTGTATAACACAGAAATTGTATCCAACCTTCCGGTATGCATGCATATCTAATTAGTCTTGTCTTATTCTATAGATGTAATTTTAACTGTTCTGTAACTTCGAACCTTAAAGTTTATTTCTAAAGAAAGATTCTATAACTCTCCCTCTTGCTAGGTCATAAAACTTTATGACTCCCAAAAGGAATTCCAAGGGAAATCACAGCTCCCACTTGAATTCTGATGAAGAAAGGGGAATAGCCTCTGCAATCTTATATTGTCTATAAGTATAACCACTTAAGAAATGCATAAACATGAGTTTGATATTTCCTAGGTCACGGTAGCCGGTATTATGGCTTTATAATCGTGTGAAGGAACATTAAATGCTTATAAAATGCATATCTTATGTAACTCTGTATTCCGATAATCTTCATGTGACGTGTCTGATATGTCTGTAATTCGCTCAATCTAACGGAGCCGAATTCCGATAGCATGATGAAGTAAGGTGCATTATTTTACACATTTCATATTTCAGGAGCCAAACGGCTCAAATGCAATCTCCACATGAAGTGGGCATCCCCCACAGGACAAAGAGAACTGTGTCCGCTTCAGATCCGCGGACGGTCATGTGTGATTCGCGCAAACAGAGGCGTGAACCTAAGTGTCCTTAAAGAGACACGCCGAGCTTCCCTTGTTCCCTTCTGAAACCCTTCTGAAACCCTTCTGAAAGCTTCCTGAAAACCCTCTGCCAAAACTCCCTGGCTCTTCCTGCTCTTCGTGGCTTCATCATGTGACCCCTCGTGCGTCTGGACATCGCCTTAGTGTGATGATCCATCGTTTCTCTTTTTGTTTTCTTCAAGTTTATTTTATCTTTTTCGAAGTCTCCTCTGTTCATGTCTTCTCGCGAAGAAAATGAACACAGCCAGACTGGCAAGCTTCACCTACAAGGACATTCAAACGCGCCGCGCTCGCTGGACGAACCCGAACGCTCGGCATCCACCTGACAGAGATACACGCACACGCCGTTTTCAGATCGGTCACAGCCAAGAGCTGTACCTGTGCAAGTATCCGTTTTACTATGCTTATTTGAGATCTGTTGATCCTTGGTGTCTAAAAAGGTTCTGTCTGTGATGAATTTTGCCAAACTAGAAGATCTCTCATCTTCTTACTCTCTCTCTCTCTCTCTCACTCCTGTTTGTTATTCGTCTGTCTCGTTAGTTTTACTGTTTACTGTACATACATGTATCCTGTGTTTAAATGTAGAATTCTGTATCCGTAGTTTCATTTTATTAAAACCATTATATTCTTGATTGTTTTGAATGCTCATATTTTACAAGTCAATGAAATGCGATCCTAGCTACAAAGCTTTACAAGTTGTTACTATATCAGTAACGTAAATTTTATAAACACAAGAAAATTAATGTTCACGGCCGGAACATTGAGATTTCTTGGAGTTTATAAAAAGGGATAACGTTGTTGAATTAATTGATGGGTTAATCTTACAGCCGTTTGCTGGACAAACCGATTGTTTGATAGCCAATTGATTCCCTTAAAGTTATCTCATATAATCGATCTGTAATGAGACCATTGATATATGAATGAGGAATTATAATTCGTTATGATTGATCATTCATATATACAATCGATCTATTTTCAATTTCGATAATTTAACTGTAATATGCAATATATTAATCATATTCATGATTAATTATTAAAATTCCCTATGCATAATTTGAGCTAATTAAGGCACATCTCAATGTCGCTACAAAGATGGTGGAGAACGCGACGCATTTCAAACTTTGTTTTATGAGCAAATTCAGTTTCAATCTGTTTATATGGTTATTAATAATTTTGTGCACGCACGATATGGAATTTTGAAATTGTGAGATAAGTCGCACTGCGAACTCACTCCTAACTGACAGGCAAAAACCCGACGTCAGTCAGTAACGTTACATGTTAACAGCTGCTAAAATATGCATAGACATGTTTTTATCACTGTTAAATGAGTACACTGCAGTATTAATATCACGAATGTCCTGTTTTGAGATGAAGACAACTCTCTGCAGGTGATACATTTTAATATGTCTAAAACCGCCTATTAAGACGAAGGAATCTCTTTTTAGTGTGAGACAATCTGATCAAAGCGAGAGTCCTTTGATTCAGTAGTAAAAGGCCTGATATATAATCGTTAGATTAACGATAACTCCTGGTACAAATTGGCGTAGCTAACCAATTGTAAACCTAACACATTTGAATCATAAGTGCTATTGATTGTGTGTGTACGGGAGCCGAAGCAACAGATGAATAATTCCTGTTGTCCACAATTTACGTGTAGTGCAGTGAAGAAATCCTGCCACACACTTTTGTGAAATATAGCACCAAAAATCCGCCGAGATTTTGAAATAATTGTGATTTTTGCAGACAACTGACGCATAGAAACGCACTCAGAGTTAAATCACTCTGAAGCCGAGTGCTCAGTTCCGCTGACAAACACTAAAGACACCTTTTTAGTGCTTAATAGTGCAAGTTACTTCAACCCCATGACTTCAAATGGCGCCATCGTGTGGACGTTAGGAGAAAGAAATTCTCAGCGTAAAATCACACTGAATGTAATTCCGCTGACGAACACTGGAGGGCAGCATTCCAGTATAGTCTCAGATTACTTCCGCTCCGTGACATCATTCTGCGCGAGCTAAATTGCGCCACCGTGTGGGTATTGGCAAACAGGTCACTTTGTTTTCAAATTCTCTCTTGTTTTTTTTTTTCTCCTTTTCATTTTCCCTGTGATAATGAACTCTGCGGTCTAACTTCAATATATATATGTGCATTAACAGCTCTGCTTGTGCTAAATATTATTGGATGTTAGATTTTCCTGCCCCTGACTGATTACAATTATTTTGAATTTGATTCAAACAAGATTTGAATTAAAATTTAAGTTAAGACTCTCAGCTCAGTCACTGATACCCACTTAAAAAGGGGCGCTCCCTCGTGGCATCCCCTGCTAAGTCGGTTTATCACTTTTCCTGCTTTCATTCTGTTTTGAAGTGGTCAATTTCCAGTTGGTTTTATTTGATGTGCCATCACGGATACCTTACAGTAGTCGTGATTATCATCAGATATTATTCTGATCTTTAACTCGTCTTACACTTATTCAAATTTGGTTTGGAATATCAAATTCCTAATTTAAATTTGAATTAAGTTTCTCATGTCAATTCCTCTTTTCCTTTTTTTTTCCATTCCGTTGTGAATTGTTTTATTTCTACTTCTCTCTTTGGATTATTTCATAATTATTAATGATACCTTGCAGTAATCTTGATTATTATCAGAGATAATTCTGATCTTTAACTTTCGGTACACGCTTATTTAAATTGAGTTTAACAAATTTTAATTTTAATTTAAATCAAGTTGCCTATTCAGCCATCTGATTTATCATCAGATATTATGCTGATCTTTAACTCGTCTTACACTTATTCAAATTCGGTTTGGAATATCAAATTCCTAACTTTAATTTGAATTAAGTTTCTCATGCCAATTTTGTTTTCTCTCTTTTCTCTCTTTTCATTCCGTTTTGAATTGTTTTATTTCTACCTTTCCCTTCTGATTATTGTATAATTATTGACGATACTTCACTGTTATCGTTAATTATTATAGGATATCATCTTGACTTTTCAATCCCCTTACACGCATATTTAGATTTGATTTCAACTCCTTTGAATTTAAATTTAAATTAAGGTGGCTGATTCAACCAGGTTAACCACAAGTGCGCCCCCTGGTGGCAAAAACCCACTACTACGGTTCACTTCCTCCTGCGTTCAGCCTGCTCTCTCTCGTTCTACCTTTCGTTTTTGATTATCTAATAATTGTGGATGATACTTCACTGCTATCATTAGTGATTATTTGATATTATTCTGATTTTCCCTTTAATTCTTCGTACATGCTTATTTAAATTTAATTTAACCCTCTTTGAATTAAATTTGAATTAAGTTTGTCTATTCAAGTGACACAAACACGCTACTACCTGCCTCCTCCTTTGTGCCTCTGGCTTTTGTTATTTTCTATTTTCTCTTTTGGGTTAGGTCATTTTGATAATTACCAACATTATCATAATTTCCTTTTTGTTTACTATTATTTAATAAAGCCTTTGCCTTTATTTCTACATACATAATTACTCCATTGGGTTAAACAAGAAAACCTTAATTCACTTTGAGTTTCGCTTGCTAAATCCTGTTCTGTATTTGTACGTAGAATTCCCCAGGGCGCTGTCGTGATTTGACGATCATCTCTGGCTGGTTTCCGGCAAGCTGGTTTGTCTGACTGGCGTTACCGGCGCGGACCGTGAGTGAGTCTCGGACTTTTCTGTCTCTCCCCATTGGTGCGACACATAAAACTGTGTCATCAGAAATCTGGCACTCCAAAGTCGCAGATTGTTTGAGAGGAACGCACCTTGGTACAGATGAACAGAGAGGCCCGAGGACACGGCGGTTGAGCGTGGGGGGCGACGGAAGGATTAACCACGACGCTGGCTCCAACCAGAGTGACCTCAATTCACCCAGGCAAACTAAATAAGGTAAAATCCATCCACTTAGGCTAGGCCAGAGAATATTAGATATTCCCCTGGCCATTTAAGTGTTGAGCCCATCTTCTCTTCTCTAAGCCACACCCCTTTTTCCTAGGCTTCCCACCGGTAAACCCACTAGCCCGTGGGCCCGGCTATAAATCCAGCTGAATAGCAGGCACCAGGCCTCCTTATCCCCTGTAACACTCTCTGTGTTAGTATATCTCCCCTTTTATTACAGACCTATTCATTTGTTCTGTTTAATTTTACTGCAATCTTTTCTATCACACTATTTTTTTCGTTCTGTTGTGATTTGTTTCTTTCAGTTCACCTTGAGACAGAACCTATGACACAAAGGACAGCTAAATAAAAGATCGACCACTGAGCAGCTAGCGTCACCATGTGACCCACTAGGCTGCCGCCCTGTCAAACTCTTTATTTAGGCCTTGCGCTGACCTACGCAAATTGTCCCAATCTAACTGTCTGCATCAGTTAGCCAAAATTCTCATAGACGGCATAGCCCGTATTAGCATAATTCCTTAGCTCGTAAACGAACTTGCAGTGGTTTTGCTTTCTTGTGTGTGTGTGCTGTGCTCCATCTCGCCCGCAGTGAGCCAGTATGTTCCGGTCTTCCTGTCCCGCAGCCCGCTGGGACAACCTGGAGACATGGCCGAGATCCACAACACCTCCACTCCTGCCCAAGGTCGCCAGTGACTCAGAGCCCCCGAGCCAAGAGCAGCTGGACGCCGACTTGGACAAGCTGATGGCTCACAAACCGAGCCAAAGCTACAACGACAAAGACTGGGCCCGACACGTCGGAAACCTCGCTCACAAGCTCATCGCACAAGCACGCCTCCACGAAAGGAGCCGCATCGCCCTGGAGCATGAAGGAGCAACGCTAAAGATGCAAGCAGAGGAGGCCCAGATCGTCAATCGTCTAGATCAACTACTCCTCGAAACCGAGGAAGAGGATGACACCGACCCCAAGCTACAGAAGGAAGTGGAAAGACTTCAAACTGCCCTGTCTGATCTTCGTCTACACACAGACCGAAAAGAGCAGTCAGAGAAAGAAACCAGAGAGGAGCTCAACATGAAACTCCAAAACGGTGAAGCTCTCCTTGCAAGAGCAGAGACTGAACTAAAAGAAATAGACACTAAAGCCAAGGCCTGCGAAAAACACTTGCAAGCGGCCCAAGCTGAAATCCATGAACTCATTCAGCACAAAGACAATATCATATACAAAATTGACATTGTTCACAGAGAGCTGAAACACTCCTATAGATTACAAAGCGACCGGAAAGGGGAAACGCACACCACAAGGTTTCCCCTGACCAGCCGGTCCGCACCTTTCAGCCAACAACACAGAGCTGAAAAGAAAGGTGAAAGTCCACCGTTCAAAAAAAAAAACACCACCAGCTAAGAGACGTGGCCCAAAAAGCTTACACCAAGCAAAAGACTGTGTCCAAAAGACTTTGAAAAACCCAACAATCTACTCTGTCTCTGAACACTACTCAGAGCTGCCCATAGAGGGCGCCCCACAACACCCAGCCACGTCAGAGACGGCAGAGATCCGGAAGGTGCTGAAAGAGCTTCGTCACGGGAGATCTCACAAGAGAAACAAGAGGTACGAGCCCGACATCCTGTGTCTAAGCACCCTGAACACTGCTCGTCGGCCCCAGGCCACAGAGCCAGCCGTCACACCACAAAGTGACAGCATCACCCAGCCACCACAGCTGACCGCTGCACAGCCTGAGCATGACAGCACAGTGTCACACAACTGGGACCAAAGTCCCGAAAGACCAAGCAATGCTGTTTTGGCTACCTGCCTCCGCAGCGACCCACACAAGGCCGGCCCTAACCGCCCATCGATCAACACACCAGCCCCAACGCCAAGACTCCTGGGAAACCTGATCCAAAAGGGGGCGGCCCGAAAGCTCTACCTAGCCATCACGATAGACAATGATTTCAGCATTAAAGCCCTGCTAGTCACAGGCTCAGACCTGATTTTGATATCAGCTGAACTTTTTGAAAGACTCAAAGCTAAGAGACAAGATCGAACTCTTACATCTCAAACGTGTGAGCTGAACGTGCAGTCGTACAGCCCGAACAACATCTGGCTAGAACAGGTAGCTCACATCCACCTGACAATTGGTCCTTCGAGTCCAGCCCATCACGTGCTCATCTCACAGATGAACACTTTTTCACTTCGAATTGGCAAAGAGCTGCTAGATCGATTTGAGCCTTTAATAGACTTCAAACAACTGCAAGTTTGGGCTCAAGTGCGAGAACCTGACCCCCTTCAGTCACACAGGTCACCAGAGCCAGACTGGCAGGCCACAGAGATCACAGGAACTCCCACAGCCAGCCATGAAAAGACACAGACTCAACACCAGGTCAAGGTTCAACTGTGCTACCCTGCACCTTACAGCTCACTAAAAGACTTTGACACCTGCTGCCCAAAGGTCATGACTGACCTGCAGCTATATGATCAAACACATGCCCTTGCCAAACCTGGCGCATTAAACAACGAGCTGAGGCCACTTTCAACCCTCAAGGTTGAGGTGAATAAACACTGCTTGGCAACTTTACGAACTAAACTGCCTACCTCAGAGCCACTTCCGCTGGCTCCGCTGTTTACGACAACCAAAATAGCGGATGCGGGCTTCTGACACAATAAAGACTTTGCTTAACCACCTCTTGACCCCCTCCCTCTTGGTTTCACTTTCACTTTCAAATTGAAACCCAGATACTTTTGTTTTCATTTGTTATTTATTTTATTTTTGACTTAAGGCGACCCCTATTTTATTTGTGAGTGTTTACACCTGTTGAGCCTGAACATTCCCACTCAGTTCAGTTGAATTAAATTAAATTTGGGATTTAATTAAATCAATTTGCTTAGTCGATTTCCATTCTAGTTACTAGAGCTATGAGAACACTCGATGTTTACCCTTTTATTTTGATTTTATTTCAATTTATTTACTTCAGGTTTCAGCCTGAATCCTTATTCAGCTCAACAAAGCTTAACTAGATTTGAAATTTAATTACATTGCCTGATACGCTCTCCCTCTAGTCTCATAGAGCTATAAGGACGCCCTAACTGTACCTTTACTTTATTTTAGATAAAGTCACTATCACTAGTCACTATCCTCATCTTCTTTCTCTCTATAGGATTACAATATCTAGCGACTGTTGTTTCCTTAGCGAGTTACACAGGTCAGTAATATTCTACTTCCTGTTTGTGTTTTACCCCTCCTCACTCCTTAGCACCAAGCTAAGTACATGAAGTACAGATGACACCAATGCACAGCAGGCCCCAGACAGAACTGCAAACACTTCCCCTGGTTTCTTCTTCTGTTGACCTTGATGTTTGATGTGTCCCTGCCAGTTTAGTCTAAAACAGCAGCTTACCCATAAGGAACAACAGTCTACTTATGTCTCCTAGCTAAACTTAAATAGGTAAAACACTCCTTTCTTCCTCTTCATTTCTGGTTTCATCCTATCTCTTATTTTTGTTTTTACTCTATTTTGTTACTCTCGAGGTATAACATCTGAAAAGAACCAACATGCAATTTTTTTTGTTTTGTTTTTGTTTTGAGTAATAGGTTATGACATGTAAGAAACCAGTCACCAGTCGACGCTGCTTAATGCACATCTACTAAGATAATCAAAACCTTTTGTGTGTGTGCTCACCAAAACCTAAATTTTTGCTGCATCTACAAGCAGAGTGATACCTAGCGGTCAAAACTGTTCACTAGCTGAAAAGTCTGCTTTTATGCATAAGAGGGCAAAACTATATAGGCTTAGACAAGCTTTGACGTACAGCTAATCTATTTTCTTACTCTGTAAACAAATAGAATAAGTTGTTTAAAGTAAAGAGAAGAGTTCCATGAGTAAAAGTAACAAATGCCAAAACACATTTGCATTTTACTGAATGTAACAAGTTCTTGAAAGACTTAAAGTATAGGAATCCCCTTCTAAACCGTTTAAACATGCATAACTCAGTAAAATGTGCAGACACTCTGCAGATACTGTTGAATTGTTCTGACATGATCTGGTTCCCATGACAACAACTGGTCACAGGAAGTGCTAACTTGTGATGTCACGTTGTAAACAAACCAGCCTACATGGCTAGGCTAACCTACCCTAGCATTCACCCAGCTTAGGCTAAGCTAAATAATAACTTCTACAGTTAGCAGTTAGCATCATTCACTGAAAGCCTTAATTGCAGCTTTTGTTTACACAATTCAAAGTATTCTCGAATACTTTCTTTTACCCCAGTTAGGGTTTGTAATTCCTCACTTTCCTTACTTTCAATTCCTCTCAGCTAAACTTTCACCTTCACTTATTAACCATAGTCCTGGCTGAGCGCTGTAAGCTAAATTTGCAGATGCCCTGTCAAATAAACTTAAGTTTAACTACATGTTAACTGTGCAGCTAGAGAAGAATTCGTATAGTAATGAGAATTTCCATCAGCATGTTGACTTAACATTTGGAGGGACACACAGAGTGTGGCCTTGAACACGTAACCGCTGTAACCCACTGTGGAGTGTTGGTCTGGGCAAATCCAAAGTTAGTCACTAGTGCTACTGATTATTATCACATTCAGATCATTACCGCTGTTTTGATTACTTACTTTATGTTTATTTATTCTTTTAAATTTTTGTTTTCATTATTTATTTATTTATTTACTTTTCCCACTTTGATAATAATAGCAGTCAGCTATTCCCCGGTCTATTTGGTCATCTATATGATTTAATTTAATTTACTCTCTTGTTCGAATGTGGTTCCATTTCCCATTGGGCCCAGAAAGGAAACAGAGACACCTTTATTTGTGATTGTGCTTACTTTCAACAAGTGCACTCATTTTTGTGACCCTGCAACACAGGTAATTTCAACAATTTACTAGGGCACAACTATAGTCCAAAGGATTGATAATAAGCATAATTGGAATGGGAAAGCTGTCCTTTTTCTCCCCATCATTCACTTCGTCAAGCCGTAGTGAACCACTACTTAAGTCCAGAGAAATAATTAAGTCGTAAGAGCCATCTTAAGTCATTTATTTAATCTCGGCTATGCCCTTTCCAGGAAATACTCTCGGAACCACATAAGTCTTAACATCCACAGCCAAGATGATAAAGATAAAAGAGACACATCACTAGCTAGATACACATCACTAGCTAGATACACATGAAACACCTAACTTTATGCTACATATCTAGCGAACCCATTAAACCGTGGTTCTGAACTTTTAGGGTCATGCATTAGCCTCTCACCACAAGTATGACCAAATGTCACAGAGCCCCTGCTTCACCTGACCTTAACCTTATAGCTACCACAGACTGTGAAAAAAAACAATGGACACTATGAGACACCACCTCTCTACCCCGCCAACCACCCACGAACGACGTCTGCACCCAGCGACAACCAGTGCCCCTGACACCCTACGTCAACAAGCACATGCTGCGTGCACAGGACAACATTCAGCGTTCTGCACCTGATGCCATCACTGCGCCAAAGCTTGTGATGCCACAGTGCAAAAGGGGGGTCATGCCAATGTACGCCCTGGACGCACCACGTGCTGCTCAGCACCAGAGACACTTGCAAGACACCGAAGCAAGTGGCATACCGGCATCCTCAAAGCGAAAAGACTGTCCGAGCCAACCGAGGACGACACTCGCTGAAATTTTTCCTCCCTTTCTCTTTCTCTCTCCCTTTCACTTTTACCAGGATGCTGCTGTGGTTCGCGATGCCTGTGCCTCCAGCCAACCAGAGGACAGCCGCAATCGGACATCTTACCAGGTCCGACAGCAGGCATCGTCCGGAGAGGACAACAACTCCTGATCACCAACTGCAGGAACCACACCCAGAAAGTGTGTGTTCGACGCAACCCCCGCAACGTCTACAGAGCACCTCACCCCAGCACAGCAGCCCAGCTGTACAGCTGGACCCGTGCCCGATGGACAGAGGACTCCCTCGCTCACGCCAAGGCCAAGGCCGAGCACATGCTCAACCAACTTGATAAAACGTTTGTCACACAAGCGGACTTAGGTGGACACAACCACCGTTTCAAACGGTTCCTGGGAGCTTTGCTCGGAGCCGCCGCTGCTGTCAGAACTCTGTTAAGCATTGGTATGCCCAGTGCCAACGCAGTGAACCATATGACTGAAATTCGGACTGAGGTCCCACAGCTAAGACTGCAACTCACAACACAGAGTGCATCCCTGCAGACCATCGGAAAGACATTGATGGGAACTGTGGTAATTCTCAACATTCACAGCGTTCTGCTGAACCAGACAGTAAAATCCATGAAACAGCTGTTTACTGTCTTCCAGAAAGACTTTGCTCAAACTCCGCTGGTCACAGCCCCGGACGGGGTGGCCTACCACATGACCAGCGACACACCGCTGCACCTGGCCCCACATGTGCAGCCCACGACCAAAGACACTCACTATCTCTGCCCTAGTAAACCCTTCCTCAGAGACAACACTGACGGAATCTGCGGTGTGCAACCTATGATCAGCGACACACGCTGCCTTGCGGAAGCCAAGCCTCGCACACAAGGCACCGAGATACAAGCAGAGACTGTAGGTGACAGATGGCTCGTCAACACTCCCGTGCGAACAGCTACTCTCACTTACAACCAACATGAGACTGCCACCCGTGTCACCTTGCTTAACCAGAGCGTGTGGTTTCAAGTACCGAAAGGTACCATCCTCCACCTGGATGACCTGACATTGTTCCATCTTCCAAGCAAAGAGTACAGGTTAGCACTGGAAACCCCATCCTTCTTCCGGAACCACACTGTCACCCTAACTCCAGAACGGGAATTGTGGTTTGCAAAAGGGGGGGTCCCAGTGAATTGACATTGCTCCTATCGACACAGCCCTCCAAGCCTTGTCTCAACCGCCAGTCTTGACTACCGCACCTGTGGTCCAAGCCTGGACCGCAGCCGACACTGCGCGGTGCATCTCTACGGTAACCGGCCACACTCTGACACTAGGTTTGGCCTCCACTCTGCAAAGGAGACTCAACGAGATGCAAACATCTTCAGCCAAACTCACGAAAGCCGTGCCTGAAGGTCTCAGACAGCATCCCCGGAAAAGGGGGAGCCAAGTCAGAGACCACGCCGAACCTCATCGGGCTGAGCCCTCAGTCCTAACGACCACCTGCCATCCGACCTTCATGACTTACCTGCTATCCTACCATCAGGTTCCACCTGCCATCCTACTTTCATGACTTACCTACCATCTGACCAATGTGACGGTTTAACGAGGCCGCCCACACGGGTCCTGCCAAACCGCCAAAAGGGGGAATGTAGTGATAATCAGATAGGTAATCGAGCCAGCTCTGGTATGTGGAGTAAATTAACTAGATTCTAATTTACTAAAGTCTCTTCCATTCGTGAGTAAACAAAGGGGCATTCTGTATACGACCCCCTTCGGGCATGTTGACCAGATTGGTGCCACTATGGCTAGCACATGACACATTTGGAACAAGCCAGCGTTGTCTTCAACAAATAGTCAACCATTCAAACCTCGCCGTCTCACGGGACACGCATCCCCCCCACAGAAAGAGTCCACAAAGCTGCCTGAACGCTGAAGGACAATCACACATTGATTGCACACACACACACACAAATGTCCTATAATGTGTATATAAATGTATACTGTATAACACAGAAATTGTATCCAACCTTCCGGTATGCATGCATATCTAATTAGTCTTGTCTTATTCTATAGATGTAATTTTAACTGTTCTGTAACTTCGAACCTTAAAGTTTATTTCTAAAGAAAGATTCTATAACTCTCCCTCTTGCTAGGTCATAAAACTTTATGACTCCCAAAAGAAATTCCAAGGGAAATCACAGCTCCCACTTGAATTCTGATGAAGAAAGGGGAATAGCCTCTGCAATCTTATATTGTCTATAAGTATAACCACTTAAGAAATGCATAAACATGAGTTTGATATTTCCTAGGTCACGGTAGCCGGTATTATGGCTTTATAATCGTGTGAAGGAACATTAAATGCTTATAAAATGCATATCTTATGTAACTCTGTATTCCGATAATCTTCATGTGACGTGTCTGATATGTCTGTAATTCGCTCAATCTAACGGAGCCGAATTCCGATAGCATGATGAAGTAAGGTGCATTATTTTAAACATTTCATATTTCAGGAGCCAAACGGCTCAAATGCAATCTCCACATGAAGTGGGCATCCCCCACAGGACAAAGAGAACTGTGTCCGCTTCAGATCCGCGGACGGTCATGTGTGATTCGCGCAAACAGAGGCGTGAACCTAAGTGTCCTTAAAGAGACGCGCCGAGCTTCCCTTGTTCCCTTCTGAAACCCTTCTGAAACCCTTCTGAAAGCTTCCTGAAAACCCTCTGCCAAAACTCCCTGGCTCTTCCTGCTCTTCGTGGCTTCATCATGTGACCCCTCGTGCGTCTGGACATCGCCTTAGTGTGATGATCCATCGTTTCTCTTTTTGTTTTCTTTAAGTTTATTTTATCTTTTTCGAAGTCTCCTCTGTTCATGTCTTCTCGCGAAGAAAATGAACACAGCCAGACTGGCAAGCTTCACCTACAAGGACATTCAAACGCGCCGCGCTCGCTGGAAGAACCCGAACGCTCGGCATCCACCTGACAGAGATACACGCACACGCCGTTTTCAGATCGGTCACACCCAAGAGCTGTACCTGTGCAAGTATCCGTTTTACTATGCTTATTTGAGATCTGTTGATCCTTGGTGTCTAAAAAGGTTCTGTCTGTGATGAATTTTGCCAAACTAGAAGATCTCTCATCTTCTTACTCTCTCTCTCTCTCTCTCACTCCTGTTTGTTATTCGTCTGTCTCGTTAGTTTTACTGTTTACTGTACATACATGTATCCCGTGTTTAAATGTAGAATTCTGTATCCGTAGTTTCATTTTATTAAAACCATTATATTCTTGATTGTTTTGAATGCTCATATTTTACAAGTCAATGAAATGCGATCCTAGCTACAAAGCTTTACAAGTTGTTACTATATCAGTAACGTAAATTTTATAAACACGAGAAAATTAATGTTCACGGCCGGAACATTGAGATTTCTTGGAGTTTATAAAAAGGGATAACGTTGTTGAATTAATTGATGGGTTAATCTTACAGCCGTTTGCTGGACAAACCGATTGTTTGATAGCCAATTGATTCCCTTAAAGTTATCTCATATAATACAGGTTACGTATGATAATTAAGGCACATCTCAATGTCGCTACAAGGGGTATGAGGGGTATGAGGGGGAGGGGGCGGGCATCATTAAGCATCATTAAGCAGGATGGATGTGGTTAATGCAACAATGCAACGTCCTGTTCACAGCTGTTTCACAATGAGATATAGTTTACTGTCCTTGGGGGGAGGGTGAGGAAGGGCATCATTAAGCAGCATTAAGCAGCATTAAGCAGCCTCACTGCGTAAGGGTACAGGCTGTTAGCCAGTCTGGTTTTACTGGCACCAATAGACCTGTACCTTCTCCCTGAAGGCAGCAGGTGGAACAAATGATGGGCCGGGTGATGCCGGTCCCGCAAGATGCTATGCACTCTCTTCAGACAGCGGGTATCATAGATGTTGCTGATCTCTGGAAGAGTGGTCCCAATGATTTTACCCGCTGTATTTACCACTCGTTGGAGTGCTTGCTGATGGGCCTTAGTGCAGCTGGAAAACCACACTAAGAAGCCATACGTCAGAACACTGCTGATGGCACAGTTGTAAAAGTTGACCATCAGCTGTTTAGGAATCCTGGCGCTCCTCAGTTGCCTCAGATAGTAGAGGCGTTGCTGGGCCTTCCCTATCACAGAGGTGATGTTGATTCCCCAGGACAGGTCATCAGTCACAGATACGCCCAAAAATTTTAAATATGGCACCCTCTCTACCACTTCATTTCCAATACAGAGAGGAGAGTGATTGGGTCTGCTTTTGCGGAAGTCCACAATAATCTTTGTGGACTGAGGTCGTTGACCATCATGTGTTGGTCCGCACGGACAACACATCGGTGCTCTCCTATATCAACCATCAGGGGGGTCCGAGGTCACGTCACCTTTGCAAGCAGGCCCATCAGATCCTCCTATGGGCCCAGGGGAAGTTGCTATCTCTCAGAGCAGTATTTCAGTATATCAGAATGTGGGAGCGGATATCCTGTCGAGGCAGGGGCTGAGGCCCGGGGAGTGGAGACTTCACCCCGAGGTGGTGGAGCTCCTGTGGGAGAGATTTGGTCGAGCTCATGTAGATCTTTTCGCATCGTCAGATTCAACCCATTGTCCCATGTGGTTCTCCCTCACACACCCAGCTCCTCTTGGACTGGATGCAATGGTGCAGGTGTGGCCGAGGCTGCACCTGTATGCATTTCCCCCGATATCTATGCTTCCGAGGGTTCTGGAGAGGGTTCGCCGGGAAGGGGCTCGTCTGCTACTGATAGCCCCTTACTGGCCGACCCGAGTTTGGTTCTCGGACTTGGTGTCTCTTCTGAATAGGGTTGGGTACCGAAACTCGGTGCCAATAGGGAACCGGTTCCGACGTTAACGGTTGTAACCAGACCGAATAAGAACGAAAATTTCGGTGCCTGATTTCGGTGCCTAACTTCATTAGGCACACACACACGCGCAAGGTCTCTCGCTCTCTCCCTCTCCGCCGTGCGTGTGCTACACAGTTTGGAGCACAGTTTCTTCTGTCTCGCATGCGCGCTCTTTCTCGCAAGGTTTGGCTGCATTTCACGTGTAAAATTACGTGTCAGAACGCGCTCTGGGTGGGCCGATAGTCTGAATCCCATATAGAATCAAGCCAATTCATTGGCTGATGGCGCGGGCGCCGCATCGACGCACTTACGTCGTCATATTATGTTGGCGCGCGCCATCTGCTCTCTGCCGAAAAAGGAAGCTGGTCGGCAGCGCGAGGAGCTTGGCAGCGTCCCGTTCCCTATTGAGGGATATGTTACACCAGTAACCAGAGATGTTCTCTTTCATAGGTTCACTCAACGCTGCGTAGCTAAGAAGCAGTGGATTTGTAGGCTGCTGTATCACGTGCCGTTTGAACTGACGCGCTACAGCGATCTGTCACATTTCAAAGAGCCAAAACGTTATTTATTGTGTGAATCTCGTAAAAATATTGACAGAATCTGACAGCTGTGGATTTGTTCCATATCAAAAGTAACCTTCTCTGTCTTGTCTGTCGGTGTCAGTGTCCTCTTTGTCCGCGATTTTTCTGTGTGAAAAGGGTCATTTGCGTGAGTCTCACGGTCAATGCGTGAGAGTTGGCAGCTCTGCCTGCTAGTAATCTCTATTAATCTCCAGTATTATTACATTGTTTGATACAATATTGTTTCATTTGATATTATGTAAATATGATTTTTTATTTTATATTGGTTTTATTATTACCATATGTTACTTGTATTTATATTGTTTAAAGATTTAAGTTAATATTGTGTCCAGTTTGGCCCTGTAAATTAAAGGGTATTATTTTTTTATAAAGTGTGTACGGTTTCATCTTCTTAAGTACCGATTTAAGAACCGTTTAAGCACCGGAACCGTTTAAAAAATACCGAGTAGGTACTGGAATCGGATAAAACCCAACCGATACCCAACCCTACTTCTGAACGGCTCTCCCTTGGAGATTCCACTCAGGAGGGACCTGCTGTCTCAGGCAGGGGGCACGATATTTCACCCTTGGCCGGAGTTGTGGAAACTGTGGGCCTGGCCTCTGAGGGGGCCAGGCTCATAGAATCCGGTCTCTCGACTGAGGTCGTTGAGACCATTCTCCAATCCAGAGCTCCTTCCACGAGAAAACTTTATGCACTGAAATGGAAATTATTCTCCACCTGCTGTGGTGAGCGTCAGTTAGATCCTGTTAACTGCCCTGTTGGTTCAGTTCTTGATTTCCTGCAAGACCGTTTCTCTGCTGGATTATCTCCTTCCACCTTAAAAGTTTATGTGGCGGCTATATTGGCCTACCACACCCCTCTGGGGGGTGCTTCTATCGGGAGAGATCCTTTTATTACTCGTTTTCTCCATGGTACATTGAGGTTGAGACCTGCACTGCACTCTAGAGCTTGCGATATGGCCATTGTACTTGAGGGTCTGGCTTTGGCTCCCTTCGAGCCCATTGAAGAGGTTTCAGAGAAATTCCTCACCCTGAAAGCTTTATTTCTCCTCGCTATTTCATCTATCAAGAGAATTGGAGATTTGCATGCCCTGTCGGTTGCTCCTCCATGTTTGGAATTTGCACCTGGTATGGTGAAGGCATTTCTTTACCCTAGACTGGGTTATATTCCTAAGGTCCCAGTTAATGTTGGGGGCCCAATAGTGCTGCAGGCCTTTTATCCTCCACCTTTTAATACCCCAGATCAGGAACAACTGAACCTGTTATGTCCAGTTCGGGCATTAGATGCCTACGTTCATAGAGCTGCCCTGTGCCGTAAGTCTGAACAATTATTTGTGTGCTTTGGGTCACTCAAGAGAGGGTGCCCTGCATCTAAACAGGTGATGAGCAAATAATTTCGGGTGTTTCCCTTCTTGATATTTGCAATGCGGCAGGTCGGTCCTCTCCGCATACATTTGTCAGGTTTTATGACCTTGACCTCTCCACTCCAGGGGCGAGGTTGCTTGCTTCTTAGTGTGCGCAGGACTTCACACAGAATGGGCATTTGTCACTATGGCATAGTGGGTATGGGGTTCCCACCGCGTCTCAAACGCAGCTCGAGTTCCCTTGAAAGAGAACGTCTCAGGTTACGTATGTAACCCTGGTTCCCTGATAGGGAACGAGACGCTGCGTTTATCTGCCATACTTCCTGCATGCCCTGATCGACTAGCTTCAGACTTTTCAGAAGCTGTCGCGGTCTGTTTTCAGGGGTGCTTTATAGTTTCCTGGTCTATGACGTCACCTATGACGTATCGGGCTTCCATTGGACTGATTTTACACGTGCTTCATGACGCAATCACGCAGAGCGTTCCCACCACGTCTCAAACGCAGCGTCTCGTTCCCTATCAGGAAACCAGGGTTACATACGTAACCTGAGACGTTCTCTTTCCTCTCTACTTTTTCATTTGACTTTTTCATTTTGCCCATAGGACAAAATCAACAACATTCAGTTAACCCAGCAAGAAAAGATGGAGAAGAGGATCTCAGAGCAGTTTGAAATTGAAAACATGGTCTACACTCAAGATTCCAACTACTTGAAGTTCTTGAGTGAGATTACGAATGAGAAGTTTTCAGAGGATCAGTTACCCATCTTTGACAAAAATTGCAAGTACAGTAAAATTCTGGAGGCGCATTATAGTAGATCTTCTTAGTTTTGAGAAACAAATAGCAGTGCAGTGTATGTGGGAGTAACTTAGCATCTCTTTGTTTTCTTTTAGATTGTGGTGCAGCGAATGGCTGACCAACTGCCCATGATGATCTTATTTTTCATGTTGAAGCAGACTGCTGATCTCCTGTCTACTGACATGTTGACTTTACTGGATGGGGCAAATGTGAGTGAGCTCCTGTTTGAGGACTCTGATGTCAGCAGAAGGCGCAAAGAACTACGAGAGCGCCGGGATCGTTTGAGTGCTGCTCAGCACGTTTTTTTTCTACTAACTAGAGGGTATATCTGAAAATTCATATAATTTATCTATGTCAATCTTATAATCTATCTGACAACTTCTAAACAAACATCCATTTTCCATAAATAAACCTATACAATTTTCTTCAGAATATTAAAATATACATACATAAACCCACATTTTATAAGTTTTGATTGTTTCCTTGTTACTCACAAAATTGGCTAAAGCAGGGCCGATACATTTTGTTTTAAATAGCTAAATATCTACAAGTTAAGGTCTAACTTAAAATTAGGTCTAACTTGACATTTAATTATTTTTTTGGCTCATATACAATTTTTTTTAAATATGCTAATAAAATATATATTTATAATTTTTGAGGGCCAGTTAAAATGATGGCAGTGCATGTATAAGATTGTGTACACTGATGCTGCAACGGTCACCAGCACTCCACATCAGACTATCATGATTCCCTCACATCTACATTTCACTCACTGCCCGAACTCATCCCTGATTGCACCCACCTGTGTCTCATTACTAAACCTAACCCTAACAAATAGACTTCCTTTATTGTCATTGTACAAAAAACACACAGTGAAATTTGACAACGAAATGTCGATTACTTGGCTGCCAGTATAACAAAGCTAAAACCTTATTCCTACACAATAAAAATAAATATACTTCCTATAACTAAGAGCTAGCTATATACAGGGTAACGCAGGTGTTAATCACCTCAGTATTGTCTTAATCTACATCTCTTTCCCTTCACCCCCTCTTCCCCCATCTCTTATTCTCCTATGCCAAAAATCTATATAGTTTAACGTGACCAATTATCATACAACACTATATATGTTTGGTGTCATTCGAAATGTCTGCCCGACTGGTCTCATCCCCACAGAAGTAAACCAAAAGATGACAAAAGGCTTTAATAGTTTAGAGATAGGTCTAAGTATGTAAAGAAATATTGCAAGAGGCTCAAGGCACGATTTGTATTCAGATCAGTCCCAGATGTACTCCAGACACTCAGCCTTTTGTATTTTTTTATGAGCATTTGGTGTTTTGTATTGATTATCTTTGAATTGAGTATGTAATTGGCATGATACATTTCCTGAATGTTAATAAATTGTTACATTTAAATGTATTCTGACTTACTCTGTAGTAAAGCTAATAGAACTAGATGTTTCAATCCCTTAAGTAGGAAACTCTTGACAGTAGCAGTCGGTGTGGAGTGGTGAAAAGGAGGGTAAGGTATGTCATTGGGGTCATCAGGTGGGCACCCTGCTTCATCGACGTTTCGTTGATTGAAGCCCACAACGTCTCCAGAAGGCTCAACGGTGTACCCAGCGTCCCAGGTACACCCCCCTCCATGCCATACCCTCCATATTCCTGATGGGCTCTGCATGGCAGGGGCGTCCTTCTCCCTGAGTTGGGCTTAAGCCTGACCGCATACCATCTGTCTCTACCTTGCTGCCCAGTTGGGGTCCTTGCGCTTGATCCAAAGCCAGTTACTGCTTTTTTTGGCAGTACCTGACATGGACTTGATGGCCTGTTGGAGAGAGCGACCCTTCACCCCTATTTTTCTCAGCAACCTGGTGGTAGATGTGGCAACAAATCCCCTGCATCCCACCTCTACTGGGAAGATACTGGTCTTCCAGCCGTTCTGGGATGCTTCAGCTGCCAGATCGGAATTTTTTTATTTTTTTTCTCTCATAAGCCTCTTCAACCCCATCTTCCCATGGTACTGTTAATTCCACAACATATACCAGCTTTGTTGATGGAGACCACAGGACCATGTCTGGCCGGAGTGTTGTAGCCACTATTTCTGGGGGAAACACAAGCTTCTTATCAAGGTCCACTTCCAATTTCCAATCCCGCGCTGACTGCAGGATGCTTGCATCCTTAGGTGTTATACTATGCTCTTGATATTGGCCAGCTGGTACGAAATTTGTGAAGTTGACCTGTCTTGCCGATGTTTGTGGGAGATTGTTTGTGGTGGTTCGCTTTTGTTCCAGTATTGATGCCAGCTCTCTGAGTACTTGGTTATGCCGCCAAGTATAGCGCCCTTGGGTGAGACTTGTAGTGCACCCTGATAGAATGTGCCTTAGGGATGCAGGTACTTGACACAGGGAACAGGCGGGATCTTCTCCATACCACTCTTTCAGATTTTGGGGGGAGGGTAGCAGGTCGTATGTGGCTCTGATGACAAAACTCAGCCGTGCTCCCTCCATCTGCCAGATGTCACGCCAGCTGAGCTTTTTCTTCTCCAGACCCTCCCAATTGGTCCATCTCCCTTGCTTGGCCATTGAGACGGCTTTTGCATGTCACTCTCCCTCCTCTTGTCTCCTGACTTCTTCTACCACTAGCTGTCTCTTCTGCACTGATGTTGCTTTATGCCACAGAACAGTTTTTGGGATAAGTCCGAACCCTGCCCTCCCATGCTGTACTTGTCCAACCACATCTCTGAACTGAAGCGCAGACTTTGCACTCTGAACAGCTTCTGATGGAGTCCACTTCCTTCCAGCTACCACCCGGGGGGCCGCTGTTCGAATGACTGCATCCTCAGATTCAGTTAGGGTCATGACGAGCCTTGCTTTGGTGCATTTGAACTCTTCCACGAGCCCTGTGATTGGTAATTCCAACTTGCCATGTCCATAAAGTCCGACGGAACTTAAACAACGTGGAATTCCAAGCCTGTGCAAGCTTTAGCTGTGTGCTTATCAGCCGTTCCAACTTTTCAACCTTAGAGATGGGGATCTCATACACAGTTAACGGCCACAAGAGTCTTGGGAGTATGCCAAACTGAAAGCACCATAACTTGAGTTTTCCTGGCAACAAGGTCTTGTTGATGCGCTCCATATACATGCTGGTATCATTTTTTAGTTGTTCAAACTGCTCGGTGTCTTTGAGCTTCGCATCATACCATCTCCCCAAGCTCTTTACTGGCATTTCTGAGACAGTTGGGACAGGTGTTCCGCCGACGTGAAATCTCTGGTCTGTAACTTGGCCTTTCACTATGGAGATGCTTCTGCACTTATTGGGCTTTAACTTCATCCTCGCCCATGTTATATTTTGATGAAGTTTTTCCAGCAATCTCTTGGTGCAGGGGACAGTTGTTGTGAGTGTTGTTAGATCGTCCATATAGGCTCGAATTGGTGGTAACCTCTGATTAAATTGTAGTCGTTCTCCTCCCACGACCCATTTCGAGGCTCTAATAATGATCTCCATTGCCATTGTGAAGGCCAATGGGGAGATGGTACACCCCGCCATGATGCCTACTTCCAGTGGTTGCCAACTTGTGGTGAAGCCTGACGTTGTAATGCAAAACTGTAGATCCTGGAAGTAGTGTTTCACTAAATTTGTGATTATAGTCGGCACCTGGAAGAACTCAAAGGCAGCCCACAGAATTGAATGAGGGACTGACCCATAGGCATTGGCCAGATCAAGCAACAAGACATGGAGATCTTTCCCTTCTTTCTTTGCAGTCTGAATTTGATGCCATATGATGCTGTTATGTTCCAGGCATCCCGAAAAGCCTGAAATGCGAGCCTTTTGAATTGATGTGTCAATAAAGTGGTTTTGTTTTAAATACTGTGTCAGTCGCTGTGCCAACACACTGAAAAAGATCTTGCCTTCAATGTTCAGAAGGTTTATCTGGCGGAACTGTTCAATGGTCGTTGAGTTCTTTTCTTTTGGGATGAACACCCCTCCCGCTCTTCGCCAGGCTTTCGGGATGATTTGCTTTTCCCACGCCACTTTCATGTTTTTCCACAGGATTTTCAAAACATCTGGAGCGTTCTTGTAGACACTATACGGTACGCCGTTAGGGCCTGGTGCAGATGCCGATCTTGCCTTTTTCACTGCCTGCTTTACCTCACTCAGCTTGGGAGGGCTGATATCAAACTGATGTTGTGGTGGTGATATTGGAGGGATGTCAGTGGGGACAACGATAGGTTCATCTTTTTTCTCATCAGTATAGATGATTCTCTGATGCTCTTCAACCTGGTCTTTTGACGTTTTCAGGGATCCACTCTTCTCCTTTATGAATATGCCTTTCACAAATTTAAAAGGGTCTTTGTAGAAATCGGTTCTGGCTTTTTCCTTCTTGTTCCGGCGCATCCGTAGGCTTTCTGCTCGACGGAGTTTTGAGAGTCTGTGCTTTAGGTCCTCTTGAAGGAAATTTATGCCTTCCCTTTCTTCTACTGTCGCCTTTCTCCACAATTTTCTTAGCCGTCGCTTCTCTTTCACCAGTTGTTGGATTTCTTTCAGCCGACGGGACTTGGGGGCGGGAAGCACGTCTTTCTTTCTGACTTGCTCCTTCACTCCACAATTTTCCTCTCCATAGCTGTAGATAAGGTCGCCCATCTTCTCCAGCTTCTTCTCGGCTGATCCTCTGATGTTACTTAGGATAAGGCTTAAGTCTGTGTTGATGGTTTCCCACTCCTTGCTGTTAGACTTCGGCCATTTGACCAACGGCTTACGTCCTTGCATGTTTTCTTTTTTGTGGTGGGCTGGTTGTGGTCTTGGACTGGTGGTTCTGCCTGAAGCTTCCTGCTCATTCCCTGGGGTGCTAATTCTCTGCGGACTGTGGTTTTTTTCCTGCCGCTGATTCTCATCCGACTGATTTAACCTTCTTCTTGACAGCATCCGGTCAATGCGGGGCCCTGGGTTGGTGGTTTTCAGGCATTTCTTCCGTCCTTGATGTACCTTGAGACCATGGGTTGATGTTACTTTCGCCCATCCACACACGCAAGTCTGAAGAACATGTCCAGCTGCTAGTTTCTCAAGAGCCTTGCTACTTCCTTTATTCAATGTCATGTCCATTCCAAGGGTCATTACCGGGAGGTCAGTCTGTGAGTCTTCTTGCGCCCCTGCTCTCGCAGACTCTAGGGGTATTCTTCTTTTTGAACTTTTCGTAGCCAGAAAAGGTGGCTCTTGTGCCCTAATAGGGTGACGGAGCCTGCTGCTATGGGTAGCTAGCCCATAACAGCCCTGTTGGGGTCTATTTCCTCCTGTCAGCTGTCTCTCCATGCTGTCACACGGTCTTTCCCTTGTCGTCAGCTGCACTTTCACAACAGTCACTGGATTTTCTTCCAGAAGATCAGTAAAGCTAATATAACTAGATGTTTCAATCCCTTAAGTAGGAAACTCTTGACAGTAGCAGTCGGTGTGGAGTGGTGAAAAGGAGGGTAAGGTATGTCATTGGGGTCATCAGGTGGGCACCCTGCTTCATCGACGTTTCGTTGATTGAAGCCCACAACGTCTCCAGAAGGCTCAACGGTGTACCCAGCGTCCCAGGTACACCCCCCTCCATGCCATACCCTCCATATTCCTGATGGGCTCTGCATGGCAGGGGCGTCCTTCTCCCTGAGTTGGGCTTAAGCCTGACCGCATACCATCTGTCTCTACCTTGCTGCCCAGTTGGGGTCCTTGCGCTTGATCCAAAGCCAGTTACTGCTTTTTTTGGCAGTACCTGACATGGACTTGATGGCCTGTTGGAGAGAGCGACCCTTCACCCCTATTTTTCTCAGCAACCTGGTGGTAGATGTGGCAACAAATCCCCTGCATCCCACCTCTACTGGGAAGATACTGGTCTTCCAGCCGTTCTGGGATGCTTCAGCTGCCAGATCGGAATTTTTTTATTTTTTTTCTCTCATAAGCCTCTTCAACCCCATCTTCCCATGGTACTGTTAATTCCACAACATATACCAGCTTTGTTGATGGAGACCACAGGACCATGTCTGGCCGGAGTGTTGTAGCCACTATTTCTGGGGGAAACACAAGCTTCTTATCAAGGTCCACTTCCAATTTCCAATCCCGCGCTGACTGCAGGATGCTTGCATGAAATTATTAACTCTATAATAATAATAATTAATAATTCATCACATTTATATAGCGCTTTTCTGGACACTCAAAGCGCTTCACATAGAAGGGGGAATCTCCTCAACCACCACCAATGTGCAGCATCCACCTGGATGATGCGACGGCAGCCATATTGCGCCAGAACGCCCACCACACACCAGCTTACTGGTGGAGAGGAGACAGAGTGATGAAGCCAATTGGTATATATATACATGGGGATGATTAGGAGGCCATGATGGACAGAGGCCACTGGGCAAATTTGGCCAGGATGCCAGGGTTACACCCCTACTCTTTCAAAAGACATCCTGGGATTTTTTGTGACCACAGAGAGTCAGGACCTCAGTTTAACGTCTCATCCGAAGGACAGTGCTCAATTGACAGTATAGTGTCGCCATTACCATACTGGGGTGTTAGGACCCACACAGACCACAGGGGAGCACCCCCTGCTGGCCTCACTAACACCTCTTCCAGCAGCAACCTGGTTTTCTCAGAAGGTCTCCCATCCAGGTACTAACCAGGCTCAGCCCTGCTTAGCTTTAGTGGGCAACCAGTCTTGGGCTACAGGGTGATATGGCTGTTGGCGAGTAGTAGATTACGTTAAATCCATGACCCCACAAATCTACGCTCAGGTTAGTTTAACAGACTAAAATACAGCTTAGGTGGAGCAGAGACTGAAGACTGGTGTATTAGAGCTCTAAATGACACATTGGCATTAGTCATGTATACCTAGACTGTAGAGGCTAATCATGGGTTTTCCCTCTTAGAACAACTCAGTGTTAGACCAATCTAAAAAGGAATGAGCCACAACCTCTGATTATTGTAATAGTATTCTTACAGAGAGTATGGGGAAAACCACGGCATGCTTGTATGAAGTTAGAGGAAGTTAAGTTGGTCAGCTTGGTTCTATGGTAATGGTCATTACCTCTGGTTATATATAGTCTTACCTTAATTAAGTGTGTTCAGATCTATGAGGACTAAATTGTATATTCTAATGAGCAAGTAGAGTGCAGCCGTCTAGAATATTAGTCAACCACCTCTGTCTAATGACCGAGTTTAAGATCTGAAATACCCGGCCGGTACAAGACAAGTGTTAATAGGAATCCGAATGAACGAGTGTAATTTCAATAAAGAGTTAAATAGAATAATCAAAAGTCTAGATAAATTATTATATAATGGTCAATAATCAATTGGCATTCTAACCTAAATTTGAAGTTGTGATAAAATGGAGGCAGATAACAGTTTAATTGGAATTAAATTACTTTGCCACACTGAAAAGACAGAACACGCAGAAACGTACTCGGTTACCTAATGTAACCTCGGTTCTCTCGTATTGCCTAAGTTGCTTAGGCTACGGGTAAAGTCATCTTTTCTCGAGATCTGAAGCCAAAAATTATCCTTAATTTTGTATTTATTGTCAACGCAGTGCAGCAGACAGCAGACCATAGCAGACTGAGTAAGAGTGCTCATTGGCTGTCCTGCGGCAAATGCAGCAGCCTATCGGTGAGCCGCCCTCTACGCGTCACGGCCCGCCAGAGTGGGAGTGGCCAACGTATATAAAAGAGGGGCTCAACGGGCTGAACTCTGGTTTTCATTTGACTGAAGCGAATAAGCTTGCGGCGCGGGAACGGCAGGTTACTCAATACTCGTTCCCTCTTCTAGAGAGAACCTAGGTTACATTAGGTAACCAAGTACGTTCTCTTACGAGAGGTTCTCTCGTATTGCGTAAGTTGCTTACGCTACGAGAACCCATTGTCAACGCCGTGCGCGCCAAGCATCCGCTGCATGAGACCCGGGGAGACCCGTGGAACAAACATGCAGAACAACGGCGGCCAGCAACGCGGGCCAGCACATGTAATAGACGCTTGATATGAGCACAGAGCGGCACTGCCGGTCTATGTATAGACTTAGAGTAAAGGCGGCCAGCAACGCGGGCCAACACAGTTCACAAGCACACAATAGAGCAAGATTTTGCTGGACTATGTAAAGCGAAAAAAAACCTTCGCGCAGCTTTTAGGGAAATAGGCGGCCAGCAACGCGGGCCCGCACATGCATACTGACGCGTCATAGGGAAACACGAACAGGCTCAGCCGGCTTACATACGGCGAGGCTCGCCTCGCTGAAATGAGAGTGGTCTGCACATGACAACTGGGCAGAACACACACATCCCCTTAGACTGACAAAAGTCTCGCCTGCAAGGCGGGAACTTCCAGGTTATAGAACCTCACGAATGTAGAGGGGGAGGCCCAGCCTGCCGCCATACAGATATCGTGAATAGAAATCCCGCTGGACCAAGCCCATGACGAGGCCATGCCTCTAGTGGAATGGCCCCTGATGCCCATAGGGCACTGCAGGTGTTTTGACGTGTAAGCTGCTGCGATAGCATCCACTATCCATCTGGACAGGCTATGTTTCGAGGCGGGGAGACCCCTGGTGCGCCCTCCAAACGAAACAAAGAGCTGCTCGGAGCGCCTAAAGGAGCGCCTAAAGTTTATATGAAGGCATTTCTCACGGTCTGACCATAGGCCGAAGACTGGTCTGCCATTGAACAGAGCGCCCCAACCTAAGTTGGAGGCATCCATTGCGATAACCTGTCGGTGTGAGACAGCTCCCATTGTCACTCGCCGCTGGTACCAACTGGCCGCTAGCCAGGGCTTCAGCGCTGAAACGCAGCCCTGAGTGATTCTGATTCGAATGTCGCCGGACGCCCAGGCCCGGCGAGGCACTCGAGCGATCAGCCAGCGCTGTAGCGGTCACATGCGCAGTAGACCCAGCTGAAGTACTGCTGCAGCTGAGGCCATATAACCCAGCATCCTCTGAAATGTCTTTAGAGATGCAACGCTGTCTTTCTGGAAAGACGCGGCCAGGAGCCGGACACGGCGCGCGCGCTGTGTCGACAGCCGGGCCGTCATTGCTACAGAGTCCAGTTCTATGCCCAGAAAAGAGGCTGACTGGCTGGGCAGTAGCGAGCTCTTGGTCCAGTTGACCGTTAGACCCAGGCTTTCCAGGTGGCTGAGAAGCCCCGCTCTGTGAGAAACGAGTTCCTCCTCTGATTGTGTCCCCTCAGGGGAGCGAGAGCCGTATCCATGCACATCGTTAACGTACGGGGTGCTAAAGACAGGCCGAACGGCAGGACGGTGTACTGATATACGGTGTACTGGGCGTCGCGGCGGCAAGCACACGCAGAGAGAAAGCAAGAGAAGGCTTAAAAGGATACTGTCGCCGGATAGCGTAGCAGGCACGGATCGCTGAAGGTGGCGAGACTCTACCAGGAAGTTCACCCTGCAACAAAACACAGACAGAGACACACACAAATACCCTGCCAGAGGTAGGGGACCGTCACATTATTCATTTCATAAACCGAATAAATAAAAATTCATCTAACCATAGCCCAAGAATGTTCATCAAACAAACAGCTATGACTTTAACAAAAACAACAACAACAACAACAACAAAAATAGCTAAAGGTACTTTTAACTAAAATATAATAGGTTCTCATAAATGGCAATCCATCAAAAAATATATATATATAAAGCTTTTATAAAGAAAAATATATTTTTTAACAACTTAAGATAAGACAAAATGGTAAAACAAAAACATATATAAAAGAACTAATGACAAAATAAAATATTATAAATACAATACAATTAAATATAAAGATTATGATAAAAATGGAAAATAGTAACTTAAGATAATACAAATATAAATGACTAAATTAAATATTTAAAATATATATATATATTTTTAATCTAATACAAGTATCACACTTAACATTAAAACATTATGGATAAATGACAAAGTAAAACAAAAAAATGTTAACCCTTTTGTTGGTTTAGTTATTTCAACTAACAAACTAACAACAGTGAACTTTAATTAAATTATTAATTGTTGTTTTTATTTCTATATTTCCCCCAGATACTTAGAAAACACAGATAGCCTACTTAAGACCAAGGTAGGAATTGCCTATTGCTCACCCTAATAAAAGTTGAGTTTGACAAACCTTTTTTTTTTTGTACTTTTTTTATTTATTTATTTTTTACATAAGTAGCCTAAATATATATTTTTTGCTATGGATTTTACACAGCCATATGTGTTTGGATTGGCTATATGACGTCATAAGGATGCGCCACGCTCCTGCATCTGATGTGAGTCGTCTGAAAAAAGGTTTGTGGCTTTTATCGTTTAAAAAAGTTTTTAAATCAATGTAAACCCCTCAGACAATTTAGTAGTTTTTACAATATTGAGGTTTATTTTTATTAGTAAAGCGCATAGGCACAATAAGAGAAAATGTGCGTCTCATTTTGCTCTCTATCCTGAATGAGCTTATCGTAAACGCGAATCAATTCACTGACAAGTAGTGATATTAACATGACAAATTGTCCAAACACACAGAAAAACTCCAGTTGAAGCGACTGCGATCCACGTGACAGTGACACACTAATGATGGCGTTAATTAAAGAGGAGAGTGAAGATATAAAGATTGAAGAAACATTCAGAGTGAAACAAGAAGATACTGAGGAAACAACAGGTTGGTTTCATTCTCAAAGCTGAAAAAACTGAACTCAGAACCCGTCTTGTAAGCTCAACTTTGTTTCCAGGCGGACTGGTTGAAATTGGCTGTGGGAGAGACATCTATAAAATGAAATGTGGAAATGCAGTGACTGCTGTTTTTATGTTTTTCACCTTTTTGTGCGATCCACATTAAGCTAACAACATTCACATTCAGGAACGCATCTATAATAAATAATTAAATACAAAATCAATACATCATATAGCTTAGGTGTGCAAAATTATCAAGATTATAAAACGTCTTTTGAGTAAGTCTATTGACTACAAAGGTTTCTAATTGAATGTTGGCTAATAGACGCTAGAGGGCTCTTCGTGTCTGTATTTACCTTATTTTTAAAGTAAGAGCAGGCACAGCCGTTTGTAACTTAACTGTGTCATAATTTAATCAAAAACACAACGGTTTGTAGTGCAAATTATGTAATTATGCAAATTATTTTACCATTTACTGCATTTTGTTATTCTTCCACATCAGAGAAACGTCAGTAGGCTGTAACAATTATGTTCTATTAGTGCATCGATGCAGAATCGTCCACATTGCATCGTGATTTGGATCACCCTTGTACGACATATGAATAGAGAGTTATAGCCTACTGATATAGCAAAGACAAAATAGGCTACAGAATATTTCGTTCTGTATTTACAGGTGCAATATTTGAAAATCGATAATTATTTATTATTATTTTTCTAAATTACAATTATATCTGCATTTACCGGTATGTCAAAACCTATAGACTTATAAACATAAAAATGTAATTTATTAATATTTATTCGTGTCAAAATTACATATAAACATCTTTTCCTATTCAATTTTGCCTGGAAACGCTTCCAACACGCCTAAGAATCAAACATATTTAAACTTTTGAACTGGGTAATTTGTGTAAATACACTTACTATTTTGTCTTGTGGACTATAGATGAACATCTGTTATGTGAAGTATCTTCTTCAGAGCAGGATTAAATAAAAAAAGTATATTGTTAAAATTGGCAGGTAAACTTAGGATCTGTATATTTTGGTCTGTATTATTGCAGTATTATTATTTTTCAATGCACTGCATGCAGACATGATTAATCAACTAAAAAATGTATTGGTGATTATTTTCATTATCAAAAATAATATTAATTTTTTTGTTGATATTACCAGTTACTTGATGTAGCCCTAATATCAATAATAATCGCTGCAAACTGCTATGTTGTGCAGTTTGGTCATGTTGTGAGGAAATGTAAAACTGAGTGTCATTATCATAGTGTGAAATTTAATTATAATGTCCATATAATAATCATACTTTTGTTTGATGAGATGCCTCATTGTTTGCACAAGAAGGTGGTAAAGATCAGATAGATGAGACCTAAACCATGCTAACGTTTGTCAACAAATGCCAGCATAATTCTCAAGCTATTCAAAAGAATGTTGTGGTCTATGTCTTCGAAATATCCAATAGCATGTTGTTGGTTTTGATGGTAAACTGACATTAACTTGTCTTTTTTTGCTTTAGACCTGATGACACTGAAAGAGGAGAGTCAAGAACTGAATGAAATAGAAGCGAAAGACCAACATGAGAAGCATGATGTCACAAATAAAGATAAATCCATACAGACTAAAACGAGTTTCTCACGAAAAAGAGCTCAGAAGACGGGCACTGGAAGCTTTTTCACCTGCTTTCAGTGTGGAAAGAGTTTCAAACAACATGACAGCCTTCGAGCCCACATGGGAATTCACAATGGAGAGAAGCTTTTCACCTGCCAACAGTGTGGAAAGAGTTTCAATCAAAAATATGACCTTGGACTCCACATGAGAATTCACAATGGAGAGAAGCCTTACAAATGCGAACAGTGTGAGAAAAGTTTCACTTACAAAGGAGGTCTTAATTCCCACATGAGAACCCACACTAGAGAGAAGCCTTTCGCATGTGACCAGTGTGGAAAGAGTTTTTCACAGAAGCACGTCCTTAATTCCCACATGAGCAGTCACACTAGAGAGAAGCCTTTCGCATGTGGTCAGTGTGGAAAGGGTTTCAAACTTAAAGTGAGCCTTAAAAACCACATGAGGATTCACTCAGGAGACAACCGTTTTACATGTAATCAGTGTGAAAAGAGTTTCTGCAATAAAGATAGCCTCACGAGGCACATGACACTTCACACTGGAGAGAAGCCTTACAAATGCAAAGAGTGCGGCAAAAGTTTCACACATAAAGCACTCCTTGTTTCGCACATGAGAAGACACACTGGAGAAAGCCCGTTCACCTGTGAACAGTGTGGGAAGAGCTTTGCACGAAAAGGGATTCTGCAGATTCACATGAGAATTCACACTGGAGAAACACCATTCACATGTGACCAGTGTGGGAAGAGTTTCAATCATAAATCATCCCTTCATTCACACATGATAGTTCACACTGGCGAAACACCATTCACGTGTGATCAGTGTGGAAAGAGTTTCAATAATAAATCAACCCTTAATGCACACATGAGAGTTCACACTGGAGAGAAGCCTTACACCTGCGAACTCTGTGGGAAGAGCTTCACACAAAAGGGAAATCTTAAGAATCACATGACAGTTCACACAGGAGAGAAGCCATTCGTATGTGTTGAGTGTGGAAAATGTTTTAGACGTCACTCTGGCCTTAATTTACATATGAAGATTCACTCAGGAGAGCAATGTCCTCATTGTAGAAAGAGATTCCCAGACAAGAAATGCCTTGACAAGCACAGACTAGTTCACACTGGTGAGAAGTGCCAGCAGTGTGGAAAGACTTTCAGATGCCTTAAGGTTCACATGAGAATTCACACTGGAGAGAAGCCTTTCACTTGCTCTCACTGTGGAAAGAGTTTCAATCAGAACACACACCTTAAGGTTCACATGAGACGTCACACTGGAGAGAAACCTTGTACATGTGTTCAGTGCAAGAAAAGTTTCACATATCGAGGAGCCCTGAAGCGTCATTTGCAAACTCGTTCTAGAAAGAAATCGCAGGGCTCTGAATGTGACAAAAAGTCTACAAAAGTCTATAAAAGTCTGAAGTCTACAAAAAGCAGCGGTTTCAAAAATCACCTGCGCATCCACTCTGAAGAAAGGCAATTTGAATGTGATAAGTGTGATAAAAAATGTAATTTTCCATCACACTTACAGATACATCTGAAAAGTCATGCAGATGTCAGACATTATTTTTGTTCTTTGTGTGGAAAGAGATTTAAATGGCTTGGTCATTTAAAATGGCACCAGAAAACACGTATCTGTGTGAAACTAAGGCTACGTTCACGTAACAGCTGAATGAGGGACGGATATAGTAGTGTACATTCATGAATACAAGAGAATAGAAAGAAAAATATTTAAAAATGTATTTGCAATAAAAAGTAATATATCTCTAGATCAAAAGACTTTACAGATGTGTGCATTATGTCCTGTACAACTGTATATGTATTCACATAGTATCTATATTGCCTAACTCAGATGGCAAAAATGCAATAAGAGTACTGAATTATATAAAAACTGGCAGTAATTGCTAGCTATTTAAGGAGAGAGCCTGAGGGAAAGAACTGTTTTTATAGCTAGATGTTCTAGTGCTCAGAGATCTGTAATGTCTGCCTGAGTGCAGAAGTGCAAACAGAGTGACAGAGACTGATTATTTTTCTAAAATTGTATTTGTGTTGGACAGACAAAAGAAAGTAAACACATCTGGGATGGCATGCAATTGAGTAGATGATGAGAGAATTTTTATTTTGTATAAACTGAAGTATCCCTTTAAGGTGTGTTGTATAGGGTGACGTTTAATAGTGGCCAATGGCTGATCAGGTATAGCAACCAGAAGGTTGTAGGTTTGACCAAAGCACTTAACCTCTCTAGAAGTCACTTTAGATAAATTATTAAAACAGACACATGAACTCATGTTCTATTAACCTTTGGTCCTCTACACCTATGAGTTTATAGATTTTTTTGAGGGTCTTTGAATTCAGGTACGGATTTTGTAAGACACTCCAGTGTTCAGTAGAGTGCGCACACACACACAAAAGAAAACAAATATTTCAATGCATTCATAAACCTGAACTTGGTGGGAATAATTTGTTCATTAGGCCTACCTAAAAAAGTTTACCAAAAGTTTATAAAAAAAATGTAATAATACCATATGTATTGTTCTTGTAGGGCCCTCTCGATCTGCCCAACAATGTTTCCGATGACCGGATGAAGGTTTCTGCCCGTTCTGTCTTTTCAGTGTGGCAAAGTAATTTAATTCCAATTAAACTGTTATCTGCCTCCATTTTATCACAACTTCAAATTTAGGTTAAACTGGCCGGCCCAAAAGTTATGAAAGACATCGTTAAAATAGTCCGAGTGACTACAGTGGCTCGATGTCTTTCATGACTTTTGGGCCGGCCAGTTTCGATCCCTTAGAAGCCTATATCTTAAAGAAAAATATCTTAATTTTTGTTCCGAAGATGAACGAAAGTCTTACGGGGTTGGAACAACATGAGGGTGAGTAATTACTGACAGAATTTTCATTTTTGGGTGAACTATCCCTTTAAGGTAAGACTCTATATAACCAGAGGTAATGACCATCACCATAGAACCAAGCTGACCAACTTAACTTCCTCTAATGGTAACTTTATACAAGCATGCCGTGGTTTTCCGCATACACTCGGTAAGAATAATATTACAATAATTAGAGGTTGAGGCTCATCTCTATTTAGATTGGTCTAACACCGAGTTGTTCTAAAGGGAAAACCCATGATTAGCCTCTACGTATACATGACTAATGCCAATGTGTCATTTAGAGCTCTAATACACCAGTCTTCAGTCTCTGCTCCACCTAAGCTGTATTTTAGTCTGTTAAACTAACCTGACCGTAGATTTGTGGGGTCATGGATTTAAAGTAATCTACTAGAGTTAATAATTTCAGAGTAAGTCAGAATACATTTAAATGTAACAATTTATTAACATTCAGGAAGTGTATCATGCCAATTACATAATCAATTCAAAGATAATCAATACAAAACACCAAATGCTAAGAAATACAGAGTAAAAAATACATAATGCTGGGTGTCTGAGTACATCTGGGACTGATCTGACTACAAATCGTGCCTTGAGCCTCTTGCAATATTTCTTTACATACCCAGACTATCTCTAAACTAATAAAGCCTTTTGTCATCTTTTGGTTTACTTCTGTGGGGATGAGACCAGTCGCACAGACATTTCGAATGACACCAAACATGTATAGTGTTGTATGATAATTGTTCACGATAAACTATATAGATTTTTGGCATAGGAGAATAAGAGATGGGGGAAGAGGGGGTGAAGGGAAAGAGATGTAGATTAAGACAATACTGAGGTGATCAACACCTGCGTTAGGGTTAGGTTTAGTAATGAGACACAGGTGGGACCTGAGACGAGCCGTGGTGAGGAGCAGAGAGCGCGTCTCATGTGCTGCGGTTATCACTCCGCCCAAGTAGCAGTGCTTCGCCTACAGAGAATATAGTTCCCAGTATTTATACGGTTAAAATATGTCTGTGTCTCATGTGACTTTGTTTTTTGTACACTCTGTGACTATACAAATCACAACAGGTAAATAGGAAAATGTTTGCGTTATTTTGTTACTTATTTGGATTAGTATGCTAGCTGCAACCATTTACATCCAGTCTTTGTGCTAAGCTAGGCTAGCGGTGGGTGCGTCAAACAGACTTATAGCACGCACGGAGATGAAAAAGGTATGTATGGACTTATCTAACTCTGGGGGATAGGGTGAATAGGCTAAAGTCCCAAAAAGTCGGAGTGTTCCTTTAACTTTGATGGTTTAATGCTGTCTGTACAATTAATTGACTGGACAAAAACACTTTATGGTTTTCCTAAACCATCTCAGTGTAACAGCTTAATTTTCTTTCATAATATATTATATTATTGTAAAGAATTGAACTGTCCTGCAGAAGATTTTGTAAATAATTTTTCATAGGATTTCTTAGTAAAGACTGGAAACAGAGGACACCGAGGAATTGGAGGATGAGGAGGATACTATTTTGTTTTCTGTCATGGGTGTGGCTATGGCAATTAAAGTTCGAGCATATTGTTTGCAAACTGCAATTGATTAATTAATTAAAAACAAAGTAGTTGAAATGCTGTGTTGTTTTTGTTGTTAAGTAGCAGCAATATTCAGTTATTAGCCGTGTCCACTGTATTTTTTGTTGGTTTTCATGAGACCCCCCTTGAAATGACCAGGACCCCCCATTGCCCCCCCCCCCCCCCCCCCCCCCCCCAATCAAAATTGTCTGGAGCCGCCACTGTCCGGGCAGTGAGTTATGGGAAATGTAGTTGTGAGGGTATCATGATAGTCTGTGGAGTGCTGGTGACCGTTGAAGCATCAGTGTACACAATCTTATACATGCACTGCCATCATTTTCACTGGCCCTCAAAAATTATAAATATATATTTTATTAGCATATTTTCAAAAAATGTATATGAGCCAAAAAATAATTAAATGTCAAGTTAGACCTAATCTTAAGTTAGACCTTAACTTGTAGATAACTTGTTTAGCTATTTAAAACAAAATGTATCGGCCCTGCTTTAGCCAATTTTGTGAGTAACATGGAAACAATCAAAAAGTATAAAATGTGGGTTTATGAATGTATATTTTAATATTCTGAAGAAAATTGTATAGGTTTATTTATGGAAAATGGATGTTTGTTTAGAAGTTGTCAGATACATTATAAGATTGACATAGATACATTATATGAATTTTCAGATATACCCTCTAGTTAGTAGAAAAAAAACGTGTTAAGTGCTTCCTGAGCAGCACTCAAACGATCCCGGCGCTCTCGTAGTTCTTTGCGCCTTCTGCTGACATCAGAGTCCTCAAACAGGAGCTCACTCACATTTGCCCCATCCACTAAACACAACATGTCAGTAGACAGGAGCTGAGCAGTCTGCTTCAACATGAAAAATAAGATCATCATGGGCAGTTGGTCAGCCATTCGCTGCACCACAATCTGAAAGAAAACAAAGAGATACTAAGTTACTTCCACATACACTGCACTGCTATTTGTTTCTCAAAACTAAGAAGATCTACCTCATAATACGCCTCCATCATTTTACTGTACTTGCAATTTTTGTCAAAGATGGGTAACTGATCCTCTGAAAACTTCTCATTCGTAATCTCACTCAAGACCTTAAAGTATTTGGGATCTTGAGTGTAGACCAAGTTTTCCATTTCAAACTGCTCTGAGATCATCTGCTCCATCTTTTCTTGCTGGGTTAACTGAATGTTGTTGATTTTGTCCTATGGGCAAAATGAAAAAGTCAAATGAAAAAGTAGAGAGGAAAGAGAACTTGATTAAACTGGATTAAAAAATTTAGTTTTTCCACCAATTAGGAGCAATATTTACCTTAGCGGTCTTTTGAAGGACAGAGTAGTTCCTGAAACACTGACTCACCACGTCAGTCAAATGTGCGATGATGATGTCTTCAGGAGAAATCAGGAGAAATACATCAAGTCAAGAAGACAAACAGCCACATTTGTTAAAACTATTAATGTCATTAAATTGGTCATCTAATCTTTTGGATTTATAATGGGGGCTCTCTACAATAACCATAAAGTCTTTTGTGATGGTACCTTTGATGGCATTGAGTAATTCAACGGCTGGCTTCTTAAGGTTGGCCACATGTTTTTGCAGAAGCGACTCAAACAATCTGTAGTTACTGAATCCGGGCAGTTCCCTCCCTCTGTTAGTCTGGCTCAACTCTTTTGAATTGCTGACTTGTTTGGAAACAAAATGGATTTCTTATGAAATTTACTGACTTTTTCATTTTTATCAGAACTCTAAGAAAACAACAACAACAACAACAACAACAACAACAACAACAGTGAATTCAAAGCTGTAGCATGTTGTAAATACTGACAGGTTGTTTTTGTGCTGTTAAGATGATCATTCCACTTCTTGAACTCAGCCCGAAGCTGGACAAACAAGTTTTCCCCACTCATCTGTTCCCCTGATGATAAAGAGTCGATTTGATCACTGAATCTTTTTAGGGTCTGTGAAGAAATGTTTTTTTTTTGTTTCATTAGCCTTTTACAATATCATGCAAAAGTGAATCTTCTGAGGAGGTAAAAGAGGTATTATCTGAACAGAGAACATTTTCATGGGCTGTTCACACAAGACATGAGACAATAGTGGATTTAAACAGAATGAATCTTGCTTTTCAAACATTTACTTCTTTTAACTTGACGTTAAAGGGGTCATATAATGGTACATGCACTTTTACAAGTTGATTGTACTGAAATGTGTGTTGGCAGTGCCTGTACACAACCATCATAAAATTATAAAAATCCATCCAGTGTTTTTGTTTTAATCTCCTTATATGTTTTCCCCTGTCTCAAATCGAGCTGTTCGAGCGTGTGACGTCACAAGGTCGCACGCCCCTCCCACGATTGTTGATTGACAGCAGCGTTTCAACACAGACCCGACCTCGCTCGCTCGTGAGCTGTCAATCATAGTCTGCGCGGACCGGCGCGGTCATTGTTGATATGCTGGAGCACTGTCTATGAGCACAATGGCGTCTAAGCGATTGTGGTGTTCTGTTCTTGGGTGTAATAACGAACACAGCAGTCATTTTAATGTTCCTAAATCCGAACCGCTGAAGACGCAGTGGCTGAGTTTGTTTTCGAAGGGAATATTCCCCACGAGCAACGTCAATGCTCTCATGTTTGCGCGAATCATTTCTCAGCAGACTGCTTTATAAAGGAGGGTCAGCATAAAGCTGGTTTTGCTAAGAAGCTGCTCGAATAAAGGAAGAAGCTGCCATGAATAAAGGATCGGTACCAGATATTCGTGTTCCTGCTGAACCTCTAGAACAACTGAAGTGAGTCTAACGTTTTATTAAACTTTATATTAATATATTAATCTTTGCAAATCGCTAGCTGCACGCTTCACAATGAATGTGTCTAAGGTTTACACTCGGTAGATTACGGCATGTTTTCTATGTATGATGTTCTCAATATAATTCATAATCCCACGTTTATACTGAACAACGCGTTATGGTTATTGTGTTATTGAGTTACAAACGGTGTACACACAGAACAGAGAGGCGGGGTGAGCAAAGCTCATGATCATTTAAAGTCATATGCACTGAAACGGCGTGCTGAAAACAGAGCTGTTTTTGACCAAGTAAAATAAGTGTTTTCTTACAATACTAATGAGAATTTTTAATTAAAGTATATTACAAACTTTTAATTTAGACCCTAAAGAATCATACTAGCTTGTACAAAAATGGCATTATATGACCCCTTTAAGGTAATTGCAAAATATTATTCACAATTCTGATTTAATATTTTCTTATTCTTTTTTCCCTAAGAAAGAAATCTTGCAATTCAAACTTTTTTCTCAGAATTGTGAGTTTGTTATTCTGATTTTTTTTTTTTGCAAACACACAAAAAAAAAGTGTCTCGCAATTTTGATTTTTTTCCTGTATTCTGTGTTTTTATCTTTTTAAAGGGCTGCTAATTTTATGCATGAAAGGATCTGTCTGTTTCACAAAATGGATATTAACCCTTTATGGGTCAAGTAACCATATTTAGTCACTTCCGCACACATTTAAAATGCCCTCCCCCTGTCTCCATTTGGAGTTGTAGAGTCATATGGTTTTCTCTCAGCCAATCAGGGGAGATCAAGCTATCTGACAGATATTGACATCAAGGCATCTGACCAATCAGCAGTGGCCTGGAACACCTCAAACACAGCCATCTTGGAGAAATCATAAATATTGTTTTTTTGAACCTGGCTTTTCCTAGCCTCGTGAGACCATCCTGATCTCGCGAGCTTTCAAGGTTTCAAGGTTTCACTCGCAGATCAGTCTGGATACTTTCCGTTAAAGAAAATTTGGGAGCAGTTCACCAAACGAACGTCCAATCAGCGTTGGCTTTGAGACGGGTTGAGGTGTGACGCAACGAGAAGCGCGACAGTTCAGTCTAAAGAACATGTCGGCTTCAGCGGATGAAACTAGCATCAGCGTGGCTATCGAGCAAGTTTTATCGGAATTACAGAGTATTTCTTCACTGAAAGAAGAGCAAAACACTGCTCTGGAGGCCTTTCTCAGAGGAAAAGATACGCTCTGTTAGCACGTCATATGCTTCGTTGATCTGATTGGTTGATTTGGCCCGTCTATCACCAAAATAGGCCAATCAGCTAACCAGTATTTTCGCCCCTTACCAAAACTACTTCAACGGAAGGTTTCCAGATGGATATGCGGAGCAAATCCATCTGGCGGAGTCAGGTTAGGCTTTTCCCACAGCTATAGTAATAACATCATAACTAAACATGGTAAGTTGATGTAACTCACAAATTATTTGGTTGAATAGTTGTGTTAAAGATTAAGATTGTTTTTATTTGCATAGCTTAGCTTAATGTTCGGCTGAAAACTAAAGGCACCATATTTGATCATATGCCCCGTTCACCTAAGTGGCACAAGTGTCCATTTTTAGACATATGCCTTATGAATGTATGTTTTTTTTATTATAGGTAAATGGCATACACAGGTGCTTATTGTTAGTGTGAGGCCTATACTGTGTGAATTGATTTTAATTACTGAATATTGGTTTGTGATAAAACACAATTATGAGCAAATATAAGTGGTACTAACAATAATTATAATTGTATTTTCTGTTTTTATTGTGTTTTTATATTTTCTATGTCCATACTCTTTTCCCATTAGATCTACATTACACTGTTACTGTTTCTCTCAACAAATAAATCAGAGTTGGTTTAATATTGACTAAGCATATTACTTTTGCAGCTGTCTGCTTGGCTATTTTATGGGAAGAGGGATACCATTGTTGTTCCCATAAACCCTGCCATCAGCGATGATGATTGCTCAGAGGAAGAAGACAGATACCTCAAGACATAGATGTCTCTAAATAAATGTTCCTTGCAGTTTGTGCCTATAATATATAAATGTTCCTTGCAGTTTGTGCCTATAATATATAAATGTTCCTTGCAGTTTGTGTGTTTTTCTCATATTTTGTTAAAATTCACTCTCGGTAATTTATTTTACCAAGACGGGCAAGTGCTCATATATGGTAACTTCATTGACCTTGATTTGCAATGCAAAGATGAAAAAAATTTAGAATTTCTTTTTTTTTTTTAATGTCCTGTAACATTAGCTTTCTGAGGTTAAAATTTAGAATTTCCAAATATTTCAATGAGTGCCCTATAAAGGGTTAAGAAATGTTTACATTCCATTTCATAGGGTTCGAGCAGCAGTTCTTGAACCCCTAATCATAATTCTCCTATAAGCAAGAAGATGTGATGACTTGAGGTCCTACTTCAACGAGGAACTGTTTGGCTCCCTTAAGATCTTCTGGTGGTCCAGGCTCGCACTCCTTAAGCTCAATCTTCACGTCCAACAACATTTTTTTAATCTGCTGATTGAGCTGTGGCAGTGATGTCTGACAAAGATGGGTAAGAAACAATTTGGTTATAGTTTCTCACAAACCACAAATGCAGTTCACCAAATTTAGGACTTTTAGTTTGAGACATTTACAAACTTACTTTGATATGATCAACAAGATTCTGAGTCAGCTTGACAGCAAGACATTTAATAGTCGCTTTATCCTCATTCAAGAGATCTCTGTAGAAAAAGAGAAGGCAGTTAGTTTAGATGGGGCTTACTTTAGCTCATACTGTAGCTTGGCAAACAGGTATTCTTTTAAGTTTTGGGGGCGTTACAATCTGAACAACTAGCTTTGCCTTGTCACATAAAGGTGAAATATATCTGAGACTTATTGACCTTAATACAGTTTTAAGGGTCTGCAAGGCTTCTTTCTGTGATACATTTTTTTGAGTCTATATGTCTATATGATTTTGTGGACAAACTTTTTTCCAAGAATATTAATAGCGAAGCGAAGAAAAAATGTTTTTCCTAAGAAATATTACTAAAAGATTATGCCAAACTACTTAAGGTTTTCTTTTCATTAATTTCATTCTTACGTGTTTTTTTTTTTTTTTTTGCTTTGTTTGTTTTTTTACTTATATCAGGACAGTTGTGTCACTCTGAATGTTTTTTTATTATTAAATTTTTTTTTTTTTTATTTATTTTTTTTACTTTTTGCACCTCAAAACATAAAATGAATTTGAATTCAGAAATGACATGCTAAAAGTTTAATTATATTCTTTTCAGTCTGTAACCTGAAATGGTCATGGTTTTGGAAGAAATCTCTCTCTATTTGTGTCGCCTCCTCCAGAGGAATGTTCTCATCGATCTGCTGTTGTCCTCTACACTTCACCATGGTGTAACCTTTGCTGAGAGGAATCACTTTGTTGTGGACAATGTCCAGGATGTCCTTCTCTGTTCCCCTGTCTATGAGGTCTGGCTTGGTCAAAATGGCTGTGAGAATGAAAAAATGTTTTTTGTAAAAAGTGCATTTGATGATTTGAAGTCCTCAAATCCTCAAAGATATTTGATGTTATTAGATGTTGTGTGCGTATCATCTGCTTCATTACCGACAGTTCTTCCGCCCTCAGGATCTACTTCTTGTGCCATTTTTAATGCCTCTGTTGTTGCAATGTCAGTGTTACAAGGAACCACTACCAGGTTTATAGTCTCTTGCTTCTTAATAAATTTCATAATCAGATGTTTTATCTGCAAGACATGAAGACGTAGCTTTAAAACTGGATGTCTATGGTACTAAAATGTGGTGCGTAAAATCAGATTATGCTGCTCACCTGATTTCCAATATCTTGGGGTTGTCCTTTAACTGGGACTCTGGCAATTCCAGGTAGATCGATCACTGTGAGGTCACACACATCTGGTGACATGACCTCTAAAGTGATGAGTTCATCACATATTCCTACCCCACTTCCTGCCAGCTCATTCTGGGCTGTAACAACACACACACTGCAAAATTAACTGTGTTTATAAGAAAAAATAGTCCTTAAAGGTATACTCCACCGTTTTTTCATATTAAACTATGTTATTCCCTTAACTAAGACGAGTTGATACATATACCTCTCTCTCATCACTAGTGTAACTCGACCAAGAATGGTGACACAAAATAAAACGTTGCGCTTTTCTAAGCGTGCAAAGTGGATAACTATAATGTATGGCGGAATACCACAGCAAGTGCTTGGGAGCACTTCGACTCGGCGCATATATATCTATGGACTCGGCGCAGTAATATCATCACTCCGGAGAGGGAGAGGATTTTTCACAAGTGATGATATTACTGCGCCGAGTCAAAGTGCTCCCAAGCACTTGCTGTGGTATTCCGCCATACATTATAGTTATCCACTTTACACGCTTAGAAAAGTGCAACGTTTTATTTTGTGTCACCATTCTTGGTCGAGTTACACTACTCGTGTAATTGTATTTAAATAGGGAAAACGTGGAGGTGTTTAGTCGCTTCTCTGCTTGGCCCGTATTGAATGAACTGTGCTATCAAAGTGTCTCGCGCGCCAGAGCGATTGAGTGCACGCACTGAGACGAGAGAGGTATGTATCAACTCGTCTTAGTTAAGGGAATAACATAGTTTAATATGAAAAAACGGTGTATCCCTTTAAAGCAGCATGAGCCTGAAGCTTCCCTTTAGCTCTTTCATTGATACAAATGAATTAATTTTAATTAATTTTAATTAAACATATTTCATTCAGTACTTAGAAGTATCAATAAAAATAAATAGTTCAATGTAATTTTAATGTTAAAAATTAAAAAACACTATTTTACCCAATAATTATACTCTGCATTTCTCTTACTATTAGCTTAGCAATATGCGAATGACAATATAAATCAATTCCAGTGCAATGATTCCTATGTATGTGAATGGGAGAAAGTGCAACGTGCAATATGGCCTTCTAAAGAAAAGAGCCAATTGGCGATTGGTAAAGTCATTGCGTCACTGCAGTTGCCGTTAGAAGATCCGTTTGTTATAGAAACAGTCACAGTCAGTGTTCTGAGACGCGTGCTTAGGAATCCACATGCGCATTAGCTTGGTCCAGCTTTAAAAAAAAAATTGTCATGATACAAGCGTTTAGAAACAAAATTTATAAGACAGTTGTTGTCAAATTTCATTGGCGATTACAAATATGAAATTTAATCGTAAGCTTTGCAAACAGTTTTGGAGAATATGATGTTTCCGATTCAAAGAGATATAAGTTGCCTTAAAGGGACACTGGTTCTACTCAGAGCTTTACACGTCCTGAGACTCAGAATAATGTGTTTCTATGCCAAGACTTTCAATGCCAAAATGAATCTGCAGCAGTCAGGGGGTAAAGCGGCCACGTGGTATAACTCCGAAAATTCTGAGTTGTAATTACGAGTTTCTACGAGGACATGGGTGCTTTTTACAAGTCGGAATCTCATAATTACAGTAATTACGACATGGCGTGCAGGGATCTCCCAGTCACATGACCCCTAACCGCGTGTCAGCCATTTTGACGGAATACAACCGTCAGCTACTCAGTGGCGGATCTATTATTTAGGGTGGGCCACCCCTATTAATAGATCCATTGCCGTGGGTAATGTATATTATTAGTATATTATTATACTAATAATATAAATATTAGTATAATTATCTTTATAATTAGCCTAAATATAGCAATACTTTGCGCTACAGTATTGATATAATTGTGTGCGCAAAATATCTCGATAATGAACAGAATCGATTTTTTTCCTCCACCACTATCTATTATTAGCGCAGCGGCCGTCAGCTAACTCTACACGTCATGTCATCGCACATATTATTAGCATCACAAAAAGAAATAGCCTGTACAAGAGGTAGATAAAGGAATTAGGAATCATAGATCCATATGAACCACCACACGTTCTTTTTACAGGCATTAAATGTGTAGAAAAACTTCCTGACATTGAGTTCGGTGACATCTACAGCTACCTTATTCACTTCCCATCACGCTACACCGGAGATTCATTAAAAGCATACAAAAGCAGGCTATCGGTATCACGAGTCCGGATGGGTCAGCAACTCTTTGATCTGGACTCCAGCGGGGAAGGATTTTTCAATCATCACCGCAAAGGTTGATCAATGTATTTTTATCACCAAATTATACCTGTAATAATTTTTAAACTGAGTTTACAGGGAAAAACACAAAACAAAATCACCAACAAGATTAAGTGCATCTTAAATGAATTTGTTGAATCTAGTTTGATCCAAGAAAAACTAAATAATATGCGTAGGCCTATATACTTTTTTATACTTGTAACTATCATACTACAGTGACACTGACTGTCACTGTATGATAAACTGTCATTGATACTGTCTCAACCTGTGTTTCTGACGATTTATAAGAAGTGTCATAAAATACAAGATCAGCTTTCGGTATAAAGATATTCTTTTTGTATGATGACGTATCTGATCGCATCCAAGTGCACAGCATCGCTCAGGCATGATAGGAATATTTCGCGGCGAGCTGTAGCCCCTATTATCACCGGCGGTTTAGCATTTTCTATTCCGTCAAGATGGCTGCGCCAAATGGCGTGACGTCAGGCGGGACGTCCCATGCAATATGAGTTCTTCTGTGTGCAGTGATATGATGAACTGGAATAATACATTTAATTGACTGAATCAGCATCCAAGACAACAGCCATCAATGTTTTAAGACAAAACTAATTTTTATATTTATTTGGGATTTTGATCTCTATATTATATTCTAGTAACTCTGAAAAGAAAGGAGTTTTCCTGCAGATTTACTTACCTGCTGTAACATGTTCTTCAACTAATGAAGGATCTCCAAATTCAAATTTCTTCACATCATTTGTTGAATGTGCTACCTTTCCATTTGCCAATTTGCTGGGTTTAATAGGACCTGCAAAATTTCATGATTTAAATTCAGTTGTAAGATTGATAATTTCGAGTCAGTTGCAAAAAAACATCAAGTTAATAACACAAAAAAGACTCCAAGCAATTTATAAACCTGCAACAAATGAAGAATCCACAGATTCATTTCTCTTTTTACGGTAGGACAGAACAGCCTTCCACTTGACTCCACCAGTTACCTTCTTCAGCCTCAGCTCTAGTGGACATCTGGTGACAATTCCTATTGCAAACACAGTTCAGTTAGCAACCAAGAAAACTGACAGTGGAAAATGGTGTAACAACAGTGCATGTACTGACAAAAAGTAATCATTCTTTAATCACACCATGGACGATAACGATAGCGATAAAGATACTGTTCTAAAAAAAATTGTACGTATGTAAATGAATAGCAGAATCCAAACCACAACTATATTATCGGCATAGAAAAAAATATATTGATGGAATCACTTTCAGAATGTTTTTTCCAGCTGATAAACTATAAAAACTTTGAAAGCAAATCAGAATCCATTATGGACATTTATGTCATTTTCAGTTTTGTTTTTTTGATCACTTTGCCTGTGTTAATGCTAACTCCATAAACTGTGGCACAGGTGTGTATTTTTATTGGATTTTTACTATTTCACCCCCAAAAAATCTATTTTGCACTAGGTACACAAAATAGTTCCTCTCAGCGCCTTTTGGAGAAAAATGTGTGTATGTGCTTGTAATATTTGAGAGAAAAACTGTGTGTGGAGTTTTGCTGGTATATATTGAGGAAAATCTATTACTGCGCCCAAACAGTACCGAAAGCTAATTTTTTTAGATATCGTCCTCAAATTTGGAACACAACTTGTTAAGATTTATGGCTTTGAATTTCTGTCAGTTTTAGAGTTCAACATGTTTAATAAAATATAGATTTTATATAAAATAATGTTCATAAATCATTTTCATAAACTTCATCATCATCATCATTATCTTCTTCCGCTTATCCGGGGCCGGGTCACGGGGGCAGCAGTCTAAGCAGAGATGCCCAGACTTCCCTGTCCCTAGCACTGATCTATATAATGACTCGCGGCTGGTTCACACATCCATTGACTAGAGTGGGCTCGATCAGCTCCGGTAGCCGTGTCGCAGCCGTAACGCGCCGCAGACGTGTGCAGTGTAAATAAGGGGTAAATAAGAGGGGAAACAGGCGTACATTAACCCATACAATTTGTATATGCATTTCCTGAACATGTTCTTGCTAAATAATCAAACACTTGAACAGACTACTGATCTATCTGTAAAACACAATCTGAAAGAGCTATATTTTAAGTACACAATACACACTTAATTTTTAATAAGCAGGAATAATTTCCGACTTTAAACAAATACCCATTTAAATGCTTAGGATGTTTGCGTTGTAAGACTGTTCAGGGAGACTTTAGATTTAAAAACGGTGTCTCGTTATGCAATGTTTTCTCAGTCAAATCTACAATTTCCTATTGATTCAATAGAATGCGTGAGCTCACTTGGGAATACCAATATGGCGGCGCGGTGGCTTCACTCTTTATGACGTCATGAGCTATCCAGTCATTCTATATAAACCAGTGGTCCCTGGACACTTCCTCCAGCTCTACCGGGGGGACACCGAGGCGTTCCCAGGCCAGCCGGGAGACAGCCTACAGCGTGTCCTAGGTCTTCCCCAGGGTCTCCTCCCAGTGGGACCCGCCCGGAACCCCTCCCCGGGGAAGGGGTCCAGGAGACATCCGAAACAGGTAGCCGAGCCACCTCAGTTGGCCTCTCTATTACCGTGTTTCCACCAAAAAGGAACTGGTTCAGAACTGGTGCTGGTTCAAAGTTGGTTCAACTTGCGAACCTGTTTGTTTTTCCACTGACTAGAGAGCCCAGCGAACGACGTCGTTACGTCACTGTGTACGTCGCCATACAAGCTTTCCCATTCCCATCGTGTTGTTGGTCTCAACACGGCAGGTGCAAATGCATGCATGATTCATATCAGATTTATTTCCACATATTAATGAGGCCTGAAACATCAAGTATGACTGAACTCTCGCAGTTTAACGTTACAGGTTTGGGGGTTTCTAAGTCTTCCACCCAGCCGCAGCAGAATTGTTCATAAGCTTCTAATGACTTAACGCTTCTGAACTCTTGCATTGTGTAGGCAGTAACGTTATGGCACTGATACCATAAACCAGGTAATTGACTATGTCAGGGTATGTGAAAGGTGGTAGTGCTTTGGGTCTTTCGTCCATTCTGTAGCAGGTCGTACGGGTCCATGTTGTTGATGTCAAGTAGTTTCTCTAAATAATCTGCTGCTTGATTATTTAGTCTCTCCCGATAGAGCCCCTTTCCTTTTGCTTCCCCCTTCTTCATTTATTCCCAAGAAACTGTGCCTTATCGCAAAAATGCAAACAAATATCAAGCTGTTCTCTCTCTGCTGCTATTTCTCTCGGTCTCACTGTCGAAGTAACCATGACAACGGATAGCGTATCCTTCCAAGATGGCGACGTCTTCCCACAATGCAACGCGGAGTGAAACGCGTGACGTCACATTCTCATTCTCAATGGGAAAATCTGTTACTGTGCCCAAACAAAATCTTACCGAAAGCTCATTTTTTGAGATATCAACCTCAAATTTGGAACACAACTTGTTTAGATTTATGGCTTTGATTTTCTAGCCGTTTTAGAGTTCAACATGTTTCATAAAATATAAATTTTTTAAAAAAAATCATAAATCATTTTCATAAACTTAAACCTATATGACTTCTATTTTTTTTTTTTTACTTTATACAAAATTTTTTCCAGCAATAATCTGCCAATGGTCTTCTTTATAATGAGACCAAACTTAAGTCTGTGCTCCCAAGCTTACAATTTTTATGACAGTTTTTTGACAATTTTTTTTTCTAATGAAATCTTATTTAAGTGGTTTGTTGCTGCCAGACTAACTTTCTGCTGTGACATGCAGATGGTAGGGTCAGACTTTGGCATAAACAATTTGAATTCATTGATCCATCCTACCTTTCAGGCTGGAAGTGCAATAAAGCAAAACTGGAGAGGTGTAGGCTACCTAAAATGGTCATTGTGTTTATACGAATTTCCAATAGCAAAGGAGAGTAAACCAGTCCTCACCGCTTCCTCTTGGTAATGCAACTCCAGACAGCGCTTCCAACACAGAGCTTTTCCCAGAACTCTGATCTCCGATCACTGCAATAGTCGGTAATGCCACGTCCTTCTGAATGCCAACTGACCGCAGAGTGTCGATCAGATCAATGTACGGACGAATGCTCTCCTCTAAATAACTGTGAACTGCTCCCTTCATTTGCTGACTGTAAAGATAAAAACGTACATTTGTATATAAACAAATCTCATTATTGCACAGTATTAATTCAGTTTTTAGGCATTAATTGAGCTTAATGCTACAAGTTTTCTATCTTCAAAAAATCACATGGTAACATATTGTTTCTAATATATTGGAAATAATCTTATTATTGTGGTCGTCTGAGGGCACTATGCCCTTTGTAATATCTTATCTGAGTGCAAAATGCTGTTTGATCAAGAGAATTTCAATACTAAAAATAATAAATGCCTACAATATTGTCTGTTTATCATTGTTTGGAGTTTTTTAAAATCATATACGAGTGATTATGAACATAAGTATGAAAAACCAAATTCATTGTGGCGAGCAGGACGAGGCCCGGGGCCGTGAGAGAACGGAGCGAGGCCGGTGACGTGATTGACCTGCACCTCCGCGACCCACTGGTTTCGATCGTCACTGTCGTCGCTCCTCCTTTTATGCTTCCGCTCCTCCGTGAGAGATAGCCACAGCGTGGAGCAGGTCGCAGGAAAGTGTCGCAGCCTATCCAGGCCCCAGCCAAACCCGTAAAGTGTCAAGAGAAAATCCTTAGTTCAGTTTTGTTTTTGTTGTTGTTTTTGTACCCAAATGATCAATAAAAGAGCAGTTTTCTCTCTCTCTGGGCCCCAAGAGGGCATGCATATCACTGCACGACGCTTTGCCTTGCCACTCTCATCCCCCTCTGCTATCGCCCACCTGGCTGGCTCATTCGGACCATCAGACTCAGCTATGCAATTCAGTTCGCCCGGCATCTCCCCAAGTTCAACGGCAATCAGGTCACCTCTGTGATGGACAAGGATGCTCCTGTCTTATGAGCAGAGATTGTAGTCCTGCTGGTGAAGGACACGATAGAGCCGGTCCCTCCAGCCGATATGAGGTTGGGATTCTACAGCTCCTACTTCATTGCACCCAAGAACGACAGTGGGTTACAGCCAGTCTTGGACCTGAGAGTTTTGAATCGCTGATGCAGAAACACATTTTCGAATGCATCCGTCCCTGAGGTTTGCAGTGATCGACCAGAAGGACGTGTACTTTCAAGACTCGATTCTCCCTCAGCACAGACCGTTCCTACATTTTGCGTTCGAGGGTCGGGCATATCAGTACAAAGTCCTCCTGTTACGACCCCTGAGGTGGTCGATCAAGGGGTAAAGGGGAGAAACATTAATTTGAAACACAGAAACACAGCTGAACTTAACTGCAAACAAGTGTTTTATTTACAAAAGTTGAAATGTATATATATCACGAGTATAGGGAATATATTTACAATGAGGAGGTAGATTTAAGTAGCCTGACTACGTCAGACTTCGTACTTCCGCTCAATTTCATTTCGCTTCTGTACTTAGTCTGAGACATCGACATGTCTCTCAGTTCCCCTTCAGGGACTACCGCTGCGTGTAATCGCAGTGGGAACGCCCCCCAGCGTAGCACGTCTGAAGCATGAATGAAATCAGTCAATGGAGCGTCACAGCGAGTGACGTCACCGACCAGGAAGCTATAAATATCCCCTGAATACACAAGCCACCAGCTTCTGTTACTTCAGCAGCGCTCTGTGTGTGTCTGATATCTTTCGATTGTGTTTGTCTGATTCTGTCAGGAGTTTTCACTATATATATATATATATATATAAAAAAAACAAAATGAGCGAGCAGTATAGAAAGTGTGTTCCCCCCTGTACACGTTACATCACGGGTGGGGATTCTCACGAGTTATGTGTAGCTTGTTTGGGAGTTCAGCATGCTCAGTCGGCTCTCGAGGGAGTCGATTGTGAGCATTGCGAGCGCTTTCCTTTGAGAACTCTGCGCTCGCGGCGATCGCTCTTTGAGGAGAGTGGTTTGCTGCGAGCTCCCCAGGGCTCGGGTCCCGCTTCTGTTGAGGCAGAGCGGCGGCGCTTGACTTGGGGTTCGCAGATGGATCTCACTGGCGACGCTGAGACGGGCCCCGCCCTATCTCAGCTTTCTCCGGCGGGATCCAGTGCCTCTCACCCGGCTCTGGAAGCACGCGCTGCGGCGGTTACTTCCACCCGAGTGGAGGCACATGATGATGTGGAACTTAGATTATCCAGTTCTGAGGATCTGGATGTCGAAAGTTTGGCATCAGAGGAAACTAGCTCACTTCATTATACTGCTGAAGAAGGTTTGATGGATGTGTTATCTCGGGCTGTTGAAAAACTCAGTATTGAATGGCCAACTGATAAACAGGAATCTAGAAATAAAAGTAAACTAGGTGATAGATTTCTCTCTGCACGTCCTCAGCCTTCTCGCTGGTGCTTACCGTTCTTCCCAGACCTTCATGCTGAGGTTTCAAAGACCTGGGTTAGACCGGTTTCGAGCAGAATATATACTAATCAATCCAATGCTTATGGTAATATTTTTGGTGCAAAGTCTGCTGGATATGTGACGATGCCGAAGGCGGAGGAGACGCTCGCGAGCTATCTCTCTCCTGCCTCGGCATCTTCGCTTAAAGCACCGGCTCTTCCTTCTAGACCACTGAAAAATACTTCTGTGCTGGTGGGGAAGGCTTACTCGGCGGCTGGGCAGGCGGCTACATGTTTGCATACAATGGCCATTATGCAGGCTTATCAGGCTGACCTGCTCAAAGATGTGTGTGAGGGGGGAGAAATTTCGGCAGATATGATTAATGAGCTCAGGCAGACTGCTGATCTCACTCTCCGGGCCACCAGGGAAACAGCTAAATCTGTTGGCCGGTCTATGGCAGCCATGGTGGCCACAGAAAGGCATTTATGGTTGAGTCAAACCTCTATGAAAGAAAAAGATAAATCTCTCCTATTAAATGCTCCCGTTTCGCCTGTGGGCCTCTTCGGTGACGCTCTTCACTCTGTCACTGAGAGGTTCCAGGAAGAGAAAAAACAGGCGGCTGCTTTTCATAAGTTTATCCCTCTCAAAGTGCGCGTCACTGGGGCTGCTGAGCGAGGGCAGTCCCAGCCGTCGAGTTCGTCTTCTAAAAGAGCAAAGCAGAAGCGGAGTGTCGCGTCTCGTGCCCCCCCGCAGACAAACTGGAGGGACGAGGCGGGGCACTCTCCGGCGCGGCCTTCTCGGGGCAGGACTGATCTGAGGACAGTCATTGTCGCCAGGAAGGCCGCGTCGAAAAAGTCCTGACGGGCTGAACGTCAGGACTCTGAGGGTGGTCCCCATCGGGAAAGACTTGAGTTCGCCGCTCAAAGACACGGCGCCCTGTCTTTCTCGATGCCCTCAGGGGTCTGTTCTACTAACCCTGCCTATACAGGGCGTAGAGAGACTCGGCGAGCGATTTCCCGAGGGATGCTCGCCCCCTCCGAGGAGGGTTGTGGAGTGCTCAGACCAGCTGTTTCCTGCCAGTATGTTACAGGGCGCTGTGTCTGTCACTCGGGATGTTCATCCAGAGGCCAGCCTCGAGAGGCTGGTTCCCTTAGTAGAGTTCCTGGCGGAATGGGAAATGCTTCCCAATGTTTCTCAGTGGGTCCTGAATATTATAAAGAACGGGTACGCTATTCAGTTCAGAACGCGTCCACCTCGGTTCAGAGGGGTTCTGCCCACGGTGGTGGGCCCCGAGCAGGCTCTGGTATTAGAACAGGAGGTAAAAACTCTGCTGCACAAAGGGGCTATAGAACGGGTTCCTCCGCCCAGCAGGGAGTTAGGATACTACAGCCGGTACTTCATCGTTCCGAAAAAAGATGGAGGGCTGCGTCCCATTCTAGATCTGCGTCTCTTAAATCGCACTGTAGGGAAGCTCAAATTCAAGATGCTCACTCTCAAACAGATCGTGTCACAAATCAGATCCGAGGACTGGTTTGTCACGATAGACCTAAAGGACGCTTACTTCCATGTATCCATCCTCCCTCAACACAGGAAGTTCCTGAGGTTCGCTTTCGGGGGCGAAGCGTACCAATATCGGGTTCTTCCGTTTGGCCTAGCACTGTCACCTCGCACGTTCACGAAGTGTATGGATGCAGCTATAGCCCCGCTGAGGCTGCAGGGCATTCGTATTCTGAACTATATAGACGATTGGTTAATTCTAGCTCAATCAGAACAGCAGGCGGTTCGGCACCGAGATGCCGTTCTTGCTCAAATCAAGAGGTTGGGGTTGAGGCTCAACGCCAAGAAGAGTGTTCTTTCTCCATTACAGAGAACCACTTTTCTCGGTGTAGTGTGGGATTCGACGACGATGCAGGCACAGTTGTCACCTGCTCGTGTTGCTTCGATTCTCGCCGCAGTAGATCAGGTCAAGCTAGGCCAGTCGTCCACTGTAAAGCCGTTCCAGAGACTGTTAGGTCTCATGGCAGCTGCGTCCAACGTGATACCTTTTGGCCTCCTGCACATGAGACCGTTACAGTGGTGGCTCAGAACCAGGGGATTCTCCCCGAGGGGAAATCCGTTTCGCATGATCATGAGTTCGCGACGATGTCTTCGCGCCCTGGTTATGTGGAAAGATCCTCGGTTTCTGTCCCAAGGCCCGGTGTTGGGAGCTCCTTGTCGTCGTGTTATGCTAACGACAGATGCCTCTCTCACGGGGTGGGGGGCGATCATGAGTGGTCGCCCAGCTCGGGGTCTGTGGGAGGACCATCACCGTCTATGGCACATAAATTGTCTAGAGGTGTTGGCAGTGTTTCAGGCTCTGAAACACTTCCTCCCAGACCTAAGGGGCCACCATGTTCTTGTTCGAACAGACAACACATCGGTGGTCTCTTATATCAACCATCAGGGGGGTCTGCGTTCTCGCCCACTTTACAAACTGGCACGTCAGATTCTCCTATGGTCCCAGGGGAGAATTCTTTCTTTGAGAGCTATTTATCTCCCAGGGTACTTAAATCAGGGGGCAGACATCCTGTCGAGGCAGGGGCCGAGGCCCGGGGAATGGAGTCTTCACCCCGAGGTGGTGGAGCTCCTATGGGAACATTTCGGTCGTGCCAACTATCCTTCTTCTTGCTATCTCGTCTCTAAAAAGAATTGGAGATATTCAAGCACTTTCGGTGGCTCCCTCGTGCCTGGAATTTGCTCCTGGTATGGTAAAAGCTTTTCTCTGTCCGAGACCAGGGTATGTTCATAAGGTACCAACCACTTCGGTTAGACCTATAGTTCTGCAGGCTTTCTGTCCTCCGCCTTTTTTGACGTCAGACCAGGAGAAACTTAATTTGCTGTGTCCCGTTAGGGCTTTAGATGCGTATGTCCACAGAGCTGCCCTGTGGAGGAAATCAGAACAATTGTTTGTCTGTTTTGGGTCACCTAAGAAGGGGTGTCCAGCATCTAAGCAAAGGATGAGCAAGTGGGTGGTCGAGGCCCACTTCTGTAAGTGCTCATTCCACCCGGAGTATGGCTGCTTCTACAGCTCTTCTTTCAGGAGCTTCTCTTCAGGACGTTTGTGATGCGGCAGGCTGGTCCTCACCGCACACTTTCGTCAGATTTTATTCCCTTGACCTTAGCTCCACTCCCGGGGCTCAGGTTCTCTCGTCGGCTTGTGTCTCCTTATGACACACGACGGGGATTTGGTCGTATGGGGATGTGGGTATTGCGTTCCCACTGCGATTACACGCAGCGGTAGTCCCTGAAGGGGAACGTCCCGGGTTACGTGTGTAACCCTAGTTCCCCGAAGGGACGGACGCTGCCTGCGTGTCCTGCCATACTCTCGGCATCCCCTTGGATCGCTTGCTTCAGTAACATTAGAAGCTGGTGGCTTGTGTATTCAGGGGATATTTATAGCTTCCTGGTCGGTGACGTCACTCGCTGTGACGCTCCATTGACTGATTTCATTCATGCTTCAGACGCGCTACACTGGGGGGGGGGGTTCCCACTGCGATTACACGCAGCATCCGTCCCTTCGGGGAACTAGGGTTACATACGTAACCCGGGACGTTTTCCTCCGGCCTGAAAACAGCCGGCCAATCAACGAACAGAGGGTGGGCTGAGAGCCATGACGTAGACGCTAAGCGCCGAGTTTAAGATTGGGGAAATCGAAAACGACCGCGGATATGGAGACACGGGATGCAATCATAGACAGTAAAAGAAATGGACACAGCGACCCCATTGATTTCAACGGAGAAAATTGAAGACCGTTAAAAGCTGATAGCCAGGAGTACTGCGCAAGCTCAAACTGAGCCTGTCACGTGAGCAACCTGTATGTCTTATAGTAGCTGTGCCGAGTGAAATCTGAATAATTCCCTTCCGAATCTCACAGAGACGGAGAGAGTGAGTATTAGCTGTCCACGAGCTAGCAGCAGGATCAACTTTATGACTCTCTATGGGCTTCTCCCTCGACTTTATCGAACTTTATGCCTCCACGTCCCCCCGATTGCCTGCGAGCTTCTCCTCCTGTCTATACGATAATTTCTCTACTGTGCGACGGAGAGTCAATTCGTTATGAAGCAATCGTTAGCCTATTTTTACAAAAACTGCTTCTACGGGGCCATAACATAAGATACAAGGTAATGGAGTCTTTTATACATTGTCGTGTTTCTTTAGAAAAAAACAATGGACAAATGGAGTCTTTAAACGCCTCAGATGTAAAGTTATTCGCTGTCAAAGTGACGCCAAAATGAATGGGAGTCAATGGAATGCTAACAGCAGGTGAAGTTCTGCTACAATGGCGGCTCCCGCGAGGCTTCAACTTCCGGCTGATGGATTACCCCCTTGGATGCAATTCGCTCTGTTGTGGAGAATATTCCTGGCATTTCCAAACTGAAGCCCGAACAATAAGAGTGTTTGTTAAACATTTTGAATGGAGGTGATGTCGTGGCCCTACTCCCGACAGGTTTTGGTAAAAGTTTAATTTATCAAATATTACCGATCGTCAGCGAGAAACTGGGGGATCGGCAAGGCGATAGTTGTGATTGTGTCCCCCTTGGTTGCACTCATGGAGGATCAGGTTAAGGAGGCAGCAAAACTCGGTCAGCCATGTTCACTCTGTTATTTCGCTCGATGGTTTCGTTTTAGCATCATACATGTGTTTACAGTGGAAGTTCGATGCGGCTGAGCTGGTGAATAACACACATCATAACCAAACATTATGTGATAAGCTTACGGGTAACCAATGATTTTATACTTCAGACAAGCTTTCTCTCTCTCTCTCTCTCTCTCTCTCTCTCTCTCTCTCTCTCTCTCTCTCTCTCTCTCTCTCTCTCTATCTATCTATCTCTTTCTCTCAATTTTAAGGTTTCCTATACAGATCGGAAAAGGCACAGAAAAGATGCAGGTTGAAGGTCCGTGTGAAGTCAAATCTGGTATGTTCAACAGATTAAAATATAAAACATATGTAAAAATATATTAAAAACATGAGAATGGAAAAACATTAGGGCTTCAATGACTAACCCATAATGATTGAAAAAGAAAAAGAAATCAAATCAGCAGTTTCTTGGAAAATTAAATGTTAAATGTTTTTTTTTTTTACACCTATTTTTCTTTTAATGCACATCTAAAAACTTAGTGAATGTGGAATATGTAGTTGTAATTTCATAGATATAAACAATACTACCAATTGTCATTTACAATTTTATAAAGATGTATGTATGCTTTGCAACAAAAAAAAATGCAGTCATGGACCCAAAAGGAGGCCTTGGTTATGTACGGTTGAATATATTTCATTAGAGTTATTTAATTTTAAAATAGTTTTTCTATATGTTTTTCCAGCTACCACCAGAAGTGCTCAGTCACATTCTTAGATGTTGTTTATGAGTATGAAGAAAGGAGACAAATCACTCTGTCACTAGTGTGCAGAAAGTTTAATGAAACCATAACCAAACCTAAGTGTGTCTGTTTCCCATTGCCAATCAAAAGTTCTACACACACTTGCAGTCCAAACACTTTGCCAAAATACAGGAAATACATAATATATACAAGTAGTCAAGTGCAAAGACCGCAAGTGCGTATTTGGTCACCCCCATAACATATTCATAACAGCGCCATCTTTGCCGTTTTTAACAGGAATGATTGATGCTGTGAGGGACAGACATTTATCCCTTTAGAGGGTTGTATTATTTAATGTGTTTTTGTATTGTTCTGAATTGTTTTGAAACACTGCTCCAGAAAAAAAAAACTCTATGTAAGCTATGTAAAATCATGAGTGATCTAGGAGCTTTATGCAGCTTTTTACAGCGGGTGCCACTGAAAAGACGGTAAGTCTATTCCTCACAACCTCGCTTTTAATACTTGTCATGGCGCTGCTCTGAATACACTCAAGTGACCTGCCCTAATAAACTCACATTACTTTGTATATAAATGTACATTTTTCTTTTCTTTTTTACGTCTAGATGACAAGAAATTAACATGGCCAATAAAAGCATGTACAAATATTTCTACATTTAAAAAAAAAACAATTTACTAAATAATTCAGTTTAATAATAAGCAAATAAAATACTAACCTTTCATCTTGAGAACTGTCACTATCTTCTTCATCATCATCATAAGCATTTCTTCGAAGTGGAGATAGCAATAAAGAAGATAAGTCTGAAGTAGACATTTTCTGGATAAAAAGGGAATTCTTTTAAAAAATCAGTTCTGAGAAAAGATAATGTTCTTAGATTTAGATGCCTCTTGTAAATTGTATAATTTAGGTTTCAGCCAAATAGAGCATTTGAGGTGATGCTGAAGAGAAATCAAATCTATTGCAGACTGAATTTATAGTGAAACACGCCCATGTAAAGAGGTAGAACACGTGACAGACAGGTGAGGTGTAAGACTGGAAAAACTGGAGGAACTGAAGAGAGGGCTAAACTCTCTGAGAGAACAAAGGAAATGAACATTTGAGTTCACTCTTGTGAAGGTATAGCATTACCATTCGAGATGCAAGTCTCGCCTCAGAATGAACTTAATCTACATTTATTTCCCTCTTCTCCCATCCCTTCTCCCTCATGCTGAGATCACCAAAATTCACCCAAGAATCTATATAGTTTAATGTGAATAACATACACATAATAATAATTAAAAAAAACATGTGAGATGATTTCAGAGGTGAATTCTTTGTGAGTGGAATTCTGTCTAAATGGCAAAACTAATGGGTGCGGAAACCACACTGTTGGTAGTTTGTTAGTTGAAATAAGTAAACCAACAAAAGGGTGAACATATTATGGTTTACTTTGTCATTTATCCATAATGTTTTAATGTTAAGTGTGTTTTAATGTACTTGTATTAAATTTATTATTTTGAATTATTTAAAATATTTAATTTTGTCATTTATATTTGTATTATCTTAAGTTACAATTTTCCATTTTTATCATAATTTTTATATTTAATTGTATTGTATTTATAATATTTTATTTTGTCATTAGTTCTTTTATATATGTTTTTGTTTAACCATTTTGTCTTATCTTAAGTTGTTAAAACATATTTTTCTCGACCCTTTTGATTTCTCGGAAAGGTGAAACTTATAACAGACATCCATAAACACAATATGTTCTTTCTTAGACTAACTTTGCTTTCATTTTCCCTTTTCGTTTTCCCGTAAAATGCCCAGTTCCAGTCAAAACTTGCTACAGCAAGTGCTGCAGGAACTCTGCAATGTTGTAGGCCAACCCAGAAGTTTCAAAAGCATTATCCTGGTTACCTCGATGAAAAGCCAATGAGATTTTTTTAATTGGCTTTTGGATTATTGCAGAAAATAAACTCTGTGACCAACAAAAATTTATGAACCTTACAGGTTTTATTCATCAAGATAGTCTTCACAAATGATCACAACTTTTATAAATTCTGAAGCATAAATACAAAAAGCAGAGGTAAAAAGCTAAAGTTAGGCTATAAACAAACTGCACGGTCGTGTGACATCACCACCACCAACCTTTCAATAACTTTAAATCTAAATTGGAAAGTTTAAGTTAGTTTGCAAGATCATGAACACAACAAGACTTTAAACACAGCTTGATGATGTTTAATGTCCCCAAAAGTTCCTGTTGTCCCTCTTTATAATCTTGATGTGTAATCTTTATATTTAATTGTATTGTATTTATAATATTTTATTTTGTCATTAATTTGTTTATATATGTTTTTGTTTTACTATTTTGTCTTATCTTAAGTTGTTAAAAAAATACTTTTCTTAAAAAAAGCTTTATATAATTTCTTTTTTGATGGATTGCCATTTATTATATTTTAGTTAAAAGTATCCTTTAGCTATTTTTTTTGTTTGTTTGTTTTTGTTTATTAGATGTATAAAGTCATAGCTGTTTGTTTGATGACTTGGGCTATGGTTAGATCGATGTCTATTAAATTTTCACTGAGCCCAAATTAAATCTTGTTTTAGCTTGCAACGGTTATGGACTTCTCCAGATAAATGAATACCGTAATAAAACCCCTTGTGTTTACTTTTATTTTGATTGTTATCAGCACTGTTAGACATTTTGTTGTATTTTTGCGGTAATTTTTTACTGGCAGCACAGTACGTTATTGTAAGTTCCCCTTTACAGTAGCTTACCTGTAAATGTGTTTTATGGTATGATACCCTTACTGCAATTTCATTTTACAGTAAGATGCCCTTACCGCTATTTAATTTTACAGTAAGATGCCCTTACTGCAATTTAATTTTACAGTAAGATGCCCTTAACGTGATTTAATTTTACAGTATGATGCCCTTACTGCAATTTCATTTTACAGTAAGATGCCCTTACCGCAATTTCATATAACAGTATATTGCCATTACTGCACTTTATTTTTATAGAATAAAACAGTCAATTTACTTTAATTTATATTTTGCATGAATGCAATTAAATTTAATCAATTCCAAAAAAAAAGTGACTTGAGTCCATGTACATCAGCATATTCTTTTTTCCCTGTCACAATCAATTACATCCATTTTATTTATTTATTGTGATGCAATATTAGGCAAGGCAGTTTTATTTATATAGCACATTTCATACACTTTGGCAATTCAGAGTGCTTTACACAGTAAGGAATTGAAATAATCACAAAATAAAAGCAAGGAAAATTAAAGTGCCTCTATTATGGATTTTTGAAAATGACCTTTCATGTAGTGTGACCTTTCATGTAGTGTGTAACATAAGTGAATGAAGACATCCTGCAAAGTTTTAAATCTGAAAGTGCACCGTATATAAAGTTATTGTCTTTCAAAAGTAAGAGTCTGAGTAAATGAAATGAATCGTTTTTCAAACGAGTCATGTTTCGAATGAAACATTAGCATATTGCCCGCCCACTTATTGCGCACGCAGACACCAGGGAAAACTTGAACCCCCTCGAACACTGCAGCTGATTCCTGTGGATACTGCATTATGTCGAGAAGACGCTGTGGTCTACAATGTGAAGGTAAAGCCAGTTTTTTTCCACTGCCAAAAGAACGAGCATGTGAAGAATCAGTGGTTAAAATTTTACCACAGCAATATAATCCTAAACTTTTGCTGTGTTCCCTTTATTTTACTGACAACAGCTTCTCAAATCTCTGAGTTTCATGCAGGATTCGCAAACCGCTTGCTCTTGAAAGATGGTGTTCAAATACTTTTTTTGAGTTATACTAGTAACTCACTAGTTTTGAGTTTTAAATTGTGTAGATCTTCTGCTAACTGGTTAACTCACATTATTACTGTCAGTTGTGGGCCATTATTACCTGAAACTGTGTCTATTAATGCAGATTGTCTGTCGTTCTCACTACTTCGAGGAAAGATTAAGCATGGAGCAAGATTTGTTTTACCAATGTCTATGTTACATCAGTCATTCACGCTAGAGCTTGGCTAATCTATGCACTGTTATTGGTTTCCACATGTTCACCACAATAAATTAGAAAAATACTCTTTAATAAATTTAATTTTAATTAAAAAAAATTAAGTACAAGTAAAATAATCGGGTTGTTGATGGACATGCACTTGTTAACGCTGATGGTGAGGAATTACAGTTGCAACATCTCATAATGTACCTCAAACTGAGTAATGTATCACTGCGAAACATCCTGCTCGAGTCGTCCTTGCGATAGAGGTTCGGGTTGAATAACTAGTTATTGCAGTGTTTCATTATTGGACTCGTGCTCGGATTGAAAATCGATGTCATTGTTCATTACTGTGTTTAGTTTACAGTGTAGGAAGCCTCAGGACAGCTGACGTTGTTATAGCATTGGCGTTATTGTTTTCGACACACGCTCTGTGCGCGGTAAACCAATCACAACAGACTGCTTATATAGCTTTATTGCACATCCTTGTTAGGGAACTCTATTAATTGCCTGAATGTACAATTACGTAAAAGGTACACTGAGTAACTTTATAGCCCTTCAAACTTAAATCTGAAATAGAAAGCTTTTGAAACATTACAAATGTTCTCTTTCATCATCTCGTTTCGAGATCCACCTATGGGAAGGGCATCCGTACCTGACCTCTGCAGAAGCATCCAATTGCACCAAGTCTGGCTAACAGACAGAAGCGCGCAGCCAATGCCAGGTGAGGCCACACCCCCTTACCTACGGGCATATCACAGCTGGGCGCACTGCTATTCCTCAGTTGACATTCGCTTCTCGCGATCTCTGCATTGACACAGTTCGGTTGGATTAACGTTACGCTGCTCACTTTCGAGTCTTCAGGAGGACATATCGCCAGATCAGCCTCCGCCAGACATGAGTGACAGTCGTTTCTTCAGCCTATCCGCTGTGTTTTTTGCATCCGGAGCCGCCCGAGCTCTCGCTGTCCTTCACCTGCTCCTCCTTTACATGGCTGCCCGCCACGGATTTTTCCGAGTTCTTCACCGCTGGCCCACCCATGGCTATGTGACCGTCTAAACAGCCGCGTCCCCCGGGGAACAGCCTATCACGACGAGCCTGCCCGGCCGCGTGTGGTGCTCTCATCGCCGCTAAGGACCCTCTCGTTCTGCGCGGTCTGCTTGGGCTTAACACGCTCAAGCTTTGGAGAACCCGGAGGATTGCGGTCATTGTAATTGCTGCCCATGTAGCTTTTACTAAGCCGGCTTTTAGTTGCACGACACAGCGCGCCGTGCTCGGCCTTTCTGACTCGGAGGGGAGACACGGTGATGATGACGCGCTACCGGGGGACTCCCGGAGCGCCACCTCTCTAAAATATTTGAGCTGACATCAGCCCAATCCGCATTCCCTGAAGAGGACATCTTCGCGGGAAAACCTCACTCTCGTTGACGAACCGGTCGGTTCCAGCGAACGGGGATGACGCGGTCCTTTTAGCGTTCCCTAGGCTAGCGCTCACGCGGCTTTGCCTCAGTCCATCCTCCTGGAAGTTTGTGAGCGAGCGGCCGTTCGTCTCAACATTGTGTGGCCAGCTCCACAGAGCGCCACCGACCAGGATAGGAATATTTACGGCGTGTAAACGCTGGGACCACCGCCCAGTCGGAGGAAACAACTCTTAAGAACGTTTTTTCCACCAAAAAAAAAAAAAAAGGCGTTCGCGAAGCTCATAAGCACGGCTGGAGCGTCCTCCTAGACTGTTAACACGGTCTCACGGGCCTTGATGTGTTACGATTACGCGTTGAGGTTTTCAATTTATGCCTTCCTAGGAAGGCGGTCCCGGACGCAAGCGCCCTGCCTGTTGTTCGACCATTGGGATTAACGTTAACTCAGGGTCTCCCACCTACGGTCAGTTAATCCCGTCTCGTGGCTGCCCAGCCCGTGTGTTAGTGGACGTTGTGTGTGTGTGTCCCCCTCCCCCCCACAACAACAAGTTACAGGGGGGGGGGCTGTCGTGAGGAAAAGTACATAGCAGTGTTACCACACCGCACGCACTTGGTTCCCCTCACCCAGTTATTAAGGCTTCGGCCCCAGTGTTTCCCAACACAAACACACACATTACTAAACAACACATTTAATAAACGAATCAAATGAATTCGTTCAGATTTATATATCTGCCAACATAAAGAGCAAATCTCTCTTGTTCCCATTCATGTCGCCCTGAGTCCGTCCACAAGAGGGCGCCATTGCCTCACAAATCAACCAACTGGGCTCACACAGCTCAGTTGCGGCTGTCCAGCCGATGTGTTTTTAGTGGACGTTGTGTGTGGAAGGCCCCTGTGTTCCCCAACACAAAACATACACATAACTAAATAACACTTTAAAAAAAAAAAAAAAAAAAAAAAACGAATTAAATAAATCCGTTACAGAGAGAGTATCTCTCTCCGCGGATATTATTTTTCTGCCTGCACTTGAGACTGCCCAGTTCATGTGTTCAGGAGATATGTGTTTTTCCCCACTTTTGGGGGCACCTTGTGAGGGAAAGTTCAGCACAGTGGACACCACACTATGTTCCCCTCACTCTGTCAATAAAGGCTTCGGCCCCAGTGTTTGCCCAACACAAAACACACAAAGCTACAAATCAAATGAATTCGTTTTGGAGAGAAGACCTCTCTCCGCAGAGAAAACTTCTCACTGCAAAGAGAGGAAATCCCTAACCCCTGCATGTCGCCTCTAGTGTGCCCACTAGATGGCGCCTTTGCATCACAAATGAACCAGCTGGGCCCATACAGCTCCGCTCCGGCCCGAGCGGGGGCGCTCGCGAGTCACAAAGCGGCTTGGCAAGCCGTTTCAGCGCCCGAGTGGGTTTTTGCGTAACGTAACCCAGGGTTACAAGCTGCAGTTTACAATTAAACCTCCGCTTTTCAACGGCGTTCTCTCCTCACACAGAAGAAAACGCCTCACACATTCTGAAAGAGGAAATTTCCTCCCTCCTAACAAGGGAGCGATTCAGATGGTGCCGCCCAATCTGATAAACCATGGTTTTTATTCCTGGTATTTTCATATTTCAAAAGGCGTGGCGCCCCCCGCCCTATATTGGACCTTCGAGTGTTGAACAAACATTTGAGGAAATACAATTTCAGAATGTGACACAAGGCTCTCTCGCCTGTGCCATAAAGCAGAACGACTGGTTCACATCAGTCGATCTGAAAGATGCTTTCTTTCACATAAGCATCTACCCTCCACACAGGAAATATCTTCGTTTCGCCTACCAAGGCATTTGTTACGAATTCACAGTTCTTCCGTTCGGGCGCAGTTTGAGTCCCCGAACTTTTTGTCTGTGTGCGGAGGTGGGCGTGGCGCACCTGAGACTATCAGGGCTGAGAATTCTGACTTACTGGCTCATCATAGCCAAATCAAAGGAGAAGGTGTCGCTGGACACCGGCCGGGTGCTCGCGCACATCACATCCCTCGGGTTCAAGGTGAATGCGAGCAAAAACAATCTGACTCCCAGTCAGAATGTCATTTTACTGGGCTTGGAATTGAACTCAGTCTCCATGCGAGCGCGTCTCTCTCAAGAGCGCGTTCGCTCTCAGTTCAGAGAAGGGGCGAGAGTACAATATCGCACATGCCTCAGGCTGCAGGATCTCATGGCTTCATCTATCCAAGTTGTGCCATTGGTCTCCTGAAAATGAGAGCGTTCACGAAATGGGTTTTGTCACCACATTTCAGCCTGATTCGCGATCTCTGCCGCTCGGTAACGATGACGCTCGCCTGCTCGGCGGCCATGCGTCATTGGGAGAGCGAGAAATTTTATGCACGGGGAACCCCCCTCGGGACGGTATAATGCAAAAAGTTTTGACGACAGATGCGTCCTTAACAGGCTGGGGAACCACCCAGGAAGGCAGAACAGTGAACGGTCTGTGGCTGAGCAGACTACGTTCAGCGCACATTAACTATTTAGAGCTTTTACTATTTGGAAAGCTCTGAATCATTTTCTGCCTTGCCTGCAGGGACATCCCGTTTCTAGTACGGTGCGATAATACCACGGCAGTGGCTTATATCAACCGTCAGGGCGGCATGCGCTCGTCAAAACTCCACGCTCTAGCTTACAGGCTTTTGGTGTGGAGCAGACAGGTTTTTCTGTCATTACGCGTTACTCATGTCCCGGGCATTCGGAACAGAGGCGCGGATCTGCTATCGAGGGGAAACCAAATCTACGGGGATTGGCGTCTTCACCCGCAGATAGTGGAGAGGTTATGGATGAGATTCGGACAGGCAGCCGTAGATCTTTTCGCCTCGCGCGAAAATCACCATTGTCCTATGTTCTTATCGCTAAAGGACATGGACGCGCCCCTCGGGGCAGACGCACTGGCCCACCCATGGCCCAAAGTGCTGCTGTATGCTTTTCCTCCCCTGTGCCTGATAATTTTCACACTGGCCAGGGTGAGAGAGCACGGCCTGTCTCTCATTCTGATAGCACCCAGGTGGCCCAAAGCCCCGTGGCTGGCAGAGATAATCCCTCTGTTATACGCCGAGCCATGGCGCCTCCCCCCTCGCACGGACACACTGTCCCAAGCCAACGGGGAGATTTACCACCCCCACCCAGACAGGGTGGCTCTCTGGGCCTGGCCCGTGAGAGGACGAACCTAAATGCACTGGGGCTCGCCACTACTCAGAATGCCAGGGCCGTTTTCACGCAATCCCTATATGGCTGTAAGTGGCAAGTGTTCGAAGGGTGGCATGATGGGCGTGGTTTCACATCTTATCAGTGCTTGGTGCCTGATATTTTGTGTTTCCTGCAAGACCTCATGGAAAGAGGCAGGTCCTTTTCAACTATTAAGGTCTACCTGGCTGTGTTTTCACCGGGGCTCCACCGTCAGGCAGCACCCTCTAACCCGCAGATTTATGGAGGGTGCACGCCGCTCTTTGCCGGTCATCAGGAGATCTGTTCCAGAGTGGGACCTCTCCATGGTGCTGGAAGCGCGGTCTCTGTATCCTTTTGAGCCTCTGGGGAGTATTTCCCTTAAGCTGCTGTCCCTCAAGACAGCTTTGCTCTCGGCCTTGGCATCTGCTAAACAGGTCAGTGAGCTACATGCACTCTCGGTTCACCCCTCGTGCGCCAAAATTCTCCCTAAGTGGAGATAAGGTTTTCCTTAAGCCTAACCCGGCCTTCATGCCGAAATGCTTCCCTGCGTTCACTTCGGAGGTTTTGGAGCTATCCGCTTTTCACCCTCCACCCTTTGCCTCCCTGGAGGATCAGGGGCTGAATGCTCTGTGTCCCGTCAGTGCTCTGCAAGCATATATGACCAGGACCAGTGCTTTCCGCAAGAGCGACCAGCTCTTTGTTTCGAGGGCTCCTCTGCACAAGGGGAGTCCCATTTTAAAGCAATGCCTCTCACATTGGCTCGTGGACGCTATACTATGGCTTATGAAGCAAAGGGAGTGCAGCCCCAAGGGGCATCAAAAGCTCATTCCACAAGGGGCTTAGCCGCCTCTTGGGCTTTGTTCAGGGGAGTGCCACTGCAGGACATCTGCTCCGCGGCCAGCTGGGCCTCTCCTCATACCTTTGAGCGTTACTACCGGTTGGATGTCACCAGAACTTCGGTGGCACACTTGGTCCTAGGGGTAGGGTCCTCTTAGCCCTTTCCCACAGACCCATTTGGTTAACCAACGAGGAGTGAATGGGCCGGCTGGCCATGTTCACTCCTGTCACCAAGCATTCGCATTCCTTCTTGGGTTTAGCTATGTGCATTGGTGGTGCGGGGGCCATTATCATGTATGTGTCTCATGCATGTTTCATGCCCTGCTTGTCCACAGCAGTTAGCGTGGCGGAAAACTTGCAGGGTCATGTTTGTGGGACGTGTCAGGTACCGCCTCTCTGAGGTGACCGTCCTTCTCTGGCCTTCAGAACCTCACTGTGAGTGTATTGGGCAATCGGGGAGCTGTCCATGTCTCTCCCATAGGTGGATCTCGAAACGAGATGATGAAAGAGAACAATAGGTTACTGTTGTAACCCCAGTTCTCTGAAACATCGAGTGGAGAGATCCACCAGCTATGCCCCGCTTGCCGCACGAGAAGCGATTATACTTATTGAGGAATAGCAGCGCGCCCAGCTGTGATATGCCCGTAGGTAAGGGGGTGTGGCCTCACCTGGCATTGGCTGCGCGCTTCTGTCTGTTAGCCAGACTTGGTGCAATTGGATGCTTCTGCAGAGGTCAGGTACGGATACCCTTCCCATAGGTGGATCTCTCCACTCGATGTTTCAGAGAACCGGGGTTACGACAGTAACCTATTGTTTTTACTGTCACTTTTGGTCAATTTAATGCATCCTTGCTGAATAAAAGTATTAATTTCATTCAACAACCAAAAATAAATAAATAATGTACTGACTGAACAGTAGTGCTTTCTATTTCAGATAACTTAAATGCTGTTCTTTTGAACTTTCTATTCAAAGAATCCTGGGGAAAAAAAAGTGTACAACTGAAAATAATCAGAAATGTTTTTTGATTTACACAAATGCTCCTAAAAAGAAATGTAAGCGTAGAGCCCTGCCAGTTATGCATTACAATATGTTAATCACATAATGCATCTGATAGTTAGTCAAAACATATACTTGAAGCCAAATATGCTTATTGGCTAATGACAATGTTATGAGCATGATAAATCACAGATCCAAGAAAAGGACAACTTTAAGTGTGACATGAACAAGATTTTATTAACTAGACTAAACATTTAACATACACATCCATACAGTTTACCAGGGGAAAGAGAGTTATAGCATTGTTTGAAGTTCAGCAGATCAACAGCCTGAGCAAACCATCAGTTTAGTTCTAACACACCCTTCTTTAAAAGGGATAAGGATACTTATAATGTATCAAATAATAAGCTTGGTACTTTCATGTCTCGCCCATTTGAATTAAACTGTCCTGATGCAATTTGTTGAGGCTCCAGTTGATCTTTGCTGATGTGGTCTTGATGAGAGAGAACCAGTGGGAGTCAGAGGATCTTTGGTGAATGGAAAGACAAGGCCGCAGCCTGGCGCAAACTTGGGGGTCCTTGAGGGACTTCTAGTTCAGCATTATCTTCACATTATGACTTCTCAGGAAGGACCAAGAGAGTAAGAGAGCAAGAGGCTAAGAGAACAAGGGAGCTAAAAATGACAAGAGGGCTATTCTTGTGATTAGTGATTTTTAAAGTGTGAAGATGTCACACCCTCTGGAGGTGTCGTGAGCCAATACGAAGCCGTCCCTTTGGAGGGAATTTTTTACGACCCTTTTTTTTTCTAGCAGGCCATTTGAATGTTTAATTTCATTGGATGTTTACGAAAAGAATCTTCAAGATTCTTATAATACTAATGTGTCATAAAGTTAGCAAAATGTAATGTAAATTAACAAATCGGGGAAGAAGATTGGAGTTTATGGAGACTAAACATGCTACACATATGATTTTGGTTAACCATAGTATGCAAGTCATGTCTCAAACCAAAATAGTTTAGAAGAGAGAATGAAGACATAGGCCAAACCACATAAAAGGAAAATCATGAGATGAAAAATTAGATACATGTTAATACATTTATCACATGGTTATATATATATATATATATATATATATATAGATAGGATTAAAAGGGTTAATTTCTCCTTCTCAGCAAGAATTAAGTCACTATTCCCTGCACATTCCTTTGAATTGTAACAGGACACAGAGTTTTGCCAGCGTGTTAGCTTGATTTGGGGGAAGTTCCACAGAACTTCCACAGTTTGCTGGATGATTCATTAAATATAATGACTAATTTGTGTGTCCGATTGCTCCAGATGCTACACAAGGCAGCCGCCCTTCCCCAAACACCCCCCGGTATTTTTCCAGAAACTCTCATCACAACCCTTCGTGTACGTTTGATCTACATTTACTTTCATTCTTATCAGGGGGTGTGATACACTATTGTCAAGTTGTCTAGGTGTAATAATAACTTCAGCTCTGCCCAAACTTGATAATGGCTTGCTCAACACATGAAGGATGCAAAGGGACAACTCAATTCCTTTTAAATGCTTATTTTTCTTCCAGATGGTTTTGATGGCATTGGTTGAATATGTTGAAACAGTTGAATTGTTGAATAGAGCAGTTGAAATGAATTGAATGACAGATGATTAGGGACTAATGAATGGGAATAGGCTGATAACCTTAAAACAGAAAATAAACATGCATTACTTTACACAATAAACAATCCATGACACAGCAACAAAGCATGGCTTTGAATAAAGTAAACATTTAAACATTCTCAATGTAATCTAGCACTTTAAGCAATTACTTCAACTGCCACATTATCTGCAGTAGTGATGTTACATATGACACTGAAGCTTCGATGTGCGTATCGCGAAAGCGAAGCAATTTCTATGGGCTATATGCACGCATAACTCCCGCGTTTGATGCAAGGATGCTCTTGCGTTTCCGGTTGGGGAGATTTAAAGCGGAGGAAAACCGAGGAAAACGGGATTATAGCAGAAACTTCAAAATTTACTGTCCTCTCGTCTTTGAAACGAAACTTTAATACGTTTAGATGTAATTTTATATATAGTTATGTTTATTTAATATAATAAACAAAGAAGCATAAACAAAATGAGGGGTGTCTGTTTTTGTGACTAACGTTTCTTTAGTATAGCAATAGAGTATAAAAACCAATATAAATTCTCGGTATATCATTGGACTCTACGATCGGCGTAAGTAATCCAGCATCCTTAGACCTTCACCGGAAATACCGCCGTGCATAGAGCCCATTGAAGCCCCGTATCGGGGTGTGTATTGGTTTCCCAGAGGTCACGTGATCGATGACAAACAAAGCCTCACTTTCTGTCCAATCACGTGCGCGTTTCGCTTTGGGTGTCAAAAGGGCTCAAAGGTCCTTGTTGGCTCAGTCTGGTTGATGGGTTTGTGAGGAGAGTGCTGTACTTTGAAAGTTAATCAATACATTACATTTAAATAACCAAAACTACTTATTATTTTTTTGTTGTTGTGTCTTTTTGTTTTTGTAAGATCGTTGCACTTTTGGTGTTTTTTAGGTAATTTGGTGTTTGGTGAAGGGTTTGTATTTACAGCAATGGCAACAGCCAAAAAAAGGAAGACTTCCCCTAACTGGGAATATATTTAGCTTATAGCTTCCAATGTATGTTCCGATGTTCCGTGTAAGGCTTTTTATTTGTACACATACCATGAAATTATGGAGTGTGTTGTGGTTGCTTCATCTGACAGAGCTTTTAACGCAGGCTTCTGGCTGCTTTATGTTAAATAAGCACCAGATGGCGCTGTTCTCGACACTCTCGAAGCTTTGAATCTTTTCCCGGAACAGTCAGGGGAAAGCCTCTTGATTCACAAGGCTTAATTTCCCCATCCCTAATCTGCAGGCAGGAAATATTCACAATAAAAGGAGTCACCACTCATACCAGAATTAAACATGGAATTAAACACTGAATGCAACATTATAAATCATTCCAAACATTACATACCAGTTGCTTCTTTAGGGTTGAACAATGAGTTGTTTTTTCTCTTGTTTGTAGGTTGAGGAATTAAGCAAAAGCTAACCCCAAACATTTTATACCCATGCTTATCTGCCAGGTGTGCAGGTAAAAGCAGTGCCTCCAGAAATGCTGGCTCAATTGTTAGTTCCACTCATGTGTTTGGATTATATGCCCTGGAGTTCTTTAACCCTCTGGGGAGTGGGGACCAAGGTGTTTTTGGGGTCCTTGAGATGTTTTGACATGCCCTAACATTTGTGCTTTTTTCAGTTGCTTATAAACATATTACTGGTACAGGTGAAATTACACTCTATTTAGCACAAACAGGGCTACCATAATATGTAAGCAACATGTATGTACATGTTTGTATTTTTGAGAGAATATTGTTTCTGCATGTTTATTGATAAAAGTAAAAATTAAAGTTTCTGAAATAAGGCCACAAAACACATACTAAATATGTGTCCACAAGACTTTTGACTAATGGACGTTGTGGCCTAGAGTATTTGCTTCAAAATGATCTGAAAATCATCCTTTCTAATCATTCACATAACACCATAGATTGCTTTAAATTTTGAAAAAACATTTTTTTGTTTGAAAGGCAATATGTGAATGGGCGTGAACGGCCCAACCCCCTCATGTATAATTAGGTGATTCTCACCTGAGAAGACAAAGATGCATTCATTTCATTCAGGTGTGTCACAAGAAAGAATGCAAGGAATATATATATACATATATACACACACTATATATATATATATATAATCAAAATATAAATGAAAGTCAAAAGCACATTTTTAGTCATACCTGGAAACAAATCCTGTTCAAATAGGTTATATGGGCCATTCAATAGAATTGGTTCAAAGTTAGAGTTGCAACATCTTGAAAAGAAAATTGTCTTTTTCCATAAATCTCTTATAAAGTATTATTTTTTAAAGTATGCCAATACATTTTTTATTATACATATTTCAAAGTTAAGGATTCATTATTTTGATATAGCCTAGCTGGAACAAACACTATAACAGTTGATAAGTTTATTTTTGACAAAACATACTATATATTTAACATATGAGCAGAAACTGCTAACAAAAGCTTATTTGATGTCTATTTTAGAGTTAAAACTTTTTAACTCTAGCTATTTTTGCGTTTACAGACACTAACGTTATTATATATCGCGATTAGAACAAAGCACAAGAATAAAGCACTTACAGTTCAGCTCGCTCCTCGAAGTGAAAATAAACCAGCACTTGTTCTGAGGTAGGTAAATGTCCCAGGATTATTCCTCACAGCCGTGCAAGACGACAGTACATTAATCTGACTAAATAAAGTGTGTTTACAGAGTTTATATGGGCGTTTTACATGTGTCAATGTGTTGCTTCAGATCATTGGCGTTTGAATAGCGCGCGCTCTCCGTGGGCGTGTCACATTAGCGGAATAATGAGATGCGAGAACGATAATGAGAATGGCTGACACATCTCTCTTTTTATATAGATTAGATAAACAGGGAATATTTATTTTAGTTTTAAATTAGATAATTTAAAAGTACAAACTTAAATGATCATAAACATATATTGCTCATGTCTGGGTGAATAGTATTAGCTAAGTGGAGATAAGGTTTTCCTTAAGCCTAACCCGGCCTTCATGCCGAAATGCTTCCCTGCGTTCACTTCGGAGGTTTTGGAGCTATCCGCTTTTCACCCTCCACCCTTTGCCTCCCTGGAGGATCAGGGGCTGAATGCTCTGTGTCCCGTCCGTGCTCTGCAAGCATATATGACCAGGACCAGTGCTTTCCGCAAGAGCGACCAGCTCTTTGTTTCGAGGGCTCCTCTGCACAAGGGGAGTCCCATTTTAAATCAATGCCTCTCACATTGGCTCGTGGACGCTATACTATGGCCTATGAAGCAAAGGGAGTGCAGCCCCAAGGGGCATCAAAAGCTCATTCCACAAGGGGCTTAGCCGCCTCTTGGGCTTTGTTCAGGGGAGTGCCACTGCAGGACATCTGCTCCGCGGCCAGCTGGGCCTCTCCTCATACCTTTGAGCGTTACTACCGGTTGGATGTCACCAGAACTTCGGTGGCACACTTGGTCCTAGGGGTAGGGTCCTCTTAGCCCTTTCCCACAGACCCATTTGGTTAACCAACGAGGAGTGAATGGGCCGGCTGGCCATGTTCACTCCTGTCACCAAGCATTCGCATTCCTTCTTGGGTTTAGCTATGTGCATTGGTGGTGCGGGGGCCATTATCATGTATGTGTCTCATGCATGTTTCATGCCCTGCTTGTCCACAGCAGTTAGCGTGGCGGAAAACTTGCAGGGTCATGTTTGTGGGACGTGTCAGGTACCGCCTCTCTGAGGTGACCGTCCTTCTCTGGCCTTCAGAACCTCACTGTGAGTGTATTGGGCAATCGGGGAGCTGTCCATGTCTCTCCCATAGGTGGATCTCGAAACGAGATGATGAAAGAGAACAATAGGTTACTGTTGTAACCCCGGTTCTCTGAAACATCGAGTGGAGAGATCCACCAGCTATGCCCCGCTTGCCGCACGAGAAGCGATTATACTTATTGAGGAATAGCAGCGCGCCCAGCTGTGATATGCCCGTAGGTAAGGGGGTGTGGCCTCACCTGGCATTGGCTGCGCGCTTCTGTCTGTTAGCCAGACTTGGTGCAATTGGATGCTTCTGCAGAGGTCAGGTACGGATACCCTTCCCATAGGTGGATCTCTCCACTCGATGTTTCAGAGAACCGGGGTTACGACAGTAACCTATTGTTTTTACTGTCACTTTTGGTCAATTTAATGCATCCTTGCTGAATAAAAGTATTAATTTCATTCAACAACCAAAAATAAATAAATAATGTACTGACTGAACAGTAGTGCTTTCTATTTCAGATAACTTAAATGCTGTTCTTTTGAACTTTCTATTCAAAGAATCCTGGGAAAAAAAAAGTGTACAACTGAAAATAATCAGAAATGTTTTTTGATTTACACAAATGCTCCTAAAAAGAAATGTAAGCGTAGAGCCCTGCCAGTTATGCATTACAATATGTTAATCACATAATGCATCTGATAGTTAGTCAAAACATATACTTGAAGCCAAATATGCTTATTGGCTAATGACTATGTTATGAGCATGATAAATCACAGATCCAAGAAAAGGACAACTTTAAGTGTGACATGAACAAGATTTTATTAACTAGACTAAACATTTAACATACACATCCATACAGTTTACCAGGGGAAAGAGAGTTATAGCATTGTTTGAAGTTCAGCAGATCAACAGCCTGAGCAAACCATCAGTTTAGTTCTAACACACCCTTCTTTAAAAGGGATAAGGATACTTATAATGTATCAAATAATAAGCTTGGTACTTTCATGTCTCGCCCATTTGAATTAAACTGTCCTGATGCAATTTGTTGAGGCTCCAGTTGATCTTTGCTGATGTGGTCTTGATGAGAGAGAACCAGTGGGAGTCAGAGGATCTTTGGTGAATGGAAAGACAAGGCCGCAGCCTGGCGCAAACTTGGGGGTCCTTGAGGGACTTCTAGTTCAGCATTATCTTCACATTATGACTTCTCAGGAAGGACCAAGAGAGTAAGAGAGCAAGAGGCTAAGAGAACAAGGGAGCTAAAAATGACAAGAGGGCTATTCTTGTGATTAGTGATTTTTAAAGTGTGAAGATGTCACACCCTCTGGAGGTGTCGTGAGCCAATACGAAGCCGTCCCTTTGGAGGGAATTTTTTACGACCCTTTTTTTTTCTAGCAGGCCATTTGAATGTTTAATTTCATTGGATGTTTACGAAAAGAATCTTCAAGATTCTTATAATACTAATGTGTCATAAAGTTAGCAAAATGTAATGTAAATTAACAAATCGGGGAAGAAGATTGGAGTTTATGGAGACTAAACATGCTACACATATGATTTTGGTTAACCATAGTATGCAAGTCATGTCTCAAACCAAAATAGTTTAGAAGAGAGAATGAAGACATAGGCCAAACCACATAAAAGGAAAATCATGAGATGAAAAATTAGATACATGTTAATACATTTATCACATGGTTATATATATATATATATATATATATAGATAGGATTAAAAGGGTTAATTTCTCCTTCTCAGCAAGAATTAAGTCACTATTCCCTGCACATTCCTTTGAATTGTAACAGGACACAGAGTTTTGCCAGCGTGTTAGCTTGATTTGGGGGAAGTTCCACAGAACTTCCACAGTTTGCTGGATGATTCATTAAATATAATGACTAATTTGTGTGTCCGATTGCTCCAGATGCTACACAAGGCAGCCGCCCTTCCCCAAACACCCCCCGGTATTTTTCCAGAAACTCTCATCACAACCCTTCGTGTACGTTTGATCTACATTTACTTTCATTCTTATCAGGGGGTGTGATACACTATTGTCAAGTTGTCTAGGTGTAATAATAACTTCAGCTCTGCCCAAACTTGATAATGGCTTGCTCAACACATGAAGGATGCAAAGGGACAACTCAATTCCTTTTAAATGCTTATTTTTCTTCCAGATGGTTTTGATGGCATTGGTTGAATATGTTGAAACAGTTGAATTGTTGAATAGAGCAGTTGAAATGAATTGAATGACAGATGATTAGGGACTAATGAATGGGAATAGGCTGATAACCTTAAAACAGAAAATAAACATGCATTACTTTACACAATAAACAATCCATGACACAGCAACAAAGCATGGCTTTGAATAAAGTAAACATTTAAACATTCTCAATGTAATCTAGCACTTTAAGCAATTACTTCAACTGCCACATTATCTGCAGTAGTGATGTTACATATGACACTGAAGCTTCGATGTGCGTATCGCGAAAGCGAAGCAATTTCTATGGGCTATATGCACGCATAACTCCCGCGTTTGATGCAAGGATGCTCTTGCGTTTCCGGTTGGGGAGATTTAAAGCGGAGGAAAACCGAGGAAAACGGGATTATAGCAGAAACTTCAAAATTTACTGTCCTCTCGTCTTTGAAACGAAACTTTAATACGTTTAGATGTAATTTTATATATAGTTATGTTTATTTAATATAATAAACAAAGAAGCATAAACAAAATGAGGGGTGTCTGTTTTTGTGACTAACGTTTCTTTAGTATAGCAATAGAGTATAAAAACCAATATAAATTCTCGGTATATCATTGGACTCTACGATCGGCGTAAGTAATCCAGCATCCTTAGACCTTCACCGGAAATACCGCCGTGCATAGAGCCCATTGAAGCCCCGTATCGGGGTGTGTATTGGTTTCCCAGAGGTCACGTGATCGATGACAAACAAAGCCTCACTTTCTGTCCAATCACGTGCGCGTTTCGCTTTGGGTGTCAAAAGGGCTCAAAGGTCCTTGTTGGCTCAGTCTGGTTGATGGGTTTGTGAGGAGAGTGCTGTACTTTGAAAGTTAATCAATACATTACATTTAAATAACCAAAACTACTTATTATTTTTTTGTTGTTGTGTCTTTTTGTTTTTGTAAGATCGTTGCACTTTTGGTGTTTTTTAGGTAATTTGGTGTTTGGTGAAGGGTTTGTATTTACAGCAATGGCAACAGCCAAAAAAAGGAAGACTTCCCCTAACTGGGAATATATTTAGCTTATAGCTTCCAATGTATGTTCCGATGTTCCGTGTAAGGCTTTTTATTTGTACACATACCATGAAATTATGGAGTGTGTTGTGGTTGCTTCATCTGACAGAGCTTTTAACGCAGGCTTCTGGCTGCTTTATGTTAAATAAGCACCAGATGGCGATGTTCTCGACACTCTCGAAGCTTTGAATCTTTTCCCGGAACAGTCAGGGGAAAGCCTCTTGATTCACAAGGCTTAATTTCCCCATCCCTAATCTGCAGGCAGGAAATATTCACAATAAAAGGAGTCACCACTCATACCAGAATTAAACATGGAATTAAACACTGAATGCAACATTATAAATCATTCCAAACATTACATACCAGTTGCTTCTTTAGGGTTGAACAATGAGTTGTTTTTTCTCTTGTTTGTAGGTTGAGGAATTAAGCAAAAGCTAACCCCAAACATTTTATACCCATGCTTATCTGCCAGGTGTGCAGGTAAAAGCAGTGCCTCCAGAAATGCTGGCTCAATTGTTAGTTCCACTCATGTGTTTGGATTATATGCCCTGGAGTTCTTTAACCCTCTGGGGAGTGGGGACCAAGGTGTTTTTGGGGTCCTTGAGATGTTTTGACATGCCCTAACATTTGTGCTTTTTTCAGTTGCTTATAAACATATTACTGGTACAGGTGAAATTACACTCTATTTAGCACAAACAGGGCTACCATAATATGTAAGCAACATGTATGTACATGTTTGTATTTTTGAGAGAATATTGTTTCTGCATGTTTATTGATAAAAGTAAAAATTAAAGTTTCTGAAATAAGGCCACAAAACACATACTAAATATGTGTCCACAAGACTTTTGACTAATGGACGTTGTGGCCTAGAGTATTTGCTTCAAAATGATCTGAAAATCATCCTTTCTAATCATTCACATAACACCATAGATTGCTTTAAATTGTGAAAAAACATTTTTTTGTTTGAAAGGCAATATGTGAATGGGCGTGAACGGCCCAACCCCCTCATGTATAATTAGGTGATTCTCACCTGAGAAGACAAAGATGCATTCATTTCATTCAGGTGTGTCACAAGAAAGAATGCAAGGAATATATATATACATATATACACACACTATATATATATATATATATAATCAAAATATAAATGAAAGTCAAAAGCACATTTTTAGTCATACCTGGAAACAAATCCTGTTCAAATAGGTTATATGGGCCATTCAATAGAATTGGTTCAAAGTTAGAGTTGCAACATCTTGAAAAGAAAATTGTCTTTTTCCATAAATCTCTTATAAAGTATTATTTTTTAAAGTATGCCAATACATTTTTTATTATACATATTTCAAAGTTAAGGATTCATTATTTTGATATAGCCTAGCTGGAACAAACACTATAACAGTTGATAAGTTTATTTTTGACAAAACATACTATATATTTAACATATGAGCAGAAACTGCTAACAAAAGCTTATTTGATGTCTATTTTAGAGTTAAAACTTTTTAACTCTAGCTATTTTTGCGTTTACAGACACTAACATTATTATATATCGCGATTAGAACAAAGCACAAGAATAAAGCACTTACAGTTCAGCTCGCTCCTCGAAGTGAAAATAAACCAGCACTTGTTCTGAGGTAGGTAAATGTCCCAGGATTATTCCTCACAGCCGTGCAAGACGACAGTACATTAATCTGACTAAATAAAGTGTGTTTACAGAGTTTATATGGGCGTTTTACATGTGTCAATGTGTTGCTTCAGATCATTGGCGTTTGAATAGCGCGCGCTCTCCGTGGGCGTGTCACATTAGCGGAATAATGAGATGCGAGAACGATAATGAGAATGGCTGACACATCTCTCTTTTTATATAGATTAGATAAACAGGGAATATTTATTTTAGTTTTAAATTAGATAATTTAAAAGTACAAACTTAAATGATCATAAACATATATTGCTCATGTCTGGGTGAATAGTATTAGCTAAGTGGAGATAAGGTTTTCCTTAAGCCTAACCCGGCCTTCATGCCGAAATGCTTCCCTGCGTTCACTTCGGAGGTTTTGGAGCTATCCGCTTTTCACCCTCCACCCTTTGCCTCCCTGGAGGATCAGGGGCTGAATGCTCTGTGTCCCGTCCGTGCTCTGCAAGCATATATGACCAGGACCAGTGCTTTCCGCAAGAGCGACCAGCTCTTTGTTTCGAGGGCTCCTCTGCACAAGGGGAGTCCCATTTTAAATCAATGCCTCTCACATTGGCTCGTGGACGCTATACTATGGCCTATGAAGCAAAGGGAGTGCAGCCCCAAGGGGCATCAAAAGCTCATTCCACAAGGGGCTTAGCCGCCTCTTGGGCTTTGTTCAGGGGAGTGCCACTGCAGGACATCTGCTCCGCGGCCAGCTGGGCCTCTCCTCATACCTTTGAGCGTTACTACCGGTTGGATGTCACCAGAACTTCGGTGGCACACTTGGTCCTAGGGGTAGGGTCCTCTTAGCCCTTTCCCACAGACCCATTTGGTTAACCAACGAGGAGTGAATGGGCCGGCTGGCCATGTTCACTCCTGTCACCAAGCATTCGCATTCCTTCTTGGGTTTAGCTATGTGCATTGGTGGTGCGGGGGCCATTATCATGTATGTGTCTCATGCATGTTTCATGCCCTGCTTGTCCACAGCAGTTAGCGTGGCGGAAAACTTGCAGGGTCATGTTTGTGGGACGTGTCAGGTACCGCCTCTCTGAGGTGACCGTCCTTCTCTGGCCTTCAGAACCTCACTGTGAGTGTATTGGGCAATCGGGGAGCTGTCCATGTCTCTCCCATAGGTGGATCTCGAAACGAGATGATGAAAGAGAACAATAGGTTACTGTTGTAACCCCGGTTCTCTGAAACATCGAGTGGAGAGATCCACCAGCTATGCCCCGCTTGCCGCACGAGAAGCGATTATACTTATTGAGGAATAGCAGCGCGCCCAGCTGTGATATGCCCGTAGGTAAGGGGGTGTGGCCTCACCTGGCATTGGCTGCGCGCTTCTGTCTGTTAGCCAGACTTGGTGCAATTGGATGCTTCTGCAGAGGTCAGGTACGGATACCCTTCCCATAGGTGGATCTCTCCACTCGATGTTTCAGAGAACCGGGGTTACGACAGTAACCTATTGTTTTTACTGTCACTTTTGGTCAATTTAATGCATCCTTGCTGAATAAAAGTATTAATTTCATTCAACAACCAAAAATAAATAAATAATGTACTGACTGAACAGTAGTGCTTTCTATTTCAGATAACTTAAATGCTGTTCTTTTGAACTTTCTATTCAAAGAATCCTGGGGAAAAAAAAGTGTACAACTGAAAATAATCAGAAATGTTTTTTGATTTACACAAATGCTCCTAAAAAGAAATGTAAGCGTAGAGCCCTGCCAGTTATGCATTACAATATGTTAATCACATAATGCATCTGATAGTTAGTCAAAACATATACTTGAAGCCAAATATGCTTATTGGCTAATGACTATGTTATGAGCATGATAAATCACAGATCCAAGAAAAGGACAACTTTAAGTGTGACATGAACAAGATTTTATTAACTAGACTAAACATTTAACATACACATCCATACAGTTTACCAGGGGAAAGAGAGTTATAGCATTGTTTGAAGTTCAGCAGATCAACAGCCTGAGCAAACCATCAGTTTAGTTCTAACACACCCTTCTTTAAAAGGGATAAGGATACTTATAATGTATCAAATAATAAGCTTGGTACTTTAATGTCTCGCCCATTTGAATTAAACTGTCCTGATGCAATTTGTTGAGGCTCCAGTTGATCTTTGCTGATGTGGTCTTGATGAGAGAGAACCAGTGGGAGTCAGAGGATCTTTGGTGAATGGAAAGACAAGGCCGCAGCCTGGCGCAAACTTGGGGGTCCTTGAGGGACTTCTAGTTCAGCATTATCTTCACATTATGACTTCTCAGGAAGGACCAAGAGAGTAAGAGAGCAAGAGGCTAAGAGAACAAGGGAGCTAAAAATGACAAGAGGGCTATTCTTGTGATTAGTGATTTTTAAAGTGTGAAGATGTCACACCCTCTGGAGGTGTCGTGAGCCAATACGAAGCCGTCCCTTTGGAGGGAATTTTTTACGACCCTTTTTTTTTCTAGCAGGCCATTTGAATGTTTAATTTCATTGGATGTTTACGAAAAGAATCTTCAAGATTCTTATAATACTAATGCGTCATAAAGTTAGCAAAATGTAATGTAAATTAACAAATCGGGGAAGAAGATTGGAGTTTATGGAGACTAAACATGCTACACATATGATTTTGGTTAACCATAGTATGCAAGTCATGTCTCAAACCAAAATAGTTTAGAAGAGAGAATGAAGACATAGGCCAAACCACATAAAAGGAAAATCATGAGATGAAAAATTAGATACATGTTAATACATTTATCACATGGTTATATATATATATATATATATATATATATATAGATAGGATTAAAAGGGTTAATTTCTCCTTCTCAGCAAGAATTAAGTCACTATTCCCTGCACATTCCTTTGAATTGTAACAGGACACAGAGTTTTGCCAGCGTGTTAGCTTGATTTGGGGGAAGTTCCACAGAACTTCCACAGTTTGCTGGATGATTCATTAAATATAATGACTAATTTGTGTGTCCGATTGCTCCAGATGCTACACAAGGCAGCCGCCCTTCCCCAAACACCCCCCGGTATTTTTCCAGAAACTCTCATCACAACCCTTCGTGTACGTTTGATCTACATTTACTTTCATTCTTATCAGGGGGTGTGATACACTATTGTCAAGTTGTCTAGGTGTTATAATAACTTCAGCTCTGCCCAAACTTGATAATGGCTTGCTCAACACATGAAGGATGCAAAGGGACAACTCAATTCCTTTTAAATGCTTATTTTTCTTCCAGATGGTTTTGATGGCATTGGTTGAATATGTTGAAACAGTTGAATTGTTGAATAGAGCAGTTGAAATGAATTGAATGACAGATGATTAGGGACTAATGAATGGGAATAGGCTGATAACCTTAAAACAGAAAATAAACATGCATTACTTTACACAATAAACAATCCATGACACAGCAACAAAGCATGGCTTTGAATAAAGTAAACATTTAAACATTCTCAATGTAATCTAGCACTTTAAGCAATTACTTCAACTGCCACATTATCTGCAGTAGTGATGTTACATATGACACTGAAGCTTCGATGTGCGTATCGCGAAAGCGAAGCAATTTCTATGGGCTATATGCACGCATAACTCCCGCGTTTGATGCAAGGATGCTCTTGCGTTTCCGGTTGGGGAGATTTAAAGCGGAGGAAAACCGAGGAAAACGGGATTATAGCAGAAACTTCAAAATGTACTGTCCTCTCGTCTTTGAAACGAAACTTTAATACGTTTAGATGTAATTTTATATATAGTTATGTTTATTTAATATAATAAACAAAGAAGCATAAACAAAATGAGGGGTGTCTGTTTTTGTGACTAACGTTTCTTTAGTATAGCAATAGAGTATAAAAACCAATATAAATTCTCGGTATATCATTGGACTCTACGATCGGCGTAAGTAATCCAGCATCCTTAGACCTTCACCGGAAATACCGCCGTGCATAGAGCCCATTGAAGCCCCGTATCGGGGTGTGTATTGGTTTCCCAGAGGTCACGTGATCGATGACAAACAAAGCCTCACTTTCTGTCCAATCACGTGCGCGTTTCGCTTTGGGTGTCAAAAGGGCTCAAAGGTCCTTGTTGGCTCAGTCTGGTTGATGGGTTTGTGAGGAGAGTGCTGTACTTTGAAAGTTAATCAATACATTACATTTAAATAACCAAAACTACTTATTATTTTTTTGTTGTTGTGTCTTTTTGTTTTTGTAAGATCGTTGCACTTTTGGTGTTTTTTAGGTAATTTGGTGTTTGGTGAAGGGTTTGTATTTACAGCAATGGCAACAGCCAAAAAAAGGAAGACTTCCCCTAACTGGGAATATATTTAGCTTATAGCTTCCAATGTATGTTCCGATGTTCCGTGTAAGGCTTTTTATTTGTACACATACCATGAAATTATGGAGTGTGTTGTGGTTGCTTCATCTGACAGAGCTTTTAACGCAGGCTTCTGGCTGCTTTATGTTAAATAAGCACCAGATGGCGCTGTTCTCGACACTCTCGAAGCTTTGAATCTTTTCCCGGAACAGTCAGGGGAAAGCCTCTTGATTCACAAGGCTTAATTTCCCCATCCCTAATCTGCAGGCAGGAAATATTCACAATAAAAGGAGTCACCACTCATACCAGAATTAAACATGGAATTAAACACTGAATGCAACATTATAAATCATTCCAAACATTACATACCAGTTGCTTCTTTAGGGTTGAACAATGAGTTGTTTTTTCTCTTGTTTGTAGGTTGAGGAATTAAGCAAAAGCTAACCCCAAACATTTTATACCCATGCTTATCTGCCAGGTGTGCAGGTAAAAGCAGTGCCTCCAGAAATGCTGGCTCAATTGTTAGTTCCACTCATGTGTTTGGATTATATGCCCTGGAGTTCTTTAACCCTCTGGGGAGTGGGGACCAAGGTGTTTTTGGGGTCCTTGAGATGTTTTGACATGCCCTAACATTTGTGCTTTTTTCAGTTGCTTATAAACATATTACTGGTACAGGTGAAATTACACTCTATTTAGCACAAACAGGGCTACCATAATATGTAAGCAACATGTATGTACATGTTTGTATTTTTGAGAGAATATTGTTTCTGCATGTTTATTGATAAAAGTAAAAATTAAAGTTTCTGAAATAAGGCCACAAAACACATACTAAATATGTGTCCACAAGACTTTTGACTAATGGACGTTGTGGCCTAGAGTATTTGCTTCAAAATGATCTGAAAATCATCCTTTCTAATCATTCACATAACACCATAGATTGCTTTAAATTGTGAAAAAACATTTTTTTGTTTGAAAGGCAATATGTGAATGGGCGTGAACGGCCCAACCCCCTCATGTATAATTAGGTGATTCTCACCTGAGAAGACAAAGATGCATTCATTTCATTCAGGTGTGTCACAAGAAAGAATGCAAGGAATATATATATACATATATACACACACTATATATATATATATATAATCAAAATATAAATGAAAGTCAAAAGCACATTTTTAGTCATACCTGGAAACAAATCCTGTTCAAATAGGTTATATGGGCCATTCAATAGAATTGGTTCAAAGTTAGAGTTGCAACATCTTGAAAAGAAAATTGTCTTTTTCCATAAATCTCTTATAAAGTATTATTTTTTAAAGTATGCCAATACATTTTTTATTATACATATTTCAAAGTTAAGGATTCATTATTTTGATATAGCCTAGCTGGAACAAACACTATAACAGTTGATAAGTTTATTTTTGACAAAACATACTATATATTTAACATATGAGCAGAAACTGCTAACAAAAGCTTATTTGATGTCTATTTTAGAGTTAAAACTTTTTAACTCTAGCTATTTTTGCGTTTACAGACACTAACGTTATTATATATCGCGATTAGAACAAAGCACAAGAATAAAGCACTTACAGTTCAGCTCGCTCCTCGAAGTGAAAATAAACCAGCACTTGTTCTGAGGTAGGTAAATGTCCCAGGATTATTCCTCACAGCCGTGCAAGACGACAGTACATTAATCTGACTAAATAAAGTGTGTTTACAGAGTTTATATGGGCGTTTTACATGTGTCAATGTGTTGCTTCAGATCATTGGCGTTTGAATAGCGCGCGCTCTCCGTGGGCGTGTCACATTAGCGGAATAATGAGATGCGAGAACGATAATGAGAATGGCTGACACATCTCTCTTTTTATATAGATTAGATAAACAGGGAATATTTATTTTAGTTTTAAATTAGATAATTTAAAAGTACAAACTTAAATGATCATAAACATATATTGCTCATGTCTGGGTGAATAGTATTAGCTAAGTGGAGATAAGGTTTTCCTTAAGCCTAACCCGGCCTTCATGCCGAAATGCTTCCCTGCGTTCACTTCGGAGGTTTTGGAGCTATCCGCTTTTCACCCTCCACCCTTTGCCTCCCTGGAGGATCAGGGGCTGAATGCTCTGTGTCCCGTCCGTGCTCTGCAAGCATATATGACCAGGACCAGTGCTTTCCGCAAGAGCGACCAGCTCTTTGTTTCGAGGGCTCCTCTGCACAAGGGGAGTCCCATTTTAAATCAATGCCTCTCACATTGGCTCGTGGACGCTATACTATGGCCTATGAAGCAAAGGGAGTGCAGCCCCAAGGGGCATCAAAAGCTCATTCCACAAGGGGCTTAGCCGCCTCTTGGGCTTTGTTCAGGGGAGTGCCACTGCAGGACATCTGCTCCGCGGCCAGCTGGGCCTCTCCTCATACCTTTGAGCGTTACTACCGGTTGGATGTCACCAGAACTTCGGTGGCACACTTGGTCCTAGGGGTAGGGTCCTCTTAGCCCTTTCCCACAGACCCATTTGGTTAACCAACGAGGAGTGAATGGGCCGGCTGGCCATGTTCACTCCTGTCACCAAGCATTCGCATTCCTTCTTGGGTTTAGCTATGTGCATTGGTGGTGCGGGGGCCATTATCATGTATGTGTCTCATGCATGTTTCATGCCCTGCTTGTCCACAGCAGTTAGCGTGGCGGAAAACTTGCAGGGTCATGTTTGTGGGACGTGTCAGGTACCGCCTCTCTGAGGTGACCGTCCTTCTCTGGCCTTCAGAACCTCACTGTGAGTGTATTGGGCAATCGGGGAGCTGTCCATGTCTCTCCCATAGGTGGATCTCGAAACGAGATGATGAAAGAGAACAATAGGTTACTGTTGTAACCCCGGTTCTCTGAAACATCGAGTGGAGAGATCCACCAGCTATGCCCCGCTTGCCGCACGAGAAGCGATTATACTTATTGAGGAATAGCAGCGCGCCCAGCTGTGATATGCCCGTAGGTAAGGGGGTGTGGCCTCACCTGGCATTGGCTGCGCGCTTCTGTCTGTTAGCCAGACTTGGTGCAATTGGATGCTTCTGCAGAGGTCAGGTACGGATACCCTTCCCATAGGTGGATCTCTCCACTCGATGTTTCAGAGAACCGGGGTTACGACAGTAACCTATTGTTTTTACTGTCACTTTTGGTCAATTTAATGCATCCTTGCTGAATAAAAGTATTAATTTCATTCAACAACCAAAAATAAATAAATAATGTACTGACTGAACAGTAGTGCTTTCTATTTCAGATAACTTAAATGCTGTTCTTTTGAACTTTCTATTCAAAGAATCCTGGGGAAAAAAAAGTGTACAACTGAAAATAATCAGAAATGTTTTTTGATTTACACAAATGCTCCTAAAAAGAAATGTAAGCGTAGAGCCCTGCCAGTTATGCATTACAATATGTTAATCACATAATGCATCTGATAGTTAGTCAAAACATATACTTGAAGCCAAATATGCTTATTGGCTAATGACTATGTTATGAGCATGATAAATCACAGATCCAAGAAAAGGACAACTTTAAGTGTGACATGAACAAGATTTTATTAACTAGACTAAACATTTAACATACACATCCATACAGTTTACCAGGGGAAAGAGAGTTATAGCATTGTTTGAAGTTCAGCAGATCAACAGCCTGAGCAAACCATCAGTTTAGTTCTAACACACCCTTCTTTAAAAGGGATAAGGATACTTATAATGTATCAAATAATAAGCTTGGTACTTTCATGTCTCGCCCATTTGAATTAAACTGTCCTGATGCAATTTGTTGAGGCTCCAGTTGATCTTTGCTGATGTGGTCTTGATGAGAGAGAACCAGTGGGAGTCAGAGGATCTTTGGTGAATGGAAAGACAAGGCCGCAGCCTGGCGCAAACTTGGGGGTCCTTGAGGGACTTCTAGTTCAGCATTATCTTCACATTATGACTTCTCAGGAAGGACCAAGAGAGTAAGAGAGCAAGAGGCTAAGAGAACAAGGGAGCTAAAAATGACAAGAGGGCTATTCTTGTGATTAGTGATTTTTAAAGTGTGAAGATGTCACACCCTCTGGAGGTGTCGTGAGCCAATACGAAGCCGTCCCTTTGGAGGGAATTTTTTACGACCCTTTTTTTTTCTAGCAGGCCATTTGAATGTTTAATTTCATTGGATGTTTACGAAAAGAATCTTCAAGATTCTTATAATACTAATGCGTCATAAAGTTAGCAAAATGTAATGTAAATTAACAAATCGGGGAAGAAGATTGGAGTTTATGGAGACTAAACATGCTACACATATGATTTTGGTTAACCATAGTATGCAAGTCATGTCTCAAACCAAAATAGTTTAGAAGAGAGAATGAAGACATAGGCCAAACCACATAAAAGGAAAATCATGAGATGAAAAATTAGATACATGTTAATACATTTATCACATGGTTATATATATATATATATATATATATATATATATAGATAGGATTAAAAGGGTTAATTTCTCCTTCTCAGCAAGAATTAAGTCACTATTCCCTGCACATTCCTTTGAATTGTAACAGGACACAGAGTTTTGCCAGCGTGTTAGCTTGATTTGGGGGAAGTTCCACAGAACTTCCACAGTTTGCTGGATGATTCATTAAATATAATGACTAATTTGTGTGTCCGATTGCTCCAGATGCTACACAAGGCAGCCGCCCTTCCCCAAACACCCCCCGGTATTTTTCCAGAAACTCTCATCACAACCCTTCGTGTACGTTTGATCTACATTTACTTTCATTCTTATCAGGGGGTGTGATACACTATTGTCAAGTTGTCTAGGTGTTATAATAACTTCAGCTCTGCCCAAACTTGATAATGGCTTGCTCAACACATGAAGGATGCAAAGGGACAACTCAATTCCTTTTAAATGCTTATTTTTCTTCCAGATGGTTTTGATGGCATTGGTTGAATATGTTGAAACAGTTGAATTGTTGAATAGAGCAGTTGAAATGAATTGAATGACAGATGATTAGGGACTAATGAATGGGAATAGGCTGATAACCTTAAAACAGAAAATAAACATGCATTACTTTACACAATAAACAATCCATGACACAGCAACAAAGCATGGCTTTGAATAAAGTAAACATTTAAACATTCTCAATGTAATCTAGCACTTTAAGCAATTACTTCAACTGCCACATTATCTGCAGTAGTGATGTTACATATGACACTGAAGCTTCGATGTGCGTATCGCGAAAGCGAAGCAATTTCTATGGGCTATATGCACGCATAACTCCCGCGTTTGATGCAAGGATGCTCTTGCGTTTCCGGTTGGGGAGATTTAAAGCGGAGGAAAACCGAGGAAAACGGGATTATAGCAGAAACTTCAAAATGTACTGTCCTCTCGTCTTTGAAACGAAACTTTAATACGTTTAGATGTAATTTTATATATAGTTATGTTTATTTAATATAATAAACAAAGAAGCATAAACAAAATGAGGGGTGTCTGTTTTTGTGACTAACGTTTCTTTAGTATAGCAATAGAGTATAAAAACCAATATAAATTCTCGGTATATCATTGGACTCTACGATCGGCGTAAGTAATCCAGCATCCTTAGACCTTCACCGGAAATACCGCCGTGCATAGAGCCCATTGAAGCCCCGTATCGGGGTGTGTATTGGTTTCCCAGAGGTCACGTGATCGATGACAAACAAAGCCTCACTTTCTGTCCAATCACGTGCGCGTTTCGCTTTGGGTGTCAAAAGGGCTCAAAGGTCCTTGTTGGCTCAGTCTGGTTGATGGGTTTGTGAGGAGAGTGCTGTACTTTGAAAGTTAATCAATACATTACATTTAAATAACCAAAACTACTTATTATTTTTTTGTTGTTGTGTCTTTTTGTTTTTGTAAGATCGTTGCACTTTTGGTGTTTTTTAGGTAATTTGGTGTTTGGTGAAGGGTTTGTATTTACAGCAATGGCAACAGCCAAAAAAAGGAAGACTTCCCCTAACTGGGAATATATTTAGCTTATAGCTTCCAATGTATGTTCCGATGTTCCGTGTAAGGCTTTTTATTTGTACACATACCATGAAATTATGGAGTGTGTTGTGGTTGCTTCATCTGACAGAGCTTTTAACGCAGGCTTCTGGCTGCTTTATGTTAAATAAGCACCAGATGGCGCTGTTCTCGACACTCTCGAAGCTTTGAATCTTTTCCCGGAACAGTCAGGGGAAAGCCTCTTGATTCACAAGGCTTAATTTCCCCATCCCTAATCTGCAGGCAGGAAATATTCACAATAAAAGGAGTCACCACTCATACCAGAATTAAACATGGAATTAAACACTGAATGCAACATTATAAATCATTCCAAACATTACATACCAGTTGCTTCTTTAGGGTTGAACAATGAGTTGTTTTTTCTCTTGTTTGTAGGTTGAGGAATTAAGCAAAAGCTAACCCCAAACATTTTATACCCATGCTTATCTGCCAGGTGTGCAGGTAAAAGCAGTGCCTCCAGAAATGCTGGCTCAATTGTTAGTTCCACTCATGTGTTTGGATTATATGCCCTGGAGTTCTTTAACCCTCTGGGGAGTGGGGACCAAGGTGTTTTTGGGGTCCTTGAGATGTTTTGACATGCCCTAACATTTGTGCTTTTTTCAGTTGCTTATAAACATATTACTGGTACAGGTGAAATTACACTCTATTTAGCACAAACAGGGCTACCATAATATGTAAGCAACATGTATGTACATGTTTGTATTTTTGAGAGAATATTGTTTCTGCATGTTTATTGATAAAAGTAAAAATTAAAGTTTCTGAAATAAGGCCACAAAACACATACTAAATATGTGTCCACAAGACTTTTGACTAATGGACGTTGTGGCCTAGAGTATTTGCTTCAAAATGATCTGAAAATCATCCTTTCTAATCATTCACATAACACCATAGATTGCTTTAAATTGTGAAAAAACATTTTTTTGTTTGAAAGGCAATATGTGAATGGGCGTGAACGGCCCAACCCCCTCATGTATAATTAGGTGATTCTCACCTGAGAAGACAAAGATGCATTCATTTCATTCAGGTGTGTCACAAGAAAGAATGCAAGGAATATATATATACATATATACACACACTATATATATATATATATAATCAAAATATAAATGAAAGTCAAAAGCACATTTTTAGTCATACCTGGAAACAAATCCTGTTCAAATAGGTTATATGGGCCATTCAATAGAATTGGTTCAAAGTTAGAGTTGCAACATCTTGAAAAGAAAATTGTCTTTTTCCATAAATCTCTTATAAAGTATTATTTTTTAAAGTATGCCAATACATTTTTTATTATACATATTTCAAAGTTAAGGATTCATTATTTTGATATAGCCTAGCTGGAACAAACACTATAACAGTTGATAAGTTTATTTTTGACAAAACATACTATATATTTAACATATGAGCAGAAACTGCTAACAAAAGCTTATTTGATGTCTATTTTAGAGTTAAAACTTTTTAACTCTAGCTATTTTTGCGTTTACAGACACTAACGTTATTATATATCGCGATTAGAACAAAGCACAAGAATAAAGCACTTACAGTTCAGCTCGCTCCTCGAAGTGAAAATAAACCAGCACTTGTTCTGAGGTAGGTAAATGTCCCAGGATTATTCCTCACAGCCGTGCAAGACGACAGTACATTAATCTGACTAAATAAAGTGTGTTTACAGAGTTTATATGGGCGTTTTACATGTGTCAATGTGTTGCTTCAGATCATTGGCGTTTGAATAGCGCGCGCTCTCCGTGGGCGTGTCACATTAGCGGAATAATGAGATGCGAGAACGATAATGAGAATGGCTGACACATCTCTCTTTTTATATAGATTAGATAAACAGGGAATATTTATTTTAGTTTTAAATTAGATAATTTAAAAGTACAAACTTAAATGATCATAAACATATATTGCTCATGTCTGGGTGAATAGTATTAGCTAAGTGGAGATAAGGTTTTCCTTAAGCCTAACCCGGCCTTCATGCCGAAATGCTTCCCTGCGTTCACTTCGGAGGTTTTGGAGCTATCCGCTTTTCACCCTCCACCCTTTGCCTCCCTGGAGGATCAGGGGCTGAATGCTCTGTGTCCCGTCCGTGCTCTGCAAGCATATATGACCAGGACCAGTGCTTTCCGCAAGAGCGACCAGCTCTTTGTTTCGAGGGCTCCTCTGCACAAGGGGAGTCCCATTTTAAATCAATGCCTCTCACATTGGCTCGTGGACGCTATACTATGGCCTATGAAGCAAAGGGAGTGCAGCCCCAAGGGGCATCAAAAGCTCATTCCACAAGGGGCTTAGCCGCCTCTTGGGCTTTGTTCAGGGGAGTGCCACTGCAGGACATCTGCTCCGCGGCCAGCTGGGCCTCTCCTCATACCTTTGAGCGTTACTACCGGTTGGATGTCACCAGAACTTCGGTGGCACACTTGGTCCTAGGGGTAGGGTCCTCTTAGCCCTTTCCCACAGACCCATTTGCTTAACCAACGAGGAGTGAATGGGCCGGCTGGCCATGTTCACTCCTGTCACCAAGCATTCGCATTCCTTCTTGGGTTTAGCTATGTGCATTGGTGGTGCGGGGGCCATTATCATGTATGTGTCTCATGCATGTTTCATGCCCTGCTTGTCCACAGCAGTTAGCGTGGCGGAAAACTTGCAGGGTCATGTTTGTGGGACGTGTCAGGTACCGCCTCTCTGAGGTGACCGTCCTTCTCTGGCCTTCAGAACCTCACTGTGAGTGTATTGGGCAATCGGGGAGCTGTCCATGTCTCTCCCATAGGTGGATCTCGAAACGAGATGATGAAAGAGAACAATAGGTTACTGTTGTAACCCCGGTTCTCTGAAACATCGAGTGGAGAGATCCACCAGCTATGCCCCGCTTGCCGCACGAGAAGCGATTATACTTATTGAGGAATAGCAGCGCGCCCAGCTGTGATATGCCCGTAGGTAAGGGGGTGTGGCCTCACCTGGCATTGGCTGCGCGCTTCTGTCTGTTAGCCAGACTTGGTGCAATTGGATGCTTCTGCAGAGGTCAGGTACGGATACCCTTCCCATAGGTGGATCTCTCCACTCGATGTTTCAGAGAACCGGGGTTACGACAGTAACCTATTGTTTTTACTGTCACTTTTGGTCAATTTAATGCATCCTTGCTGAATAAAAGTATTAATTTCATTCAACAACCAAAAATAAATAAATAATGTACTGACTGAACAGTAGTGCTTTCTATTTCAGATAACTTAAATGCTGTTCTTTTGAACTTTCTATTCAAAGAATCCTGGGGAAAAAAAAGTGTACAACTGAAAATAATCAGAAATGTTTTTTGATTTACACAAATGCTCCTAAAAAGAAATGTAAGCGTAGAGCCCTGCCAGTTATGCATTACAATATGTTAATCACATAATGCATCTGATAGTTAGTCAAAACATATACTTGAAGCCAAATATGCTTATTGGCTAATGACTATGTTATGAGCATGATAAATCACAGATCCAAGAAAAGGACAACTTTAAGTGTGACATGAACAAGATTTTATTAACTAGACTAAACATTTAACATACACATCCATACAGTTTACCAGGGGAAAGAGAGTTATAGCATTGTTTGAAGTTCAGCAGATCAACAGCCTGAGCAAACCATCAGTTTAGTTCTAACACACCCTTCTTTAAAAGGGATAAGGATACTTATAATGTATCAAATAATAAGCTTGGTACTTTCATGTCTCGCCCATTTGAATTAAACTGTCCTGATGCAATTTGTTGAGGCTCCAGTTGATCTTTGCTGATGTGGTCTTGATGAGAGAGAACCAGTGGGAGTCAGAGGATCTTTGGTGAATGGAAAGACAAGGCCGCAGCCTGGCGCAAACTTGGGGGTCCTTGAGGGACTTCTAGTTCAGCATTATCTTCACATTATGACTTCTCAGGAAGGACCAAGAGAGTAAGAGAGCAAGAGGCTAAGAGAACAAGGGAGCTAAAAATGACAAGAGGGCTATTCTTGTGATTAGTGATTTTTAAAGTGTGAAGATGTCACACCCTCTGGAGGTGTCGTGAGCCAATACGAAGCCGTCCCTTTGGAGGGAATTTTTTACGACCCTTTTTTTTTCTAGCAGGCCATTTGAATGTTTAATTTCATTGGATGTTTACGAAAAGAATCTTCAAGATTCTTATAATACTAATGTGTCATAAAGTTAGCAAAATGTAATGTAAATTAACAAATCGGGGAAGAAGATTGGAGTTTATGGAGACTAAACATGCTACACATATGATTTTGGTTAACCATAGTATGCAAGTCATGTCTCAAACCAAAATAGTTTAGAAGAGAGAATGAAGACATAGGCCAAACCACATAAAAGGAAAATCATGAGATGAAAAATTAGATACATGTTAATACATTTATCACATGGTTATATATATATATATATATATATATATATATATATAGATAGGATTAAAAGGGTTAATTTCTCCTTCTCAGCAAGAATTAAGTCACTATTCCCTGCACATTCCTTTGAATTGTAACAGGACACAGAGTTTTGCCAGCGTGTTAGCTTGATTTGGGGGAAGTTCCACAGAACTTCCACAGTTTGCTGGATGATTCATTAAATATAATGACTAATTTGTGTGTCCGATTGCTCCAGATGCTACACAAGGCAGCCGCCCTTCCCCAAACACCCCCCGGTATTTTTCCAGAAACTCTCATCACAACCCTTCGTGTACGTTTGATCTACATTTACTTTCATTCTTATCAGGGGGTGTGATACACTATTGTCAAGTTGTCTAGGTGTTATAATAACTTCAGCTCTGCCCAAACTTGATAATGGCTTGCTCAACACATGAAGGATGCAAAGGGACAACTCAATTCCTTTTAAATGCTTATTTTTCTTCCAGATGGTTTTGATGGCATTGGTTGAATATGTTGAAACAGTTGAATTGTTGAATAGAGCAGTTGAAATGAATTGAATGACAGATGATTAGGGACTAATGAATGGGAATAGGCTGATAACCTTAAAACAGAAAATAAACATGCATTACTTTACACAATAAACAATCCATGACACAGCAACAAAGCATGGCTTTGAATAAAGTAAACATTTAAACATTCTCAATGTAATCTAGCACTTTAAGCAATTACTTCAACTGCCACATTATCTGCAGTAGTGATGTTACATATGACACTGAAGCTTCGATGTGCGTATCGCGAAAGCGAAGCAATTTCTATGGGCTATATGCACGCATAACTCCCGCGTTTGATGCAAGGATGCTCTTGCGTTTCCGGTTGGGGAGATTTAAAGCGGAGGAAAACCGAGGAAAACGGGATTATAGCAGAAACTTCAAAATGTACTGTCCTCTCGTCTTTGAAACGAAACTTTAATACGTTTAGATGTAATTTTATATATAGTTATGTTTATTTAATATAATAAACAAAGAAGCATAAACAAAATGAGGGGTGTCTGTTTTTGTGACTAACGTTTCTTTAGTATAGCAATAGAGTATAAAAACCAATATAAATTCTCGGTATATCATTGGACTCTACGATCGGCGTAAGTAATCCAGCATCCTTAGACCTTCACCGGAAATACCGCCGTGCATAGAGCCCATTGAAGCCCCGTATCGGGGTGTGTATTGGTTTCCCAGAGGTCACGTGATCGATGACAAACAAAGCCTCACTTTCTGTCCAATCACGTGCGCGTTTCGCTTTGGGTGTCAAAAGGGCTCAAAGGTCCTTGTTGGCTCAGTCTGGTTGATGGGTTTGTGAGGAGAGTGCTGTACTTTGAAAGTTAATCAATACATTACATTTAAATAACCAAAACTACTTATTATTTTTTTGTTGTTGTGTCTTTTTGTTTTTGTAAGATCGTTGCACTTTTGGTGTTTTTTAGGTAATTTGGTGTTTGGTGAAGGGTTTGTATTTACAGCAATGGCAACAGCCAAAAAAAGGAAGACTTCCCCTAACTGGGAATATATTTAGCTTATAGCTTCCAATGTATGTTCCGATGTTCCGTGTAAGGCTTTTTATTTGTACACATACCATGAAATTATGGAGTGTGTTGTGGTTGCTTCATCTGACAGAGCTTTTAACGCAGGCTTCTGGCTGCTTTATGTTAAATAAGCACCAGATGGCGCTGTTCTCGACACTCTCGAAGCTTTGAATCTTTTCCCGGAACAGTCAGGGGAAAGCCTCTTGATTCACAAGGCTTAATTTCCCCATCCCTAATCTGCAGGCAGGAAATATTCACAATAAAAGGAGTCACCACTCATACCAGAATTAAACATGGAATTAAACACTGAATGCAACATTATAAATCATTCCAAACATTACATACCAGTTGCTTCTTTAGGGTTGAACAATGAGTTGTTTTTTCTCTTGTTTGTAGGTTGAGGAATTAAGCAAAAGCTAACCCCAAACATTTTATACCCATGCTTATCTGCCAGGTGTGCAGGTAAAAGCAGTGCCTCCAGAAATGCTGGCTCAATTGTTAGTTCCACTCATGTGTTTGGATTATATGCCCTGGAGTTCTTTAACCCTCTGGGGAGTGGGGACCAAGGTGTTTTTGGGGTCCTTGAGATGTTTTGACATGCCCTAACATTTGTGCTTTTTTCAGTTGCTTATAAACATATTACTGGTACAGGTGAAATTACACTCTATTTAGCACAAACAGGGCTACCATAATATGTAAGCAACATGTATGTACATGTTTGTATTTTTGAGAGAATATTGTTTCTGCATGTTTATTGATAAAAGTAAAAATTAAAGTTTCTGAAATAAGGCCACAAAACACATACTAAATATGTGTCCACAAGACTTTTGACTAATGGACGTTGTGGCCTAGAGTATTTGCTTCAAAATGATCTGAAAATCATCCTTTCTAATCATTCACATAACACCATAGATTGCTTTAAATTGTGAAAAAACATTTTTTTGTTTGAAAGGCAATATGTGAATGGGCGTGAACGGCCCAACCCCCTCATGTATAATTAGGTGATTCTCACCTGAGAAGACAAAGATGCATTCATTTCATTCAGGTGTGTCACAAGAAAGAATGCAAGGAATATATATATACATATATACACACACTATATATATATATATATAATCAAAATATAAATGAAAGTCAAAAGCACATTTTTAGTCATACCTGGAAACAAATCCTGTTCAAATAGGTTATATGGGCCATTCAATAGAATTGGTTCAAAGTTAGAGTTGCAACATCTTGAAAAGAAAATTGTCTTTTTCCATAAATCTCTTATAAAGTATTATTTTTTAAAGTATGCCAATACATTTTTTATTATACATATTTCAAAGTTAAGGATTCATTATTTTGATATAGCCTAGCTGGAACAAACACTATAACAGTTGATAAGTTTATTTTTGACAAAACATACTATATATTTAACATATGAGCAGAAACTGCTAACAAAAGCTTATTTGATGTCTATTTTAGAGTTAAAACTTTTTAACTCTAGCTATTTTTGCGTTTACAGACACTAACGTTATTATATATCGCGATTAGAACAAAGCACAAGAATAAAGCACTTACAGTTCAGCTCGCTCCTCGAAGTGAAAATAAACCAGCACTTGTTCTGAGGTAGGTAAATGTCCCAGGATTATTCCTCACAGCCGTGCAAGACGACAGTACATTAATCTGACTAAATAAAGTGTGTTTACAGAGTTTATATGGGCGTTTTACATGTGTCAATGTGTTGCTTCAGATCATTGGCGTTTGAATAGCGCGCGCTCTCCGTGGGCGTGTCACATTAGCGGAATAATGAGATGCGAGAACGATAATGAGAATGGCTGACACATCTCTCTTTTTATATAGATTAGATAAACAGGGAATATTTATTTTAGTTTTAAATTAGATAATTTAAAAGTACAAACTTAAATGATCATAAACATATATTGCTCATGTCTGGGTGAATAGTATTAGCTAAGTGGAGATAAGGTTTTCCTTAAGCCTAACCCGGCCTTCATGCCGAAATGCTTCCCTGCGTTCACTTCGGAGGTTTTGGAGCTATCCGCTTTTCACCCTCCACCCTTTGCCTCCCTGGAGGATCAGGGGCTGAATGCTCTGTGTCCCGTCCGTGCTCTGCAAGCATATATGACCAGGACCAGTGCTTTCCGCAAGAGCGACCAGCTCTTTGTTTCGAGGGCTCCTCTGCACAAGGGGAGTCCCATTTTAAATCAATGCCTCTCACATTGGCTCGTGGACGCTATACTATGGCCTATGAAGCAAAGGGAGTGCAGCCCCAAGGGGCATCAAAAGCTCATTCCACAAGGGGCTTAGCCGCCTCTTGGGCTTTGTTCAGGGGAGTGCCACTGCAGGACATCTGCTCCGCGGCCAGCTGGGCCTCTCCTCATACCTTTGAGCGTTACTACCGGTTGGATGTCACCAGAACTTCGGTGGCACACTTGGTCCTAGGGGTAGGGTCCTCTTAGCCCTTTCCCACAGACCCATTTGGTTAACCAACGAGGAGTGAATGGGCCGGCTGGCCATGTTCACTCCTGTCACCAAGCATTCGCATTCCTTCTTGGGTTTAGCTATGTGCATTGGTGGTGCGGGGGCCATTATCATGTATGTGTCTCATGCATGTTTCATGCCCTGCTTGTCCACAGCAGTTAGCGTGGCGGAAAACTTGCAGGGTCATGTTTGTGGGACGTGTCAGGTACCGCCTCTCTGAGGTGACCGTCCTTCTCTGGCCTTCAGAACCTCACTGTGAGTGTATTGGGCAATCGGGGAGCTGTCCATGTCTCTCCCATAGGTGGATCTCGAAACGAGATGATGAAAGAGAACAATAGGTTACTGTTGTAACCCCGGTTCTCTGAAACATCGAGTGGAGAGATCCACCAGCTATGCCCCGCTTGCCGCACGAGAAGCGATTATACTTATTGAGGAATAGCAGCGCGCCCAGCTGTGATATGCCCGTAGGTAAGGGGGTGTGGCCTCACCTGGCATTGGCTGCGCGCTTCTGTCTGTTAGCCAGACTTGGTGCAATTGGATGCTTCTGCAGAGGTCAGGTACGGATACCCTTCCCATAGGTGGATCTCTCCACTCGATGTTTCAGAGAACCGGGGTTACGACAGTAACCTATTGTTTTTACTGTCACTTTTGGTCAATTTAATGCATCCTTGCTGAATAAAAGTATTAATTTCATTCAACAACCAAAAATAAATAAATAATGTACTGACTGAACAGTAGTGCTTTCTATTTCAGATAACTTAAATGCTGTTCTTTTGAACTTTCTATTCAAAGAATCCTGGGGAAAAAAAAGTGTACAACTGAAAATAATCAGAAATGTTTTTTGATTTACACAAATGCTCCTAAAAAGAAATGTAAGCGTAGAGCCCTGCCAGTTATGCATTACAATATGTTAATCACATAATGCATCTGATAGTTAGTCAAAACATATACTTGAAGCCAAATATGCTTATTGGCTAATGACTATGTTATGAGCATGATAAATCACAGATCCAAGAAAAGGACAACTTTAAGTGTGACATGAACAAGATTTTATTAACTAGACTAAACATTTAACATACACATCCATACAGTTTACCAGGGGAAAGAGAGTTATAGCATTGTTTGAAGTTCAGCAGATCAACAGCCTGAGCAAACCATCAGTTTAGTTCTAACACACCCTTCTTTAAAAGGGATAAGGATACTTATAATGTATCAAATAATAAGCTTGGTACTTTCATGTCTCGCCCATTTGAATTAAACTGTCCTGATGCAATTTGTTGAGGCTCCAGTTGATCTTTGCTGATGTGGTCTTGATGAGAGAGAACCAGTGGGAGTCAGAGGATCTTTGGTGAATGGAAAGACAAGGCCGCAGCCTGGCGCAAACTTGGGGGTCCTTGAGGGACTTCTAGTTCAGCATTATCTTCACATTATGACTTCTCAGGAAGGACCAAGAGAGTAAGAGAGCAAGAGGCTAAGAGAACAAGGGAGCTAAAAATGACAAGAGGGCTATTCTTGTGATTAGTGATTTTTAAAGTGTGAAGATGTCACACCCTCTGGAGGTGTCGTGAGCCAATACGAAGCCGTCCCTTTGGAGGGAATTTTTTACGACCCTTTTTTTTTCTAGCAGGCCATTTGAATGTTTAATTTCATTGGATGTTTACGAAAAGAATCTTCAAGATTCTTATAATACTAATGCGTCATAAAGTTAGCAAAATGTAATGTAAATTAACAAATCGGGGAAGAAGATTGGAGTTTATGGAGACTAAACATGCTACACATATGATTTTGGTTAACCATAGTATGCAAGTCATGTCTCAAACCAAAATAGTTTAGAAGAGAGAATGAAGACATAGGCCAAACCACATAAAAGGAAAATCATGAGATGAAAAATTAGATACATGTTAATACATTTATCACATGGTTATATATATATATATATATATATATATATATAGATAGGATTAAAAGGGTTAATTTCTCCTTCTCAGCAAGAATTAAGTCACTATTCCCTGCACATTCCTTTGAATTGTAACAGGACACAGAGTTTTGCCAGCGTGTTAGCTTGATTTGGGGGAAGTTCCACAGAACTTCCACAGTTTGCTGGATGATTCATTAAATATAATGACTAATTTGTGTGTCCGATTGCTCCAGATGCTACACAAGGCAGCCGCCCTTCCCCAAACACCCCCCGGTATTTTTCCAGAAACTCTCATCACAACCCTTCGTGTACGTTTGATCTACATTTACTTTCATTCTTATCAGGGGGTGTGATACACTATTGTCAAGTTGTCTAGGTGTTATAATAACTTCAGCTCTGCCCAAACTTGATAATGGCTTGCTCAACACATGAAGGATGCAAAGGGACAACTCAATTCCTTTTAAATGCTTATTTTTCTTCCAGATGGTTTTGATGGCATTGGTTGAATATGTTGAAACAGTTGAATTGTTGAATAGAGCAGTTGAAATGAATTGAATGACAGATGATTAGGGACTAATGAATGGGAATAGGCTGATAACCTTAAAACAGAAAATAAACATGCATTACTTTACACAATAAACAATCCATGACACAGCAACAAAGCATGGCTTTGAATAAAGTAAACATTTAAACATTCTCAATGTAATCTAGCACTTTAAGCAATTACTTCAACTGCCACATTATCTGCAGTAGTGATGTTACATATGACACTGAAGCTTCGATGTGCGTATCGCGAAAGCGAAGCAATTTCTATGGGCTATATGCACGCATAACTCCCGCGTTTGATGCAAGGATGCTCTTGCGTTTCCGGTTGGGGAGATTTAAAGCGGAGGAAAACCGAGGAAAACGGGATTATAGCAGAAACTTCAAAATGTACTGTCCTCTCGTCTTTGAAACGAAACTTTAATACGTTTAGATGTAATTTTATATATAGTTATGTTTATTTAATATAATAAACAAAGAAGCATAAACAAAATGAGGGGTGTCTGTTTTTGTGACTAACGTTTCTTTAGTATAGCAATAGAGTATAAAAACCAATATAAATTCTCGGTATATCATTGGACTCTACGATCGGCGTAAGTAATCCAGCATCCTTAGACCTTCACCGGAAATACCGCCGTGCATAGAGCCCATTGAAGCCCCGTATCGGGGTGTGTATTGGTTTCCCAGAGGTCACGTGATCGATGACAAACAAAGCCTCACTTTCTGTCCAATCACGTGCGCGTTTCGCTTTGGGTGTCAAAAGGGCTCAAAGGTACTTGTTGGCTCAGTCTGGTTGATGGGTTTGTGAGGAGAGTGCTGTACTTTGAAAGTTAATCAATACATTACATTTAAATAACCAAAACTACTTATTATTTTTTTGTTGTTGTGTCTTTTTGTTTTTGTAAGATCGTTGCACTTTTGGTGTTTTTTAGGTAATTTGGTGTTTGGTGAAGGGTTTGTATTTACAGCAATGGCAACAGCCAAAAAAAGGAAGACTTCCCCTAACTGGGAATATATTTAGCTTATAGCTTCCAATGTATGTTCCGATGTTCCGTGTAAGGCTTTTTATTTGTACACATACCATGAAATTATGGAGTGTGTTGTGGTTGCTTCATCTGACAGAGCTTTTAACGCAGGCTTCTGGCTGCTTTATGTTAAATAAGCACCAGATGGCGCTGTTCTCGACACTCTCGAAGCTTTGAATCTTTTCCCGGAACAGTCAGGGGAAAGCCTCTTGATTCACAAGGCTTAATTTCCCCATCCCTAATCTGCAGGCAGGAAATATTCACAATAAAAGGAGTCACCACTCATACCAGAATTAAACATGGAATTAAACACTGAATGCAACATTATAAATCATTCCAAACATTACATACCAGTTGCTTCTTTAGGGTTGAACAATGAGTTGTTTTTTCTCTTGTTTGTAGGTTGAGGAATTAAGCAAAAGCTAACCCCAAACATTTTATACCCATGCTTATCTGCCAGGTGTGCAGGTAAAAGCAGTGCCTCCAGAAATGCTGGCTCAATTGTTAGTTCCACTCATGTGTTTGGATTATATGCCCTGGAGTTCTTTAACCCTCTGGGGAGTGGGGACCAAGGTGTTTTTGGGGTCCTTGAGATGTTTTGACATGCCCTAACATTTGTGCTTTTTTCAGTTGCTTATAAACATATTACTGGTACAGGTGAAATTACACTCTATTTAGCACAAACAGGGCTACCATAATATGTAAGCAACATGTATGTACATGTTTGTATTTTTGAGAGAATATTGTTTCTGCATGTTTATTGATAAAAGTAAAAATTAAAGTTTCTGAAATAAGGCCACAAAACACATACTAAATATGTGTCCACAAGACTTTTGACTAATGGACGTTGTGGCCTAGAGTATTTGCTTCAAAATGATCTGAAAATCATCCTTTCTAATCATTCACATAACACCATAGATTGCTTTAAATTGTGAAAAAACATTTTTTTGTTTGAAAGGCAATATGTGAATGGGCGTGAACGGCCCAACCCCCTCATGTATAATTAGGTGATTCTCACCTGAGAAGACAAAGATGCATTCATTTCATTCAGGTGTGTCACAAGAAAGAATGCAAGGAATATATATATACATATATACACACACTATATATATATATATATAATCAAAATATAAATGAAAGTCAAAAGCACATTTTTAGTCATACCTGGAAACAAATCCTGTTCAAATAGGTTATATGGGCCATTCAATAGAATTGGTTCAAAGTTAGAGTTGCAACATCTTGAAAAGAAAATTGTCTTTTTCCATAAATCTCTTATAAAGTATTATTTTTTAAAGTATGCCAATACATTTTTTATTATACATATTTCAAAGTTAAGGATTCATTATTTTGATATAGCCTAGCTGGAACAAACACTATAACAGTTGATAAGTTTATTTTTGACAAAACATACTATATATTTAACATATGAGCAGAAACTGCTAACAAAAGCTTATTTGATGTCTATTTTAGAGTTAAAACTTTTTAACTCTAGCTATTTTTGCGTTTACAGACACTAACGTTATTATATATCGCGATTAGAACAAAGCACAAGAATAAAGCACTTACAGTTCAGCTCGCTCCTCGAAGTGAAAATAAACCAGCACTTGTTCTGAGGTAGGTAAATGTCCCAGGATTATTCCTCACAGCCGTGCAAGACGACAGTACATTAATCTGACTAAATAAAGTGTGTTTACAGAGTTTATATGGGCGTTTTACATGTGTCAATGTGTTGCTTCAGATCATTGGCGTTTGAATAGCGCGCGCTCTCCGTGGGCGTGTCACATTAGCGGAATAATGAGATGCGAGAACGATAATGAGAATGGCTGACACATCTCTCTTTTTATATAGATTAGATAAACAGGGAATATTTATTTTAGTTTTAAATTAGATAATTTAAAAGTACAAACTTAAATGATCATAAACATATATTGCTCATGTCTGGGTGAATAGTATTAGCTAAGTGGAGATAAGGTTTTCCTTAAGCCTAACCCGGCCTTCATGCCGAAATGCTTCCCTGCGTTCACTTCGGAGGTTTTGGAGCTATCCGCTTTTCACCCTCCACCCTTTGCCTCCCTGGAGGATCAGGGGCTGAATGCTCTGTGTCCCGTCCGTGCTCTGCAAGCATATATGACCAGGACCAGTGCTTTCCGCAAGAGCGACCAGCTCTTTGTTTCGAGGGCTCCTCTGCACAAGGGGAGTCCCATTTTAAATCAATGCCTCTCACATTGGCTCGTGGACGCTATACTATGGCCTATGAAGCAAAGGGAGTGCAGCCCCAAGGGGCATCAAAAGCTCATTCCACAAGGGGCTTAGCCGCCTCTTGGGCTTTGTTCAGGGGAGTGCCACTGCAGGACATCTGCTCCGCGGCCAGCTGGGCCTCTCCTCATACCTTTGAGCGTTACTACCGGTTGGATGTCACCAGAACTTCGGTGGCACACTTGGTCCTAGGGGTAGGGTCCTCTTAGCCCTTTCCCACAGACCCATTTGCTTAACCAACGAGGAGTGAATGGGCCGGCTGGCCATGTTCACTCCTGTCACCAAGCATTCGCATTCCTTCTTGGGTTTAGCTATGTGCATTGGTGGTGCGGGGGCCATTATCATGTATGTGTCTCATGCATGTTTCATGCCCTGCTTGTCCACAGCAGTTAGCGTGGCGGAAAACTTGCAGGGTCATGTTTGTGGGACGTGTCAGGTACCGCCTCTCTGAGGTGACCGTCCTTCTCTGGCCTTCAGAACCTCACTGTGAGTGTATTGGGCAATCGGGGAGCTGTCCATGTCTCTCCCATAGGTGGATCTCGAAACGAGATGATGAAAGAGAACAATAGGTTACTGTTGTAACCCCGGTTCTCTGAAACATCGAGTGGAGAGATCCACCAGCTATGCCCCGCTTGCCGCACGAGAAGCGATTATACTTATTGAGGAATAGCAGCGCGCCCAGCTGTGATATGCCCGTAGGTAAGGGGGTGTGGCCTCACCTGGCATTGGCTGCGCGCTTCTGTCTGTTAGCCAGACTTGGTGCAATTGGATGCTTCTGCAGAGGTCAGGTACGGATACCCTTCCCATAGGTGGATCTCTCCACTCGATGTTTCAGAGAACCGGGGTTACGACAGTAACCTATTGTTTTTACTGTCACTTTTGGTCAATTTAATGCATCCTTGCTGAATAAAAGTATTAATTTCATTCAACAACCAAAAATAAATAAATAATGTACTGACTGAACAGTAGTGCTTTCTATTTCAGATAACTTAAATGCTGTTCTTTTGAACTTTCTATTCAAAGAATCCTGGGGAAAAAAAAGTGTACAACTGAAAATAATCAGAAATGTTTTTTGATTTACACAAATGCTCCTAAAAAGAAATGTAAGCGTAGAGCCCTGCCAGTTATGCATTACAATATGTTAATCACATAATGCATCTGATAGTTAGTCAAAACATATACTTGAAGCCAAATATGCTTATTGGCTAATGACTATGTTATGAGCATGATAAATCACAGATCCAAGAAAAGGACAACTTTAAGTGTGACATGAACAAGATTTTATTAACTAGACTAAACATTTAACATACACATCCATACAGTTTACCAGGGGAAAGAGAGTTATAGCATTGTTTGAAGTTCAGCAGATCAACAGCCTGAGCAAACCATCAGTTTAGTTCTAACACACCCTTCTTTAAAAGGGATAAGGATACTTATAATGTATCAAATAATAAGCTTGGTACTTTCATGTCTCGCCCATTTGAATTAAACTGTCCTGATGCAATTTGTTGAGGCTCCAGTTGATCTTTGCTGATGTGGTCTTGATGAGAGAGAACCAGTGGGAGTCAGAGGATCTTTGGTGAATGGAAAGACAAGGCCGCAGCCTGGCGCAAACTTGGGGGTCCTTGAGGGACTTCTAGTTCAGCATTATCTTCACATTATGACTTCTCAGGAAGGACCAAGAGAGTAAGAGAGCAAGAGGCTAAGAGAACAAGGGAGCTAAAAATGACAAGAGGGCTATTCTTGTGATTAGTGATTTTTAAAGTGTGAAGATGTCACACCCTCTGGAGGTGTCGTGAGCCAATACGAAGCCGTCCCTTTGGAGGGAATTTTTTACGACCCTTTTTTTTTCTAGCAGGCCATTTGAATGTTTAATTTCATTGGATGTTTACGAAAAGAATCTTCAAGATTCTTATAATACTAATGTGTCATAAAGTTAGCAAAATGTAATGTAAATTAACAAATCGGGGAAGAAGATTGGAGTTTATGGAGACTAAACATGCTACACATATGATTTTGGTTAACCATAGTATGCAAGTCATGTCTCAAACCAAAATAGTTTAGAAGAGAGAATGAAGACATAGGCCAAACCACATAAAAGGAAAATCATGAGATGAAAAATTAGATACATGTTAATACATTTATCACATGGTTATATATATATATATATATATATATATATATATATAGATAGGATTAAAAGGGTTAATTTCTCCTTCTCAGCAAGAATTAAGTCACTATTCCCTGCACATTCCTTTGAATTGTAACAGGACACAGAGTTTTGCCAGCGTGTTAGCTTGATTTGGGGGAAGTTCCACAGAACTTCCACAGTTTGCTGGATGATTCATTAAATATAATGACTAATTTGTGTGTCCGATTGCTCCAGATGCTACACAAGGCAGCCGCCCTTCCCCAAACACCCCCCGGTATTTTTCCAGAAACTCTCATCACAACCCTTCGTGTACGTTTGATCTACATTTACTTTCATTCTTATCAGGGGGTGTGATACACTATTGTCAAGTTGTCTAGGTGTTATAATAACTTCAGCTCTGCCCAAACTTGATAATGGCTTGCTCAACACATGAAGGATGCAAAGGGACAACTCAATTCCTTTTAAATGCTTATTTTTCTTCCAGATGGTTTTGATGGCATTGGTTGAATATGTTGAAACAGTTGAATTGTTGAATAGAGCAGTTGAAATGAATTGAATGACAGATGATTAGGGACTAATGAATGGGAATAGGCTGATAACCTTAAAACAGAAAATAAACATGCATTACTTTACACAATAAACAATCCATGACACAGCAACAAAGCATGGCTTTGAATAAAGTAAACATTTAAACATTCTCAATGTAATCTAGCACTTTAAGCAATTACTTCAACTGCCACATTATCTGCAGTAGTGATGTTACATATGACACTGAAGCTTCGATGTGCGTATCGCGAAAGCGAAGCAATTTCTATGGGCTATATGCACGCATAACTCCCGCGTTTGATGCAAGGATGCTCTTGCGTTTCCGGTTGGGGAGATTTAAAGCGGAGGAAAACCGAGGAAAACGGGATTATAGCAGAAACTTCAAAATGTACTGTCCTCTCGTCTTTGAAACGAAACTTTAATACGTTTAGATGTAATTTTATATATAGTTATGTTTATTTAATATAATAAACAAAGAAGCATAAACAAAATGAGGGGTGTCTGTTTTTGTGACTAACGTTTCTTTAGTATAGCAATAGAGTATAAAAACCAATATAAATTCTCGGTATATCATTGGACTCTACGATCGGCGTAAGTAATCCAGCATCCTTAGACCTTCACCGGAAATACCGCCGTGCATAGAGCCCATTGAAGCCCCGTATCGGGGTGTGTATTGGTTTCCCAGAGGTCACGTGATCGATGACAAACAAAGCCTCACTTTCTGTCCAATCACGTGCGCGTTTCGCTTTGGGTGTCAAAAGGGCTCAAAGGTCCTTGTTGGCTCAGTCTGGTTGATGGGTTTGTGAGGAGAGTGCTGTACTTTGAAAGTTAATCAATACATTACATTTAAATAACCAAAACTACTTATTATTTTTTTGTTGTTGTGTCTTTTTGTTTTTGTAAGATCGTTGCACTTTTGGTGTTTTTTAGGTAATTTGGTGTTTGGTGAAGGGTTTGTATTTACAGCAATGGCAACAGCCAAAAAAAGGAAGACTTCCCCTAACTGGGAATATATTTAGCTTATAGCTTCCAATGTATGTTCCGATGTTCCGTGTAAGGCTTTTTATTTGTACACATACCATGAAATTATGGAGTGTGTTGTGGTTGCTTCATCTGACAGAGCTTTTAACGCAGGCTTCTGGCTGCTTTATGTTAAATAAGCACCAGATGGCGCTGTTCTCGACACTCTCGAAGCTTTGAATCTTTTCCCGGAACAGTCAGGGGAAAGCCTCTTGATTCACAAGGCTTAATTTCCCCATCCCTAATCTGCAGGCAGGAAATATTCACAATAAAAGGAGTCACCACTCATACCAGAATTAAACATGGAATTAAACACTGAATGCAACATTATAAATCATTCCAAACATTACATACCAGTTGCTTCTTTAGGGTTGAACAATGAGTTGTTTTTTCTCTCTTTTGTAGGTTGAGGAATTAAGCAAAAGCTAACCCCAAACATTTTATACCCATGCTTATCTGCCAGGTGTGCAGGTAAAAGCAGTGCCTCCAGAAATGCTGGCTCAATTGTTAGTTCCACTCATGTGTTTGGATTATATGCCCTGGAGTTCTTTAACCCTCTGGGGAGTGGGGACCAAGGTGTTTTTGGGGTCCTTGAGATGTTTTGACATGCCCTAACATTTGTGCTTTTTTCAGTTGCTTATAAACATATTACTGGTACAGGTGAAATTACACTCTATTTAGCACAAACAGGGCTACCATAATATGTAAGCAACATGTATGTACATGTTTGTATTTTTGAGAGAATATTGTTTCTGCATGTTTATTGATAAAAGTAAAAATTAAAGTTTCTGAAATAAGGCCACAAAACACATACTAAATATGTGTCCACAAGACTTTTGACTAATGGAAGTTGTGGCCTAGAGTATTTGCTTCAAAATGATCTGAAAATCATCCTTTCTAATCATTCACATAACACCATAGATTGCTTTAAATTGTGAAAAAACATTTTTTTGTTTGAAAGGCAATATGTGAATGGGCGTGAACGGCCCAACCCCCTCATGTATAATTAGGTGATTCTCACCTGAGAAGACAAAGATGCATTCATTTCATTCAGGTGTGTCACAAGAAAGAATGCAAGGAAAATATATTTTTCCATAAATCTCTTATAAAGTATTATTTTTTAAAGTATGCCAATAAATTTTTTATTATACATATTTCAAAGTTAAGGATTCATTATTTTGATATAGCCTAGCTGGAACAAACACTATAACAGTTGATAAGTTTATTTTTGACAAAACATACTATATATTTAACATATGAGCAGAAACTGCTAACAAAAGCTTATTTGATGTCTATTTTAGAGTTAAAACTTTATAATCTATCCTAGTCAAACACACACACAGAAACATGATTCAAATTTAAACAGTAGGCTATTTTTGCATTTACAGACACTAACGTTATTATATATCGCGATTAGAACAAAGCACAAGAATAAAGCACTTACAGTTCAGCTCGCTCCTCGAAGTGAAAATAAACCAGCACTTGTTCTGAGGTAGGTAAATGTCCCAGGATTATTCCTCACAGCCGCGCAAAACGACAGTACATTAATCTGAGTAAATAAAGTGTGTTTACAGAGTTTATATGGGTGTTTTACATGTGTCAATGTGTTGCTTCAGATCATTAGCGTTTGAATAGCGCGCGCTCTCCGTGGGAGTTTTTTTTAAGTTTAGAGACGTGCTCCAGAAAAAAAGTTCACGGACACGGAGAGGCAGAACGCACACCCTGTTTATTTTCTTTATTTTACAAAAGCACAATATTTTATTCCGATTGTAGCTGGGCACATAAAAAAGTAGACATTTAACAGTTTTGTTTAATATGTTTCATAACTCTGTATGACCAGAAATGATGGAGTAGTTTAAGTCTATTTTTCTGCTATGTGAAAAAAATCTGCCAAAACGCACAGGTGCGTTCTTGGTCCCCAGAGGGTTAAAGGGTTAGTTCGCCCATTTAAGACATGAAGTTGTATGCAATCCTTACCAGCACTATAGTGCATACACACTGACCCACTCTCTTGTCACCTCCCTGGTCAGAGTCCTGGCCGCTAGAAGTTTTTCAATGAAGTACTCCCGGTTATTTTCCGGGGTCACAAAACTGCGTTTTTACGTGAAAAAATTATTTGCGTTTCAAAGCTTGATTAATTTACCACACAAAAAACACGCCGGTCAAAATTCATACCTCAGTTTTAATTGGCACTATTTTCTATCCATTTCTATCAATCCGCGCTGCTGTCAACGTCAACAGTGCGCACGTTCCGATCAGCTAAACCTACCCGTCACTGTAACCTAAACCAATGAAATCGGCTGCAGGGCGGGATTTCCGCTGAAGTGGTTTGGGGGGAAAAATCACGCGTTCCATAGTGTTTACACAATCGATTGACAACGACGTAAAAAGTATTAAATTAACAATGGTGCGAACTTGTAAATTCCCAGGCTGTGACCACAACGATGTACCGGGATCAAAGTTCAGATTCCATCGTTTTCCTGTTTCGAATATAATGAGACAGCTTTGGCTGGTTGCCATCGGCTACTCTGCGGGAGCTAAAATATCCAGTCCAGAATAAAGGATTTTTGTGTGTGTAGTGCTCACTTCAGCAAAGACGATTACAACCAAGGAGGAAAAGGAAAATTAAAGAGTTTTGCTGTACCAGTACCACGGGTAAGCTCTATTTACTAAATTTATGATCCCATGTCTAAACTGTACGGTAAACAAGCTGATGTTTAGACTCCATTATAAAACACGTGAAAAGATGTCTAATATAAAAACAGTATAGCCTATAGGGATATTGGTACAATTTGCTGAGAAAACTATTTGATTGAACACACACACAATTGAGGTTTGGTGTTGCAATCAATAACATTGTCGTTGTGCAAAAAATACTTTCATCATCTGATCCGTCTGACATTGTGCTAAAATTGGTTTTATCATCAGAAGTTTCGCAGTCAGACATGTTGTCAGCGAGTCGCGCTATCAACAGCTGATCGGAACGTGCGCACTGTTGACGTTGACAGCAGCGCGGATTGATAGAAATGGATAGAAAATAGTGCCGATTAAAACTGAGGTATGAATTTTGACCGGCGTGTTTTTTGTGTGGTAAATTAATCAAGCTTTGAAACGCAAATCATTTTTTCACTTAAAAACGCACAGTTTTGTGACCCCGTAAAATAACCGGGAGTACTTCATTGAAAAACTTCCAGCGGCCAGAACTCTGACCAGGGAGGTGACAAGAGAGTGGGTCAGTGTGTATGCACTATAGTGCTGGTAAGGATTGCATTCAACTTCATGTCTTAAATGGGCGAACTAACCCTTTAAAGGAAAAGGTGCCATTGTACTCATGTTTTTTGTGTGTTCTGTTCTTTGACGCAACACCTCCCACTTGACCTCCTGGTTCTTGAACCCAAGGAGGTCACACGAACCTCTGTGTTGGGGTAGGTTTGATTTCAGTTGTCAGGTTTTTTCCTTATTCAACAGGAAGTAAAACAATGATGCGTCTGACATCCCTATGAAGAACTGGTTGAGAGTTTCTTTGACTTCTCTCGAGCAGACTTTACAGTTGGGACTGGGTAGCTGGGAAAAGTTCTGACATGCACATCTCTGACGATGCCCTTCTTGTCAATGCTGACACTGATGACTCTGCCAAGTCTGTACTGACCCCTCCAGGCGTTTTGGTCACCAATCTCCAACAGTCACATTTCTATGTGTTGTGTGCCATTTACTCCTCATGAATAGATTGGGCCCAGCTAACTGACTCCACTTCCTCCAGAACCGGTCAACTTCTGTATGGATAACTCTCAATCTTTTGTATGGGTAGTTTTCAAAATCAAAGCATCCAAGATCTCCTCTGGGTCCAGTCCGTCCAAGCAGAAGGGAATTTAGGCTGATGTATTTTACGCAGTCCTCCCGGCTTTAAGTTCTGGCATCTATGGGCCTCTCATTGGCAAGGTTAGCAGCCGTGTAGAGAAATGTTTGAAACTCACCCCATGTGAAGAGTCCTTCTCCTCCCAGATTATACAAAGCCCGCTTCACAGTGCAAACAGCTGCTTCTGCAGCTCCATTCCTGTGAGGGGAGTCTGCTGGGTGGATTTTCCAGCTCCATTCTGTCCCATGCTTGGAAGCTCAGATTTACTCAGTTGATCCAGGAAGAGGTAGAGTTCTTTGAGGGCAGGTCTGGCACCCACAAAGTTCTTTCCAGGATCTGACCACAGTTTATTTGGGTGCCCTCTCAGTGCCGTGAATCTTTGGTAAGCCAGTAGGAAGCCTTCAGTTGACTGGTCACTGACAACATCTGTGTGTATAGCTCTGGGTGCCATGCAACAGAAGACAATTCCCCACACCTTGAGCTTGGTTTTCTTTTTCACCTTGTCCTTGACTTCATACGGTCCAAATAAGTCCACTGTTGTGTACTCAAATGGTCTGGTTGGTGTTATCCGCTCGGATGGAAGGTCACTCATGATCTGCTGACACTTTCTGGCCCTGGCCTTTCTGCACACCACACAGTTATCAACTCTCTTTTTAGCCAGCTTCCGGCCTTTTATCACCCAGGCTTTCTTCCTCATCCGGAGGAGTGTGCCTGCTATTTCTTCATGGTTTGCATCGTGGGCCTCTTGAGCTAGGAGAGTGGATATCCATGCCTCATATGGTAGAATTGGTACGGCAGTCTCGTCTTCATCAAAGATCTGGAACCTTCCTCCACAAACTAAGAGCCCAGTCTCTTCCTCTCTGTAAACAGCGAGTCTGTTGAGAGTGGTGTCTTGAAAGATTATACCTTCTTGAGCTGCAAGGAACAGGTCTCTTAGTACATCTTCACACTCCCCGACAGTGAGTACAGCTTGTTTGGCTCTGGACCTCCAGTTTGTTGAAAGAGCTTCCTCCCACTTTGGTTTATCTGAGGCTGAATTCTTGGTCAACACCTCTTTCCATCTCATTGCAGCTCTCCAAACCCAGGCACTGACCCGGATCAGCCTGGTCAAGCTGCTGAATTTCCTGATGTCAATCAGTTTGGTTACCGCAGAGCCGGCTGGTGATCTTTGGATCTGAGTCTTAGGTTCATCTGGGTTATTTTGCTGTGCATCACTCTTGTTGCTCTTAACCTGCGCTCTAGTTAGTGCTGCCGAGAAAGCTTTCCTTTGAAGTTTGTTTATGCCTTCCTTGGCATATGCGGCGACTTCTTTGGCTGACTTATGTGGCCACTCTTCCACAGGTTGCCACAATAACGCTGGTCCATTCTGCCACATAGAATCTTCCTGAAGGTCTTCTGGGGCTGCCCCTCTTGCTATGACATCAGCACTGTTCAGGCCTCCCGGGATCCACCACCAGTCTTCGACGGATGTGGTTTTCTAGATCTCTCCAACTCTATTTGCGAAGAAAGTTTGATATCCATAGCTGTCTCTCTGGATTGCTCCCAACACAGTTTGACTGTCCAGTAAATGGAGCCATCGTTCAATTTCTATTCGACTGTGCTTTTCGACATACTTTCTTAGTCATGCTGCATAGACAGCACCGCAGATTTAAGCTTTTACTGGTTCTTCCTTTTGGTCTAATGGTGTGAGCTTTGCTTTAGACTCAACCAGTCTGATTTGGATGCCTTGCTCGGTCTCCCATTTGAAATACATTACAGCTCCATAGCTCTTGTCACTTCTATCAGAGAATGTTATTCCCCAAGGTTTTCCAATCCAGTTGACTGGTGTGAGGCTTCTGTGGAAAGTGATTTGGCCAAGACGTATGTATTCCTCAAAGAATTTGATGGCTTCTTCCCTCAATTTTTCAGACAAAGGTTTGTCCTGAAACGCTTTTCTGACAAGAATGGCGCCCTTTTGTTTGGCAGGTGTGACGAGGCCTATTGGGTCATACAGGCTAAATTGGCTAAGCAGTTCTCTTCTCGTCAGTGGGTTTGGAGTTTTCCCTCTCACCTCTTCATTAAGGAGATTTTGGCCGACTCTCATTTTATTTTTCCTCTTTGAGAAATTGATTGAAGTAATGAGGTACAGTTTATCCTCCTCAACAAGGTATCCAACTCCAAGGGCCTTATTGTCTCCTTCCCTCATTTGGTTTGGGAGAATGAGTACTGTGCTTGACTCCGCTCCTTGTTCTCCTGGTACGATCTCCTGCCTCCCGCTTTGACTTGACCGGACCCAGGGCTTGAGGAAGAACCCGCCTGCCTTCAGGATCTCTGGTGATCGCATTCTCTTCAATCTCTTCCTCCTCAGTGTCTCTCGAGAAATCTGTGGAGGTGCATCTCCAGGTCTTCCAACCACACAGAATTGTAGATTTTCTTGATGTCGCCAAGGGCAGCATGGATGCCTTTTCTGAACCTGAGTAGTACTGCTCGGATGGGATTGAGGACATCAGACCCTTTCAGCAGAAGGTCATTCATGCTGACCCCTTTAAACTTCTGGCTGCTGTTCCATACCTGTCGCACAGGTGTTGTGAGAGAGTGTGGGTTTGGTGCCACTAAGTGGCTGACATACCATACTGGCCCTTTCCAGCTGGGAATGATCTCTTTGGTGAGTTTCTTTGCTGCTCTTCTCTCCACCATCTCATGGACTTGAGCTGTGTATGCTATTTTCCACACTTCTTCAAACAGACCTGGATGTTCTCCACCAACAGTCTTTCCTAGAGGGCCTTCCCATAAGACAAGGTCTCCAATCACCTTCACTCTTTGCGGAGCAAGTCTTCCTTCACGGTGGCTTATCAGTAGCTCAATTATCTCTGGTCTCCTCAGATCTCCTAGTTTGACTTCTGGGAAGAACCTCTTGAGTTGTTCAGGTTTGATGACTCTGTGGATGTTGGCAATTTCATTCAAACCATAGCAGATAAGCTCATGAGCTCTTTCCGTGCCTATGGGCGTTTTAACCCTCACTCTGAGGAGATATCTTCTGGTTCTAACCTTCATGGCCATTCCTCCGACTCCATGAACGACTAAAGTGATGTTTTCACTTTGAAGATTTAATCTCCTGGCAGCTCTGTGGGTGATGTAGTTATTAGTTATTAGTATATTCGAGCAGCATTAGAATAACTGGCAATTCTTCTACTGCATTTGACTCAGTCACTCCAAGCTGATTCTTTTTAATAATACAGTTTGTTTTCCCAGTGATGTTGGTGAATGCTTTCTTGAATTTCTCTGCCATCTCTGGGGATGATACAAATTCCTCCTGCTCCTCTGTAAGCTTATGCCTTCTCACATTTGATTGTCTTCTGTCTGAATCACTCCTCTTGAAATCTCCCTTCAGGCAAAGAAAGAAATGGTGGTCTTTTTTACAGTCTCTGTTCCTGCACAGGTAAGTGTCTTTGCATTCATCATCTTCTCCATGACAGACCAAACACCTCTTGCAGGCCCCCAGCTTTTCTACAGCATCCAACTTTTCCACAGGCTTCAGTTCTTTGAAACGCTTACAAAAGAAGATCTTTTCTCTATGCTTTTCATCTCCACAGACAACACAGCCGCCTTTCCTTGTGGAACGTGTGGACGCATATCTTCTTTCCATACAAGCATATTTATTTTCTGGCTTTTCACCTACTCCCAGCTGCTCTAATTTTTCAAGAATTTCCTCATGTGTTTTCAGGAATTTAAGAAGGTTCTCGTCCGGCGTGACATTATTCCTCGGGTTAACCATGAAGACAAGCCAATCTCGCTCGATGTTATCAGGTAACTTGCTTTCTATGGATTTGATCACTAGAGGGTTGTTGATGGCTCCTGTGTTTCCAAGCTCTGAGGTCATCCAGGGCCTTCTCTATAATTTGGATCATATCGATAACTTTTCTAGGCTGATTTGCTCTTAAAGCAGGAATTTTCTCCAGATCCTCAACTGTCTCCAAGGCAATTGTAGACTTGTTCCCATATCGGTTCCCAAGCACCCTGAACATGTCCTCCGCATTATAACTAGACAAACGGAGGTCTCTGCGTATTCTTTCATCTACACTGTCAAGGAGTTGGATCTTCTTTACTTCGACTGAGCCTGTCGGTTCCCCCTGCTTTTGTAGACTATCCCAGTCTCTTCTCCATCGATGGAAATTCCTTTTATACCCACTGAACCTGGGTAAACAGGTTGGTTTTATTCTCAGTGTTGGCTGTGGAGCTGGCATGGGCATCTGCTCCAGTCTCCCTCTATCTTTATCCTCTTCTGCCATTCTTTGCGCTGTGAGAAATTCTGCCCTCCTAGCTTCAAGGTTCTTGCTGAATGCTTTCAGATCCTTCACTCTGCCTTCCAGCCTTTCTTTTTCTGCTACTGGAATCCACATCTCCCACTCTTCTAGGTTTGTGACCGTATCTTGGACTTGTGCCTTCGCACCAACCCACCGTAACTCGTAGCCATCTCTATTTACAGCGGTATTACATATTCATGACTAGAATATGAATTCTACTTACTCACACTTTCCAAACAACAATACAAACATGCGTATTGTATTGTATTGTAGCGGCCCCATGCGTTTATTTGCCAATTAGAAGCACTCACTTCCTGATGGCTGAGCGTACTGCGCAGGCTCAAACTGAGCTTGACGACGTAGATGTGACGTGAGCAACCTGTCTGACAGTTGTAAGTCTTCTAGTAGCTGTGACAAGACAAATCTGAATTGAAACCTGAAACAAATCTGTTGTTGAAATATTTTGTCCCGTTGCTTTTATGGACTCTCTATCTATGGGCTTCTCCCTTGACTTAATGCCTCCATGTCCCTCCGATTGCCTCATAGACAGTAAAAGATTGCCAGCGAGCTTCTCTTCCTGTCTATACGGTAATTTCTCTACTGTGCAACAGAGAGTCCCGTGGTTATGACGCAATCGTTAGCCTATATTTACAAAAACAGCTTCTACGGGGCCATAACGTAAGATACAAAGTAATGGAGCCGTCTTTGGACGCCTCAGATGTAAAGTTATTCGCTGTCAAAGTGACGCCAAAATGAATGGGAGTCAATGGAATGCTAACAGCAGGTGATGGTCTGCTACAATGGCGGCCCGCAAGCGAAGCTTCAGTTTCCGGCTGATGTATTACCCCCTTGGCTAGAACGCGTTATTCAGTTCCTGTTTCGTTGAAGCCCCTTCTTCCGAGATACAAAATGTGCTGTGATTGTTTAGCTGGCCAAGTCAGGGGCGCATTAAGGTCTACTGTACCATTTTTGTGTGTATGTGTGTTTAGATTAGTTATGTTTGTAATTTAGTTAATAAAACTTGTGCACAATACATATTTGGTTACTGCTAGCAAACAAAGTTTATTTTACGATTAAAATTTTGACTACACATAGGCTCTTAGTAGTACTGTATAGTAAGAATTACATTTCCCTTCCACGGAAATTAACTTTTCTTAGAATTAATAAACAATTGACACTGAGTGTTCACTGGACGAACAGGTCGATAGATTGTAATATTAATTTTACTACATTAAATTAATTCTATTAACAGATCCAAATATTCATAATTAATTATTACAAGTTATGATTGATTATTGTTATTATTTTGAGCTAATTTGCTACATTATCAATCATTAAATCATTGTGCTGCCTCAGAAGTCTGTCTGAAATCAGTTTGGTATCTTCATGCATAAATGCTGCCTGGTAAGTCATTGCCTGATAGGACAGCGAAGCAACAAGTCAGTTGCCTTTTGTTTTTCAGATGCAGCCTTGAAGTGTTTTCAGAAAAGTGATATGCATCAGACATTCAGCCAATGGTCCGTGGGTGTGATGTTTTTTTAGCAATGATGTTCACTTGTGAATTTGCACATGGTTTGTCAAAAAAGCACATTAAAAACACCACATAGACATAAAAAACATTAAAAACTTGATTTTCACCACAGGGGACATAAAAAACATAGAGCCATGAGTGAAATAGCTCAGGAGAGTTGGAGACGTGCCACTTAAAGAGCGAATTTCAACAGTTCAAGAGTCATACGGTTAAGAACTCATTCAGAGAATTAGACTGACTGTCCAAGCATTAGATCTGGCCTTAAAAAAATGAAAACGGGTGAATCTCCTGGACCAGATCATAAGTTCTTTTGGGAAGACTTAAAACTTTTACTTTTTGAAGCACTAAAAGATTCAATTATGAATAATGACTTATTATAACCATGCAGGACTTTCATTGCCAATTTCTAGATAAAAGCTATTAATAAACTGAATTTTGCTTTCATTTGGAAAATAAATAAATATCTACATTCAAAAAATATATATAATAAAAGAATACGAGGAAGGAAATACATTTTGATATCATGAATGGGGTTCTTAAACTTAAATGGCTGCAATCTTTTATCAAGAATGAGCATTCATTTTGGTTTGCAAATTCATCAAGTCTTTTCAACAAAAAAAATGTGGAGGTATAAAACTTTTTTTTTTTACAATGTGACTTCGAGATATCTAAAGTTCCATTGAAAATATCTGTTTAGTTCGTACAGCTTACAAAAGCTCCGAACGCGCGATGTATAGGCCTACAATAAATTAATAGCATGATTCTATATTTCGGTGTAGTACCCATAGTACCGGCCACATGTGAGAAGTTTTTTTTTTTTTTTTTTTTTTTTTTTTTTTTTTTTTATTGAAATTTTTCTTATCACAATAAACAATAAAAACGTCTGACAAAGAAGAAAAATATGACATCCTCAAAATGTACAATATAACCTTATTGTATTGTAAACTAAGAGTCACACCTCCTGAAAATCATCTGAAACGACATTTTCTATACTGTTCACATGACAAGGGAGAACAAACCAGATTGAAAGAACTCAAAACAATAAAAATAAACAAAAACAAAATAATAACATAAACAAACCAAAAAAGAGGGACTCAGCTCATCTGAAGTGTTATTAAACGATTATACAGTTTTTTAGCCTGGGCATTCTCAACCTTTATAAGACAGTTTTGAAACAGCAAAAGTTCATTTTTAAATGCAGACCATGTGGGGCCACATGTGAGAAGTGCTGGTACTCAATATATGTGCTAGTCGTGCTCCTGTAGTCGACTCGACACCACCATCTAGCGGTTTGGCGGCGTAGTGCGTACTCGCTGAACGACAGACACACCAACGTGAGGCTACGGTGTCCACAAACGGTCAATAGCCTTATTTTTGTCATACTAATTCCCTGTTAGGTACAACAGTATGAAAAATGCATGGACTCACGAGGGGAATCTTTCTTCTAAATGAGTAGGATAGATTGCTTGCTTTATACTACTTTTTAAATATTTGCCTAGTCTATCTAGCCTATGTGTTTATTTTAATAGGTCTCCATTGTCTATGTAAAAGGAAATAGTAGTAACGACGGCAAACGTCATTATTGACATGAAAGTTGACAAACTGGATTTAAAGCGTTTTAGCCAGAATTCTAAAGAACGAGTTTATCAAGTTGGACAGAATATGGGTTAAATGCACTTTGCACTGCCATTAGTCAGCCTTACGCATAGTCTCTAGAGCAACTTTATTAAATTAGATCCGCAAGGACAAGATTTATATATATACATATAGTTCTAAATATTTTTTTATAGAAAGCGATCAATTGATAGATTGCTGATGTGGTGTGCTGAATAACTTTTTCTACACCTTCACTGGATCTACAGAGCCGAACATTTCAGTCATCATGATATACGTTAGAAGAGGTTGGTTTTGCTTCTCTTCGCTGCCTATTTCTCTCTCTCTCTCTCTCTCTCTCTCATGTTTCATGTTAATGTTGACATTTGTATTTCTAGTTGGTCCCCTTGTGGTACACAGGAGACAGAGAGGCAAAAGTAAGTTATGTTTTTGAAGACATGCTAGATGTCTCGTTCAGTGCAGTGTTTCCTGGTTACATTGTCTTCTGTCACAATGCAGAAGCAGTACATTTGAAAAGTGACTGTGAATGCAAATGTTTCCTTACTTTGCATAGATGGCAGACTCTAAAAGCTTTATTCTCAGCCTTTAACGTTTTTTCGTGATACCATAGCCCTTCTTGACTTTTTATAGTAGCCGAATGTTCTTCTATGAAAACCAACCAAATTTAAATTAGGTTGAATTTTGAATTTTGTTCCTGCTGATAAAAACATGGCATGTCTGCTTAAAGTGGTCAAACAGGTTTTGACATGAGAACTGCTGTTTTGTTAGTGATCCAAGGTGGTCTACGAGATCTAACCAGCTTAATTAACCAATAGGATCTCAGGCCCTAATGACCATAAATGCCCAACATGGTCCAGAAAATACGAAAAACCAGTTACCATCAGAAAAGTATCAGTAGTAATAATAATAATAATTTGTTACATTTATATAGCGCTTTTCTGGGTACTCAAAGCGCTTTACATGGAAGGGGGAATCTCCTCAACCACCACCAATGTGCAGCATCCACCTGGATGATGCGACGGCAGCCATATTGCGCCAGAACGCCCACCACACACCAGCTTACTGGTGGAGAGGAGACAGTACATTTTTAAACTTTTGTTCCACTTTTGAAAGGATGCACAAACATTAAATCTATGAACAAAGATGGATATTACGGTAAAATGAGAATTATATAATCACAATTGTTTTCACAGAAAAATTGAAATTTATTTTCATGATGGCTGCCCTCATAATATCCATAAGCTTTGTCCTCAAGCTCCTGCAGATGAATCCTGAATTAACTGTATCAAATTTAGTGGGTGAGTTACTGATATAAAGACTATTTTATTTTAATCAACAGATTTTTTTTAAATTAATTATATAATTAATTAATTTAGCTTCTTTAAAATTCCTACTAATATATAGGATAAACAATGTATGTTTTATATTTTTCTCTAACCCAGAAAGGTCAGTGGGGGGAGGAGTTTATGTCCCGTGGAAACCTGATAATCACAAAAATGATGGTAAGCAATTACCGAATTATCTGGTCTGGTACAGTGTAAAAAAAACTTTAAGGGTAAATATTTACATGTCTATGTTTTATCAGGTCCTAAAAGCAAATGTGGCCTCCCAAAACCATGTCCTGGAAAAGATTTTGCCTTTAAGATTTACAGCGGTGCAACAAACATCATTGGTCCACAAATATGCTTTGACGGAAAAATGTAAATATACTTTTACTGAATGATTAAACCAACACCATAAGTGCTATTTGACAGAATTTAAACCATTTCTGCAATTGTTTTAGGATAATAGAGAAAGACACACGTGGTAATTGGCCAGGAATTAATATTGCTGTTATCAATGGTAAGTATTTTGAGCCCTTTTTAAAAAAGCAAAAATTAAAATGGCACCATGTTTTGTATTTAGTAATATTTTAATATTAGTATTTTTAAATATTTTATCAATATGTGGCAAGAAAAAGTATGTGAACCCCCTGGAATTAACCGGTAACTTCTGCAATAATTTGCCATAAAATGTGATTGATCCTTATCTATAAGTCACAACAATAGACAGACACAATGTGCTTAACCTGATAACACGCAAACAATTTTAATTTCTCGTGTCTTTTTGAACACACCCATTAAACAGTCCCAGTGTTGGAGGAAAAACTAAGTGGATCAATAGACTAATTACTTCAACGAAAGCTAATACCTTGCACACCTGAATCCAATTAATAAAATTAGTGAAGGTGTGGTTTAGAGCTACTTTGATTGATAAATTACATGCAAATATTTTTAAGACTGCTTTTGGTAAGAAGCATAAACTGATGTGAACCGTCTGAAAAGGTATACACAGCAATCTCAGTGTTTAGGCGTCCATCAGTCAAAAGTTTGACAAATTGTCTATAAATGGAGACAGTTAAGTATTGTGGCTAAGCTTCCTAGAAGTGGGTGCCCAACCGAGATGATTCCTAAGGCACAACGCAGAATCCTCAATGAGGTAAAGAAGAACCCACGAGTAAAATCTAAAGGCTTGATGACATCATTCATGATCACTGGAACTGGCAAACATCCAGAACACCATGGAGGAAGCCACTGCTCTCCCGTAAAAAACAAACATTGCTGTGTGCCTGAGGTTTGCAAAAGAGCACATCATTACTGGGAAAAACGTTTTATGGACTGAGGAAACAAAAGTTTAATTGTTCTGGAATAATATTTAGTGCCATATGGAGCAAAAAAGGGCACAGCTCACCAACACCAAAACATCATCCCAACAGTGAAGTACTGTATGGTGGAGGGAACATTATGATTTGGGCTTGCTTCACTGCGTTAGGGCCTGGACCTCTTGCCATCATTGAGGGGAAAATAAATTCCCAAGTTTACCATAATATCCTACAGGATAATGTCAGGGTGGGTGTCTGCTAGCTGTAGCTTAAGTTGGGTGATGCAGCAGGACAGTGACCCTATGTATCGAAGTAAATCCACCACAGACATCCCAGTCAGAGCCCAGATTTTAAAGTCGGCATGAAACGGAAGTTGAGATTGTCATTTTTTCCTTCTTGTGACGTATATCCGAGTGAAACGGCTTCTGAAATTAGAAAAAAAATTTAGGGCGGGGCTTGATTTCGTCCTTCGGGAATTGATTGGATCGTTGGAGGTTGGGCGTTGCAAACAAAATGGAGGCAGATTTGAATGCCAGTTTACATTCAGTTGTGGAGGATTTCTCTCCACCGGACTCCCCACCGTTACCCTCCCATGAAGGATTTTTTTATTGAGGAGCCCGGCGATGAGAACGAGGACGAGCAGCTAAATTTTCCATGTTACTGGCTGTGATGACTGACACTGACAGCGGTGCACCGATAGCCGCACCCTCGTCGGCTCTGGCCGCACCCTTTCGCCATGGCACGTGACCGAAAGAGAAGAGAGGTCGTTTCGAGGGGGAGATGTATTTGATTAAAGATTATAAGGGTACATGAATATTAAAAAAATAATGAAGTGCACAGATAGATCATTTATCATAAACGCTACAATATTACATATAAAAAGAAGATTTGTCAAAGTTGATTTCATGCCGACTTTAACCCCTGAGCTTTAACCCATTGCTGCCAAAGGAGGTTTGACCAGTAATTCGCTCCAATGATTCACTTACTTTTTCCTCTAGAACTATGAATGTGTAATGGGTGTGTTCAATAAAGACACAAGATATTAGATTTGTTTGTGTGTTATCAGCTTAAGCACATTGTGTTTGTCTATTGTTGTGACTTGGATGAGGATCAATCACATTATATGACAAATTACAGCAGAAAACCAGTTCATTCCAAGGGGTTCACATACATTTCTTGCCAGAGTGTAATATGTTTTCTTTCTTATTCATTAAAAATTCAGAAAAAACAGGTGAACACGTCAACACTGGCAGCTTCAATATGTGGAACGGAAGTATGTTGTGTCTTGACTTCATTACACCATGTTGTTCAGTATTTCTGCATTATAAATACTTTTTTCATTCTCCGTTCACATTTCCTGTTGACAGAGGTTGAGGATTTGATAGAGTTTCTGAAGTCAATTGAGGATGGTTCTCTTGTGTTGATAGCCTCTTTTGATGATCCAGCCACAAAGTAAGTTTCTTTTTTTTTAGTTTCATCATATACTACATTCACATCTTATGATGGTGTTGTCTCATGTCATGATTTGTATGCTTCCTTTATTATAGACTTAATGATGAAGCAAGGGCACTTATTGCAGATCTTGGCAGTTCATATATTTCCAAAATAAAATTCAGAGATAACTGGATCTTTGTGGGAGGAAAGAAAACCATAACCCATGTCTCCTTTGAGACGGTAACCCATTTATAACCCAAATTCACCCATTTATGTGCTTAAGTTTATGCAATGAAAATACTTAATGTATGCCTCTCCCTTTTCTGTCTTTTTCAGCACATGAAGAATGATAGGGAAACTAATAAGTATGAAAGCTGGCCAGAAATGATCGAGTTGGAAGGTTGCATACCAAGAATAGACTAATTTTTTTTTTCCTGTAGCACAATTTTTCTGCTAAAAGAACATTTGCATGTGTGTATGAGTAATTTTTAAACCTGTCTTCAGAAGCTATTTATTCGTCTTCAACAATACAACAAGCTGACCCACAATGTGTTTCTGAGTTTTTTTCTTCTTATGTTTCTATTACTATCTGAGACCATATACGTCACTGTTTCAATATGGTGCAATTTTTTAATGGGTTATCATAGAATTTATAATATAATAAAGGCCTATAATATAGTTTGATTTTAATTTAGATGGAAAAATTTGTACATTTTGTTGGGTTTTATGTTAAAAATTAATTTTTAAATTCATTGTAAATGTAATCATTATTGTTAATGTTTATATTGTTGTATTCATATGGTTTATTTATTATGTTAAAGTGTATGTTGCAGTGTTTTCTTTTGTCTGTATCCTATATAAAACATTACTTTTGTTTTCAATTCTGAATGGGTTTTGCTTGTAACACTACTTTTGGTGGTTGCATATGTAAAACGCAATTTTCAATCGATGTATAAATAACAAAAACTCGACACATGATGCAAAACATCATATGCGTAAATTGTGCGCAACGTTGAACTCCAAACCACACGAAGCCACTCCCACCACCTCATCGCAGATTCGCAGTATGTATGAACAGCGTCTAGTCATGGACCAAAATGGTGAGCTACAAGCTAATGTAACGAAGTATTTTTCTGCAGCAGGTTTACGTTTTAAATACCCAAAATGCTTTCTAGTGGAAGGTAACCACCTGCCAGTAAACAAGCGAACCCTGGTGTTATTTATACGTTGTTGTGTATTGGCAGTAAACGCATTAATGGATGTATCCAGCTAGCCGCTGACATGACCAACTAGTGCTGCGCGCGGGTCCAGCAAGTGCCAGATTTAAATAAACGCAGGAGACATTCACATTGGACTTCCAAATATCTTTTTAAACACAGTTATAATCATTAGCTACTATGTAAAGTTGTGTATAAGCTTTATAGCAAGACCTGCCCCTACTATGGTTGTAGTTTATTAATACTTAGTTTCCTCTCCCCTTTTTTATTGAGCACTTTTTGGATAACACAGGTCTCTATTCCTTAATTTGTCCATTTCCTACTTTTATGAAATGTTAATTTTTAATGATAATATGATGTGATTAATTTTAGATGAATAATGTATCAGTTTTAGTATTGTGCTTGTTAGTGTGTATTTCTTATTAATGATGTCTTGTGTATGTTTCCTCAGATGACCTTCAAGGAACTGATGGTTCAGGATCCCTTGGAGGTCTTGATGTTCGCAGACAGATCCCAATCAAGTTACTGTCTAAACAGACGGTAAGAGGCAAGCCGCCTGCCCGACCTCAGCGTCCCACCACCAGACTGCCCTCAAAAAGTGAAGAAGGTTAGTCTCACTAAGTGGATGCAGTATCGTGCAAAAGAGTGTTATCACCTTGTTCACTCTACACATAAATCTGATGTGTTTTCAAATCTGATCTTTAGGACTGACCACCAACGTGCGAGTAATGAGATTGTATCTGTCTGTTAAAACAGCAATTTAAATATCTGGTATATTTACATTGGATGGGCATCGTATCGGTATCAGGTATCAGCCGAAATTGGATAGTTATTTGTACATGTTCATTTTACATTTATATTACCTAACCTTCTTTGCTGTCTAATGCTCAATTAAAGTAAATGTTTTAATACACCTGTAATTTAATAATACTGTTAAATGTAATATTCAGCCAATCCAAAACCAAGATCCATTTTTCGTACTGTACATTATAATGTTGTGATGCCTAAATTCACTTGTAGCATTTAAAATGATTTTTTATTTTATTTTAGTTTTTTGTGTTTTGTTTTTCATTTGTTTATACATAATAATATACAATTTTAATATTGTCATTTATCAGATATTAGTCATAACATGAAAATAATTATCGGCTTATCGCATCAGCCAGAATTCTCATAGCAGTGAATCCCTGTTCATGTGTTTTTGGCTTTTTGGACTATAAACAGCTGGATTTGAGTCGGATACACCAACAAATGTGAATTTTGCTCAGTCTAAATAAAAAAATAGTAATGACTTGTTTATGAATATATTTATGTTTTTCTTTATTTATAAACTTAATTGTGATCTTCAGAGCCTTTCAGCTATAAACAAGAGGAAAGATTTGAGTGTAAATCTGGAGATGCTTATGGAAACCAGCGCAGATTCCCTCAGCCAATCTTCTGGGATTATAAGGTTACACATTTCTCATCAATCATTTTGAACAAATTTCAAACAATATTTTAATATTTAATAAAATATTTAATATAAGTGAGTGATCTGCTTATTTTCTCAGCTCAACTTGGTAGGAGTAAAAGATGACACTCCAGTTCATTTTTGTGACAAGTGTGGCCTGCCCATAAAGATCTATGGGCGAATGGTAAGATGGTAATGTCCCTAAAACATACTTTATACTGCTGGAGATCTTGTTTTGACAAGGTGTTTTTTTTTTTGTTTTTTTTTTCAGATTCCCTGTAAGCATGTGTTCTGCTATGACTGTGCATTGCACTATGAGAAGAAATGCGACAAGATGTGTCCTGGGTGAGTTTCTCCCACAGCAGTTTGTTTAAGGGGATTTTATCTTGTTCTTAGTATGTTTGTAGTTCAAGTGATGCTTTCAAAAACACTCCGCGTCTATCCCTGGTATATAAAGTTTGGATGTAGTGTTCCTCTAAATGTCTGCCTGTTGCCAGACTTATTCAGCAGGATTTTTTTCATTAGAGACTGAATATACATTTTAATTTATATTATAAATATATCATAAATCACAATTTTTCACAATTACAATCACAATATTTTTAGTTTCCAGTGTTAATTGATAATATTGAGAGCAATTTAGTTTTGGTGCACCACTTGCGTCTTTAGGGCTGTTTAAAAGACACATTATCAACTAAAAAATGGAAACTTTTTATGCGTTTTGACCATTCATTTACACGACAACGGTGTTTTGGGAGCCTAAGTTTTTTTTTTGAAAACAATATTTTTATCATCTCTGTAAAAACTACAACAATGTGAATTTGTGAAAATGCTGGCAGCACGCTCATGCGTATTACGTGTTCAGTCTATAGGCACATAGTGTTTCTTTACAAAGTGACATCGTCAATTACTGATCATAATTTAGTGTTTTGAATCGTTTTTGCTGATCAATGTGAATGAGGATGGTTTTGACAACGTTGTCATCTAGGTACATGAAGGAAAAACTTTTCCATTTTTAGTACATCGTTGTCGTGTAAACGTACCCTCAAATATTTGGCATATTGATATAGAATTGAAATGATATGCAGTCACAGGTGTCTATATCGACTATTTTACAACAGCTTTGAATGTGGTTCATCCAGTCTACTTTACACCGTCTATAACATAATGTGAAGCATCTGTTTTTGTACTGATGCCAGACATGTTATTTTTGGTTTACATTTTACAAAGTGCATATATTATTAATTCCCTGGATTATCAAAAAACAGGTGTTATGTATATAATATAATGTAATACATTTTTAGATCAAATTTCCAGGGAGGATGTCATGATATTTACCATTTCTGAGATTTTTACTGGCCATGATTTTAGCGTTCAATTACTTTTGGTCATAAAAGGATTTTAGACAATATCAGCATAAATCTTTTTTTATGGCTTTTTTAACAAAACAAAAATCATTGAATCGGAGCACACTAAAATATTATAGTATCACTAAACTGTGTTTTATTTGGTCTGTACAATTTTCTGTACTAATCTTAATTGTCCACCAATCAGTAAAGCTATACATGTGGAAAAAATAAATAAATAAAAAAAATCTGGGCAAAATTTAGTCCGGGAATCAGGCATCACAGTCTGACTACTAGGACCTGTAAATACTGGCATTATTATAAAATCAAAAAGAAAGTCATTGTTGCTGGTCTTGCAATAATAATTATGGCAATAAATAATAAGCTTTTACGTTGATATTGCCTAGGGTGTTCCTAAACTTTTGGAGGGCAATGTGAATACTGAATAGCAGGTCCTTTGTTCGTTCAGATGTCCTCAGATATAAATGGAAATCAGAGTAAAGGCCTGTTCTCACCAAGAACGATAACTATAATGATAACTATATTTGCGTCCACACCAACAAACGGTAACGGTCTGTTTAATCTAAGCAGGTGCGGTTTTAAAGTGTTTATAACATGTCTTTGAACATGTTTTTGCATTTACACGGCTTTAACCAGCATGTCCTCAGCATGCTATGTTTCGAGTGAATCTAATCTAAACAATCTAGAAGTGAATTTAGCTGATGTAGTCACTATTGTGGAATAAATACAACACCTAGTCTTTTTCACTGCAACTTCAAAGGAAGTAAGACAAAGTTGTCAACTAGCGCTGGATACCTGAGATAATTGTTTGTTAGCCTGACAAATAAATCTCATCTCCATTAATACTTCTCACCATCTTTTCTGAGGGTATGGCCGATTGTTTTCCATGTATCTATTTTCTTTAAAGTATCCTTAAAAAGGGGTGGATGTTTCTGGACCTCTGCGATTAACTTCTCTGCAATATCATCTGCCTTTTATCGTTCCTCTATATCATTATCGTTATAGCTGTGGTGTGGACTTCTTTTATATTGAGAACAATATTTCGAATTTTATCCTTATAGTTATAGTTGTTGGTGGGAACGGGCCTTAATAGTTTGTGTATAAGAGTCCACTTCCCCTACTAAATCCTAAGTTCAGTTTGTCCCTCTACAGCTGCACAGACCCTGTCCAGCGCATCGAGCAGTGCCAGCGTGGCTCCCTCTTCATGTGCAGCTTCGTGCAAAGCTGCAAACGCACCTACCTCTCACAGCGAGACCTGCAGGCCCACATCAACCATCGCCACATAAGGGCCAGCAAGACCGGAAGCTCTCGCCAGGATCCACCACACCCGACGCTGGTCTCTGACCCACCAGACCGCTTCCGGTTGCCTCCACCTCCCCACCTGTCTAAATCACACCCTCTCATTCCTTCCCCACTGCAAGGCCACGATAACTACAACCATCCACCTCCATCCTCACCCTCCGATCTGGGGCCTTCCCCACGGCCCCTCCCCCCGGAGACCTTCCGGATTGCCACAGTGACCACACGGAAGCATAGCAACCTCATCACAGTGCCCATTCATGATGATTCGGGGAGCTTGGGCCGCTCTCCCCGTGAGCCTCACCCACAGACACCTCCCGGCCCGCCTCCGCACCATCTCCCTGGTGATTACTCCAGCCAACCAGTGGTTTCTCACCCGCATCACATAATGCCCCCACCACAACAGCCACATTACAGGCCTCCGCCGCCCCCACCCCCCCCTATCAGCATCCCCATGCAGCACCCGCCGCAAGGCTCGGCCACACCTCACATGGTTTACAACCAGGCACCTCCCATGTCAACACCCCCTCCACCTGGACACATCATCAGCCAGATGCCACCCTACATGAATCACCCTCCACCAGGTCCGATTCCCCACTACAACCCAAACTCAATGCCACAGGACCAAGGCACTCTTAGCCCACCTTTTACCCAACCAGGTGGCATGAGCCCAGGGATGTGGCCCAATTCACGCGGACCCCATCCGCCCCGTATGCAGGGGCCGCCACCACAGGGACAGATGCCAGGGCCTCACCACCCTGACCAGTCACGATATAGACCGTATTACCAGTAGCATCCTGCCTGTGTTGGCTCTATCAGACTTTCTGACTGGATACTGTTAAACAAGCTTTGTGGGCTGTTTGTTTTCTGATGTAATCATCCCCATTGCTGGCCATTTTTTTTACTAATGTCCCTCATTCAGGGTGGTTCTGTGGAATTGAGAACTGAAGAGAGTGGCAAAAAAACCCTACGTTTTTGGTTGGAAGAATTTAAGTTTAGTTTGAAACGTTTACATAATGTTGTACCCATCAACTGCAATAAATGAAACTTGAACACATGAATTTTATTTAGATATTTAGTTTGAATTGAATCACTTTTTGGCACAAAGATTGAAGCTATTTAAAGGGATAGTTCATCCAAAAATGAAAATTGTCATCATTCACTCGCCCTCATGTCATTCCAAAACTGTATGACTGACTTTCTTCTGGGGAACACAAAATAAGATATTTTGACAGAATTATAGGTGAACTATCCCTTGGCTTTAACAATTATAATTTGGATTTTTAAGTCAATATGTATTAAAAAATCAGCAGTATGTAAAGAAATATATATTGTTTGTGTGTTTAGCGAGCATACTACTTGTTGCACTGTGAGAAAATCACATTTGTGGACGTCTGTTTATTTTTTCATTCAAATTGAAGGCTGTGTTAATTGTTCTAATTCGATGAGAATAGGGAAGCCCTATTATTGGAATCATTTTCAGAACGATTTTTTCAGCTGTTGAACGGTAAAACCATTGTCAGCCAATCAGAATACACCCACAGCATGTGCTTGTAATAAACAGAATTTTATCAGGCATTAATGTGGATTCTATAGTTATCGTTATAGTTATCCTTCTTGGTGTGAATGGGCCTTAAGTTAATACTTAAAGATTTTTTTTTTTTTAAATGATCATAGAATGTGTGTTCTAAACCACTGTTTCTTTCAACCTGGATTTGATTGGTACAGTGCCCCACTAAAGTTAGCCACACTTATTGCAAAGAAATTATTCTAGACCTTTTCTCAGAATTAATGTTATTTATTCAGCCAATTTCCCAATTACTTTTTCCATAACTTGTGCCAAAGTTATTTAGCATCAAGTTCCTTTTGAGAGTAACCATATATGGATATCTTCAACTAACGATTGACCAGAGGCAAGGCAAGACTTTATAATGTTTTTCATTTTTAGACAGTCTTTTGTCTGTCTATTGTTTTGTATTTTAAGACATGAAACGTTATTGTGCAATGTTTTGCTAAGTTGTGTTATTGTTCTTTACAATAATTTTATTTATATATATATATATATATATATATATATATATATATATATATATGCACACAACAAATATAACAAAGGAAGATATTTTGAAGAATGTCGGTAACCAGACAGTTGATGGACCCCCATTGACTTCCATTGTATATTTTTTTCCTACTATAGAAGTCAATGGGGTCCATCAACTGTTTGGTTACCCATATTCTTAAAAATATCTTCTTTCGTGTTCAGCAGAAGAAAGAAATTCATACAGGTTTGAAAAAACTTGAGGGTGAGTAAATGATGACAGAATTTTCATTTTTAAGTGAACTATTCATTTAAGTATCCACAAGGGGGCGTACTCAACCAAGATCTGCCCAAGATCACTACTATCATACGAAACACTTGTATCTTCTTATGTATGTAAACTAAATTCCATTTCATGCTGTTTTATATTGGGAAATGAGTAAGAGTTGAACATGAAATCTATTTCCTCGGGATAGACAAGGTATTTCAGCACGTTTTCTTTTTTCAAGAAATCAGATAATTTAATTGAGTAATAGCCTACATCTATTTTATTGGTGTTTATTTATGGCTGAACAATGCACGGTGAAAAAGGTTGTACATGGAATGAACAGAGTAAGTAGGGCTACCGCTAAAAGTGTTCAAATGATTATGGAAATGTTAACAACCCAAGTCTGTGTGTGTGTGTGTATATATATATATATATATATATATATATATATATATATATATATATATATATATATATATATTAAGTTGGAACAAAAAATACCTTTTTTATTTTTTAAATCTTATTTTTAACTATTCTTGTGTCTCTTTTAGTATTTAGAATTTAGAGTATTTAGAACATTTTAATCTTTTACATAATAGGGGAAAAATTCAACGTGAAAATTTAGATTGATGAAATGGTTTACATTTAAGTTTAAAACTGTGTTCTTTAATAGCCACGAATGTAAGCTATTCGGTTGAGCTCATTGGATATTTCAAAATCACAATGCATGAGTAGGTCCATGCAAATTGTTGTGGGAGGGGAGGGAGAAGAGCCATCTTACTCATTAAAACTTATCAGTGCAGCTCTCTGGTCCCTGCTGCTCTGCACACAGAAACATGCCTTGACCCAATGTGCATTTTCACGTTACAGGAATGGTTGGAATTTTGCAGACTGCGGACGTTCTGGATCGTTTGGACTAATTTTCTCAACGAGATGCGCGTGAGCCATGGAATTACCAGTGATATGGATGTGCTTTGGGTTACTTATTCATCTCTCACCGTTTGGATGCTTGGATTTACATCTATCGGAAGCCCTCCAGCCTGGTGCAACACTGGCAAATGTATCAATCGGGCCAGAATGGACGTACATAATCGACAGAAGTCTCACAGATAAGTCTTTACGGCACGTTCTAAAGATCAGAAGAAGTGATGGGCTGGTATCACTCGCGCGCAAAGTTGACTGCACTCGTTTACCGAGAAATCCTGTGCCACTGTATTTGCGGATTAAATCTCTGGTTTCAGAAAACTTCATTCTGCTTAATTTCAATACATTCGTTCATGGGCATAACTGCTTCAATAAATACAAAAGAAAAAATCGTAAACCAGATGCCTATATATATCTCTTGACTGGGTATGAGACATGTTTTTCTTTAGACTTCTTACCCATAAACATTTACGAACGTTTACCTGTATCCATGCGGAGTTCTCAAATGTTTCGTGGTAGGTGTGTGGAGAAAGACCAGCGGCACGTTATTTCCCTCAGGAGCACGAGCCTCTGTTTACCTCATGAAGCGAATTTGTTTTGTTTAATGCCTAACTCACTGAATGGCTCTTTATTTGTCGATGTTAAGTTACATTTAAGCAGAAAACACATTGGAGGTCAATTAGACCCGTGGGCTAAACGTCAAAAAAGAAACGTGAACTCTGCTCCTCAGTTTCAACTGCCAAACTACCAGGTATCAGTGCCCGAGAACGAGCCCTCGGGAACGCGCGTCATTACCCTCAAAGCCTTCGACGCCGATGATGGAGACGCTGGTGTTGTTGAATACGATATGGAAGCTCTTTTTGACAGCAGATCTAACCATTTATTTCAAATAAACCCTGATACGGGTGGTATAACTACTCTGCAACCTTTAGACAGGGAAGTTAAAGACACGCATGTGTTCAAAGTTACTGCTACTGATAGGGGAACCCCTAAAAGATCAGCTATCGCGTACCTCACTATCACAGTCAGCGATACTAACGACCACGCGCCAGTTTTTGAACAAAATGAGTATAGGGTTAGTATTCGAGAAAATGTTGAAGTAGGCTTTGAAGTGATGACTATTAGGGCTACAGATGGAGACGCCCCTTCTAATGCCAATATGATTTATAAGATTGTGAATAATGATGAGGTGAACACTTGCTTTGAAATTGATCCAAGGAATGGGTTGGTCAAAACCAGAGTCAGACCAGACAGAGAAGTTAAATCTCAGTACAGGATTATTGTTGAAGCCAACGACCAGGGCAGAGAGCCCGGTCCACGTACTGCCACAGCCACAGTGCACATCTTCGTAGAGGATGAGAATGATAACTACCCTCAGTTTAGTGAGAAGAGATATGTAGTTCAAGTTCCTGAAAACATAGCCGTGAATTCACAAGTAGCTGTGGTGAAGGCTACAGATAAAGATGCCGGGAATAATGCAAAAGTGCATTACAGCATCATAAATGGGAATATAAAGGGCCAGTTTTACATACACTCCCCTACGGGTGTCATTGATGTTATCAGCCCTCTAGATTTTGAGATGATAAGAGACTACACACTGCGAGTGAAAGCACAAGATGGAGGGCGACCACCTCTTATTAATGGCACAGGTATGGTTGTAATCCAAGTGGTGGATGTTAATGATAATGCCCCCATGTTTGTCAGCACACCCTTTCAAGCCTCAGTGTTAGAAAATGTTCCTGTAGGTTACTCAGTGATGCACATTCAAGCTATCGATGCTGATTCAGGTGATAATGCTCATTTGGAATACAAGCTAACTGACACATCACCTGGTTTTCCGTTCACTATCAATAACAACACTGGATGGATTACGGTTGGTGCCGAGTTGGACAGGGAAACTACAGAGTTTTACAGTTTTGGTGTTGAGGCCAGAGACTGCGGGGTTCCTACAATGTCATCTTCAGCTAGTGTAAGTGTCACTATACTAGATGTAAATGACAATGTCCCCACCTTCACACAGCACTTGTATAACCTAAAGGTCAATGAGGATGCAGCTGTGGGCACCAGTGTGCTTTCTGTCACAGCTGTAGACAGGGATGTAAACAGTGTGGTAACGTACCAAATATCTAGTGGGAACACACGGAACAGGTTCGCCATCACCAGCCAGAGTGGAGGGGGACTTATTACTTTAGCACTACCTCTGGACTACAAGCAAGAAAGGCAGTATCTCCTAACAATCACCGCCTCGGATGGTACACGCCATGACACAGCTCAAGTCTTCATTAATGTGACTGATGCCAACACCCATCGACCAGTATTTCAAAGTGCTAACTACCAGGTTTTAGTGAGCGAGGACCGGCCCGTAGGCTCAACTGTTGTGGTCATCAGTGCCACCGATGAGGACACTGGTGAAAACGCCCGGATCACTTATGAAATGGAGGACAATGTGCCACAGTTCAAGATTGATCCTGACACTGGTGCCATCACAACTCAGATTGAGATTGACTACGAAGATCTGGCATCCTACACACTTGCCATCATTGCCCGTGACAACGGCATTCCCCAGAAATCAGACACCACTTATGTAGAGATTATCATTCTTGATGCCAATGACAATGCACCGCAGTTCCTCCGGGACATCTACCAGGGAACGGTATTTGAGGATGCACCGGTATACACTAGTGTACTCCAGGTGTCCGCTTCAGACAGAGACTCGGGATCTAACGGTCGACTGAGCTACACCTTCCAGGGAGGAGATGATGGCGAGGGGGACTTTTTTATTGAGCCTTACTCTGGGATCATCAGAACGGCCCGCAAGCTCGACAGGGAAAACATTGCAGTGTATAATCTCAAGGCGTTTGCAGTGGACAAAGGAGTGCCCCCTCTCAAAGCAGCCGTAGACATTCATGTGTCGGTGTTGGACATAAACGACAATGCCCCTGTGTTTGAAAAGGACGAGTTGTATATATACGTAGAGGAAAACAGTGCCGTAGGGTCCACTCTTGCCCGTGTAAGTGCCACAGATCCAGATGAAGGTACCAATGCCCAGATCCTCTACCAGATTGTTGAGGGCAATATTCCTGAGGTCTTCCAGCTTGACATCTTCAGTGGAGATCTAATTGCCCTTACTGACCTAGACTACGAGACCAAGATGGAGTACGTAATAGTGGTCCAGGCCACATCCGCACCACTTGTCAGTCGGGCCACTATACACGTCCTCCTAGTAGATGTCAATGACAATGACCCTGTTCTACAGGATTTTGAGATTATTTTTAACAACTACATTACCAATAAGTCTAGCAGCTTTCCCACAGGAGCTATCGGGAAGGTGCCTGCTCGTGATCCAGATGTTTCTGACAAGCTCCTCTACACATTTGTTGAGGGAAATGAACTCAGCCTGCTGATTCTCAATCAAGACACTGGGGAGTTAAAGCTGAGCAAGGACTTGGATAACAACAGACCACTTGAGGCCACAATGAGGGTAACAGTTTCAGGTGAGACTCACTATACTGCACATACCACATTATTTGGGCACAATTTTTGTTTTGAAAAGTTAAAACTATTATGTGGCGAACAGGCGAAGTATTGTGTGCAGTGGTTTGATTGATTTTCAAAATCTGCTTTGCGAGTTGCCTTGTCATAGTAGAAGGGGATTTGTGCAAGCTTTTTTATTTTCATGCTGTGTTAATTGGTTTTCTTTAATGCTCTAAGTGATAGTGATCTGCCTCCTTGTGTGCTCTTCTCTTCTGGTGGGTTCTCAGTCCCTGAATATCTAAATTATTTTTACAGCCCTTCTGTGTCTCTGCTTATGCTCAACAATATTTGATGGCACTCCCTATAGTGAACAACATATCTATAACAACAATTATCATGCTTCTTTATTTGCAGCAATTCTGAAGTTTATTTTTTGCAATATATTATTCAATGAATATGAGATTGTTTTTGAAGCCTGTTCAAACCTCAGAGTCAAAAAAGTACTTGCAACATTACCTCATAATCACAACGGTATATCTCCGAATTGGTCATTCTGCAAATCACATTTAGGACTCACTTATCTCTCTTTTTTAAAAGTGTTGTAGCTGGGCCTATGGCATGCTCACACTATTTCAAAGTCTCTTCTACTTGGTACAGCAACTGTGGCTTGATAGTGAGATGTAATTGTTTCTAAATTGGTACTCTCCAACAATTTTCAAATTAACTGTTGTTGATCTTCTCCCACATTCCTCAGATGCATCAGAACATATTCCCTCTAACAACTACCATGCACTAACATGAATAAAAGTTAGTGATCCCTTCTCCCTTTGAATCTTGTAGAAATCAAATATCATTTTTACCTGTCAGTGTTGTTCGTTTCATGTACATTTTCCCCAGGAGCCAAAGCTTACAGAATGCCATGCCTTAGACAGTGACTGATCACGTGTCGAAGGAGGTTTTGACTTCGCTTATGATTTCAAGTCTTTATTCACATTCTGCATCCCCAGGCTGTACCATGCCCCAAGATTAATTTGAGAAAAATGAAGAGAAAAAAAACCCCAGCTAAAATATCTGAAATCCATAAGCTGAAAACCATGTTGCATGTCCAAACAAGATATCATGTGATATCAGGATTAGAACTGATGTCCATGGAGTGATAGATTCACAACGATAAAACTTGTTTGTCTCGTATAAGGTGTCACATTTGACAAGAAAATGTTGGGGGATTAATTGAAGAGCCTTTAAAACTCCTATGTAGGCTGTGTACAACTAGAGATTGTTTTGTGTTGTTTTGATTACTTGTTTAATTGTTGTCACAGCTTACAGAGGATCAGGATCAGCCAGTAAGTAGAGATGCACCCTTAGCATGTAGTTTCAATGACACACTGCCACTTAATTTGATTCTGAGAAATGTCATGTGCCACTGCTTAGTGGGCAGGCAAATAACTTCCTAGTACACAGTGACAGTGGAGGGAGAACACTAACATTACTGCTTATGATGAATAAAATCCTGCTTTTGTTCATTATAAACATAATGCATATACTTTTTTAACCTTGTTTTCTTTTTAATATACATTTTAATACATTTTATAAATTACAGATATTTTATTAGATATACATTTTTTTTTTTAAATTATTCAAATTAGTATCACATTGATTGCAATTATATTTACAGTGTGACAGTGGGGGAAAAAAACAGAATATGAGGCAATATGTTTGTAAAAACTGTCAAGAACTTTTCCTTCCACAAAATGTTCTATTCCTTTTTAAAATTTGGGTTAATTTGGAATAATCTCTCTGAGTTTCCTTCCACTTGGCTTCAACAAAGCTTTAGACCATCAATCATTACCATTCAAGCTGTACCATTCATTACCGTTTAATGCTGGAAAATATATATATATATATTTATTTATTTTTGAGAGAGAGAGATATGTTGGATACACATGATGTACTATGCTTATTTGATAAATCTAAGGTTATCCTTTTATTCCCTGAAATTATTTACTGTTAATATGCAGCTTTAAGCACTGTAAAGTTTTTAAAATCTTAAGTATTTAATGTAAATGAATCATTGCAGCATCTGTATTCATGTTGACTCAGTGGTTCTTCTCTTTCCCAACACATGCCTCATCTTTAGTGTTAGTTACTTTGCATCATTAACATTCAGTCAATAAACTTGACTCAACCCCAGTGCATTCCATTCATAACAGTGCATCAAGATAACTTCATAAGCCTTATCTAGAGCGCTTTTGGATTTTGAGTGATAATTCAATATCTAATTCGAGGGAGTGAGCTGCCAGAAAAGGACCATCTGTGGTTAATTCTTCAGTCAACTTTTGATCTACAGTTTTATTTTAAAGGTAGGGCACTTCTCATAATCTTTGATCTTTTCATCTTTATCTTTTGAACCTTTGATGTATCTCATCAATAACCTTTTCGTCTATAAGTGAAATCTCACGCAGCGGCTAATGCAAAGCTTGTGGTGCACACATTTCTTCCGTTAATGGCAGAGCATATGTCTTTATCCTTATTTCGGCACGTTCTAAATCATCTTATGCATGAAATCTTTATCTCATCAGCTTTTCCAAGCATCTAAACCATGCAGGGAATTTGTGAACATTTCAGAGAAAAGCAGAGATCGAGTGATTGGTCAGGCCACTTTTTCATGCTGACATAGACCAGCTTATAGGCCAGCATGAATTTCCTTGCATGTCCAGGTTGGTTTATGTACTGTAGGTTAGTGCTGGTCTTGATGGTGCACCAAAACATGTTGCTCAACCATCTTCACTAGACCAGGAAAGTACCAGAAAATACCAAGAAAGTCTTGGATAAAAAACTGAATATGAATGTGAAGAACTGACAAGAAAATTTCCTTCCACAATTCCAGTTTGGCCATTTGTCAATTCCTTTCAAAAATGTTGGGTTGATTTGGAAGAATTGATTGCTTCATTAGACCAGAAAGAACAAGAAAGTCTTGCTGGTTAAGCTAGTTAAGAAGCCTGGTGTGGACCAACATCCAAAACACAACATATGCTGATCTTTTCAACCGGGGAACTTGCGCTAAGCAAGCTGATCTCCTTCTTAATCCTCTGGTAATGGAACGAAGCATCCCATTGGGTTCCCTCATGGACGTCCTCTAAAGGACGTCTGGGAAAAAGAGTTTTGAAAAGCTCTGGCTCTCCGTTGTTGTTGCCATGGAGAATGGGGGAGTATTTGGAGCTCTTAAGCGTTTAGCGCCAAGCTGGGGGGTTGAAGCACGGGGCCCCTTTTGTGAAGTGGGGTGAGAAGGAGGGTAGGGGGTGAAATTCGGGGGGCTTCTTAAATCCAAAGAGGAGGGAGGCATTGTCCACATGCAGATTTCTGTCAGTGAAGACAAAGCTGTTTGTTGTGTCGAAACCTTAAAGGAAGGACACAGCTGAAAGAAGAGAGAGTTTTTTGCACTCACTTGGTGTCTGTCTGGTGAAAGAGCAGAGATCAGAACAGCAACTGCAAAACTTGTCAGTCAGGCGCAGTATGTTGTGACTGGTGTACCTGCGTGACAGTAAAACAATATTCCGGATCACAATACTTGCACGAAGTAGATTTTTATATCAAAAGACAAAGCTTGGTAATGATTGCAGAGTTTGTGTTACTCATAAATAGAGCTTAGGAGTACTGTTCTTCAAGAGCTGTTCTTAATTTCCAGGCACAAGCTGTTGCCATTGGACACCAAAGACTATTTGAAAAAGAGTCGGGAATGGTGAATGGAGGTTTTTCATTGGACTGCGCGAGTACAAAGGGCAAACTGGGCATTATCTTCTCTAACGCTAACGCTAAGGCTTTAATACTGAATTCCTTCCTTAACAATGAAATGAAACGATGATGCAATCAAGGCAAATTCTTTGTTTAATCTTAAGAATTGTATACAACTATTGCAGTTTTCCCAAATCAAAGTTTTAAAGCTGCTGACCCAAAAATGAAATGTCTGTAGTCATTTGCTCACCCTCTTGTTCCAAACCCACATGACCTTTTTTCTTTTTCTTTTTGTGGAGTACAAAAGAAGAAGTTCAACAGAATGTAGAAGCTGCACTTTTACATGCAATGAAAGCAAACAGTGACCAGGATATGGCTCCCAAGCTCTAAAAAGGTCAAGAAGCATTATAAAAGTGGTCTACAACTACAAAAAATGTTGAGCTCAGTAAGATTTTTAGAAAAAGAAATTCATATTTTTATTCAGCAAGGATTTTATAATTGAAATACATTCAATTTCGGCCTGTCACTACCTTTACAAGAAATGTAAGGGTTTTGGATGAGCTCATCTAATGCAGAGTAATGAAGGCGGAAGCTTCCAGTTTCTTAGTATTTGGTGGCATCTGCATTTTGCTGCATTTTTAAATAAAGGCATTTAATGCCTGGTATTAATATTTGATATAAGTGCTTCAATCCTCAAAGATACTAATGCATAACCAAGCAGAAGCACCTTCATGTCTCTTGGCCTTGGGCAACATTAACAGTTCTACCCATAAAATCCACACCTTGCAGGGTTCCATTTCACTGTGCTCCCCTCTGTTTTATGTATGTGCTTGAAGGGATCAAAGCAGACCTGCCACAGATGATGTTAACAAGAATCACAACAGATTCATGAGGGAGGCCGGCCAAGGTGTGGTCTCCATTATCAGGCACTTTAGACCATGCACTCTCTAGAAAGATGCTTTGTTCATTAACTTCTCAGAGTGGAACTTACCACATTCCACACAAGCCATGCCAGGGAGAAAGCTTTTAATAGGCCTTAAGAAGGAATGTAGGGCTTGAATGTAGGATAGATGTTGAACAAGCAGGAAACGAACAAAACTGAAAGTTTTGATTGCATAGAATGTTAAAGTGGCATGCTGTGTCGCCGATGACCACAGAAAAAATATTTTCTGTAAAAACGAACAAATATATATAGTCAATGAATGAATGAATGAGGCATTTATATAGCGCTTTCATATGTACTACTGTACACCCAAAGTGCTTTACAATCATATCAGGGAATCTCTCCTCAACTACGTACATGATGATTATTTATGAATACTCATAAATATACTGTATGGGACCATATAATTTATCAAATACTTTTAATATATTTTTTAATTGGTCATCATTTGATATTATATATTTAAAGGGGTGGTTCAGAATTTTGGACATCGGGCCTCATTTACAAGTTAGCCTGTGTGTTATTTACCAGTGGAGTCAGTTTTCGAAAATGTTCACCCAGTCCTTCCAGTTGCATAGTTCACCGGTGCTAGGCTAGCGCGAGTCAATGGTATCGGTTAGCCTACCATTAAAACAGTTTTACCCACTCCACAGTTCACCAAAAGCATATCAATTATAACGCCATTTCGACTAGTTTTGAATTTGTATGTCATAATTCTCAATTTATACTTTTTATCATTATTTGTAACTTATAATTTTGACTTTTTATATTAGAAGGCTGACTTGGTAAGTCATAATTATTTTGTTTTTCACATAATTATGACGAAATATCTCATAACCTTGTCCTTTTATCTAATACGTATGACTTAATCTAATAATTTTGTCTGTTTATTTCATAATTATGATTTATGTCATAATTTGACTTTATCTCATATTTGACTTCCATATTTGATGTCCTTTTTAAAAAGCGTTGATGATTTTTCGAAAGGGGACAGCCCTGCCCTCATTGCCTTGTGCTTTCAGTAGCCCCTCTCTCAGCTGTGCCTATTGTGCGACGGGCACCAGTTGGCTCAGCTTCGCAAATATTTAGGTCAGCCATCAGTCGTGAAGTTGCTGTGGCCACTGCCAGTGAAGCAGGACATGTGTCTTGGCGTTGGCTAACTGATGCTTTGGCACTTGGCAGGAGTTTTTTGTGAGTCCCTGCTACTTTTGCACCAGCCAACTGTCAATCAGCTGTCCAACTGAATGTTCCCACATGCTTTTTGAGAAGCATTTCAGGACAAATGACTGAAAAGAGACAATTAAGACTGATGTGTTTGTATTCAACATTTTGTATTCTCACCCCATGACACTCCATATTTAAAGCATTAGATCATCCTAATATGACAATTCTGTCATCATTTACTCAACCTCATGCCACCTAAACCCGTATGGCTTCCTTTCTTCCGTTTAGCAGAATGTTCACATTGGTCTTTTCCGTACAATCAACCATAAATTCAGCCCGTATGACTTTAAAGTCTGCTGAGTTGTTATTTGCTGAAAAACCTTTGCTTTATTTTAAGGTGACGTAGTTACATTTGTACTTACTCAAACGAGTACTGAGCAAGTACTACATGTACTTACTATAGGGTCAGGGTTAGTTACTTGTAATTAAAGGTGCTCTAAGCGATGTCATGTGTTTTTTAGGCCAAAACATTTTTTGTCACATACAGCAAACATCTCCTCACTATCCGCTGGCTGCCTGTCCCCTGAACACACTGTAAAGAAACGCGATCTCTGTAGACAGCCCATGCTTCACAAACAGCACCAAAAACAAACTGCAGCGACCCGCTCCCCAAAACATAACAAACTGTTCCAGCCAATGACCGACAAGAAGGGTTTGGGGGTGTGGTTTGGGGGGTTAGTGTGCGGATGAGGAGGAGGGAGGGTCTAGCTAGCCTCCGTTTTGTTTGACAATAGTTCGAACGTCAACAAGAAGTGACGTCACCCAGGATCGCTTAGAGAACCTTTAATTATGCATCATTTAGTGTTATTACTATAGTAAGTATATGTCGTAACGTGTTACTACATCACCTTAAAAAAATTTGACCAAACTTTCCTTCCACTGCAGCTCAAATCTCATTCACATTCAGATGTGCCATACTAGGGGTTAATCGGATCGTAGTTGATCCGTAATCCGTATACGCATGTGTTTCACGGATTAATTACTAAGGTTCACCACCAATTCGGCTCTTGCGCGCTGTTACCTGTGCGCACATTGATTCTTCTTTCGCATCTCCATGCGCTTGAACAGACACATTCACACAAAATTATGTCAAAATGCCAGTCTCGGGCAAGTATCTTCTAAACACAGTCGGTTGTGTCTTAAGTGAATGTAAACAGTTGAGAAAGAAATCGGATGTGTAACATTATTTTCTGTGAGATCCTTAGATCCGTGCATTGGGTCTTAAAGTGACAGCAACCTATAGTCGAAATACCTGCTGCTGTCTAAGTCATTGCTTTTAATCAAACAACAAAACACAGCTTTAATAAAAATGTATCTATATTTAATTTATACAGTGAGCACTATTACTTTACATGTGGGCCTAATTATTATGTCTGTACCTGAATACATACACTAGACCTTACTTTTTTTGTAACTTTGTTGTATTTATCTATGCTTGTAATTAGTTTTTGCTTTGGTATCAAAGTAAGCCTAAGTGTGCTTTAAGTAATAAATGGAAAGCAAAGTTTCTTTGTGTGAAAGGCAACCATTATCATGAAAAGTTGTGAACATTTTTAGGAGATTACGAAGTCGTACAAAAATGCGTGACCCAAACCTAAACAAAACCATGATTATAATTTTTTTTTTTTTTTTTACTTTTCATATGAGACAAGTTATATCATATGATATTGCCATCTCATACAAATTATGAGCTGTCATGAGAGTGTGTGGAAATAGGCGTTTAGACTTCTGATTTACGTCATCCACATGGTAGTTGGTAACCAGGAAACCGAGGTAGACATTAGCTGTAGGACAGTTTAACAGTGAGGTGATAACCTCTAAACTTCCCACTGTGTTCATTTGCAGGTCAGCTCCTGCGAGTAAGTGTCTTTAGAGTGTGTATTTAAACTACACTGAAGTATTATCTTTGCACAGACTGTTTGGCCTTTTCCCTCGGAAAACACTATGCCGAAAAGCTGCTCTGTGTGTTTGCCTTCATTCTCAGATTGTTCGAAAAGAAAACTGAACGCGACACTTGCTCTTTACAAAGGCTGTAAACACTGTCACAGCTCAGTGGTCTTGCAAAGGAGTTTGTTGCCAAGTGAAACTGTGAACATTTCGATGTAGTTTACTTAGCTAGTGTCATAATCTCCACAGTCAGTTTTGAGGGATTCGTTGAAGCTGGACTTCCTGTGGTGCAGTGCTAAGTTATTCCATTTAAACGAACGATCGTATAATGTTTTGCTTTGATTTCTGGTTCTGCAGTCTCTGGAATCAGTTGGTACAGTTTCTGCTCTGGACCACCCACACTTGTGTATGATATTCATATTAACACAGCGATTCCTAATTGATTGTATAGACAGATTTTAGAGACTTATCATTCTTTTGTACAAGCTTTTTCCTGGAGAGGATCCAAGATCATACCTGTAGGCCTGTTTAGTATGTGTAGGACAACTTTGGGAACGATCTGTTTCACTTTTTCTTGTGGGAATAACTAGGTTTTGCATGTTTGATGACTATGCAGTTTTAAGGTTGGATTTCAATGACAATTTCATTACTTTTTGTATGATACACATTTAAGTAGTGATAATTAGTTGGAACAATGAACTACTGGATAAATGAACTAAGTTAAATTTTCAGCAGTAGTGCTGTCTGCAAATTTAAAGTGCTTGGATCAATTTTCATCAGTACTATGATCTAATGTAAAGTGTCTCTATATTTTATCATATGCCAAAGTGTTTGTTATGTATAGCAATTACTGCTAAGAGAGTCAACAGAGAGGGAGAGACTTAATGCATTTCAGAGTGGCCATAATATACAAAGTTGGGATTTTATTGCACACCTCATTAAAGAAAAGGCAAAAAACAACCACTTAGCATGTGCATTACTGCGTTCTTCTCCATATAAGGATCAAATTTCTGGCACGATTTAGCAAAGTTTACTAAGCATATTTAAAAGAAACTTAGTTAAGTAGTTTATGGGATTATTGAGTATTATGAACACAATGGAGCAGGATGTGACCTGTTTTAAGCCGTTCCCCTCACACAAACTTCTGGGAAAATTGCGGTTAGTGACAAATTTGTGATTTGCCAAGATCGCAAGCTTGCCAGGACACTCCATGTTTAACGCGTAGAGATAGGAGGAAATTAGTTTTAGGCTGTCAATCGATTACACAATTTAATTGAAATAATTGCATTAATCAAAATAATTCATGTCAAAATATTTTCTACAGTTAAAAGATAGAAGATGAAAAACTGTCTGGGAAATATATATTTTTAATTACCAATGCATGTGATGATCACTATTGTGCTTTTTTAAAATATATTTTTGTAAGAATTCCTATGATATTTAAAAATGATTTCATATAATATTTGATATAATCCGTTATAATATATAATGGAAATAAGAAGGGTGATATTTGTTAGACTTAATTGATTAAATTGAATTTTATGTGACGTGACTTGTTCAACTGTTGTGTTTGTGCATGTGAAGTATGAATTAATATAATTGAATGTGTATGCGTGGCGTTTGCTTGTGCAAATGCGTGTGCGTGCAGAAAGAAAAACTCCTTGTTGTGTCTGCAACTGCATGTCTGGCTTAGCTGACAGTATGTGAAAAGACAGTGTAACAGAGTGGAAACATGTCCTCATTGTCCTGCAATTATAGCTCTCTCCATTCACATGACATAGGGGCCCTTTACACTAGGAGCCCGCAATTGGTACTAAAGAATACGCTGGACCATGAACAATGCCTGTCAAACAAAAGGACAGGGCAAATGTGACACACTGGCCAGATGTACAACACAACACTTAGACACTTTTGCTCTTAAACATTTGGTAATGATAAAGTGGGGATAAATGAAAAGGAAGGTGGATTATTTTTTCTGCTGGCCGTCAGGCTATTATTATTTGCTTTAACAACATTTTCAATTGAACCACACACATAATAAAAAATACAAATAATAATATTAACAATAGTATACATTCTATTTTTATTTTATTTTTAAAATTAAATTATTTATTATAAATAATTTTAATAATATTATATAATAATAAAAATAGTATACTTTATTTTTTGCAATATTTTATAATATCAGATATAAAAATACACTTGTATTTAAATAAGCCTCAGAATAAGATATTCCTATTTTTTTCCTTGTAAAAAATATTTATAATATTAACAACAATAGCGCATACAATACAATTCATTAATTCGTTTATTTATCATAACATTATTATTATTATTAGGGATGCATGAAAATTTGACTGATATATTAAAGCCAATAAATAATGTATTATGTCCTTTAGCTGAGACACTTCAGAAGCGCACTGTTCGCCATGATGGTTTTGAATTGCTTGAAATATAGATTGGAATCACTTCAAAAAAGGAAAATACAGTTAAGTGCAACATGTGCAGCGCAAGTCTTTCATATAGGCTACATAAAATCATAATGAGAACATTATAATTGTGTGCTTGGGACATGTCTTTTAATCATGAGACTTTTCGGCCAAGATTTATCGGCCAATATATCGGTTATCGGCTTTCAAATATAAAGAATTATCGGTTATCGGTATCAGACAAAAATTGTATATCGGTGCATCCTTAATACGACTACTACTACTAATAATATACAAGCAGCATTATGTACTTTTTTACAGTATTTTTGTAGTGTCAGATATATTCTATTATTGTATTCAAATGAGTATCAGAATAATATATTTATATTTTTCCTTGTAAAAAAATTAAAACCGATAATCAACACCTCCTCCACAACAAACCTTTTGAGGACTTTTTGAGGTCACTGATGCATTGCATTGCTTGTCAGGAAGCTGGTTGTATTGCTGTTCAAACAGTGTGAAGGTAGAAGTGCTTGGTGAATTGAGCTCCATGTTCAAGCATGTCCATAAAGTTCATCTCACTCACAAGCATGTAAACTTACCACCTGCCAGCTCCCGACATGGCATTCATTTCGGTTTAAACATTAATCGAGTCCCTTTGTGTCTTCCCAGATGGACTCCACCAGGTCTCAGCCTTCTGCACCCTACGTGTGACCATCATTACGGATGACATGTTGACGAACAGCATCACTGTTCGTCTGGAGAACATGTCTCAGGAGCGTTTCCTCTCCCCTCTGCTCTCACTCTTTACTGAAGGTGTAGCCGCGGTCCTGTCCACCAGCCCCGATGGCGTCTTCGTCTTCAATGTCCAAAATGATACGGACGTTAGCGGTAGCATTCTCAACGTCACTTTCTCGGCCTTGCTCCCGGGTGGAGCTCCGGGACGTTATTTCCCATCAGAGGAACTGCAGGAGCAGATGTACCTTAACCGCACCTTGTTGACACTAATCTCAACTCAGCGCGTCCTGCCGTTTGATGATAACATCTGTCTGCGTGAGCCCTGTGAGAACTACATGAAGTGTGTAGCCGTTCTGAAGTTTGACAGTACGGCTCCCTTCGTGGCATCCAACACGGTTCTTTTCAGGCCCATACACCCCGTGAACGGGTTACGGTGTCGATGTCCTGACGGATTCACCGGAGACTACTGTGAGACGGAGGTGGACCTTTGTTACTCAGGCCCGTGTCAGAACAACGGGAAGTGCCGCAGCCGAGAGGGGGGGTTCACTTGTGAGTGCCCGCGAGATTTTACAGGTCAGTATCTGTTAATTATGCTATTGTTTTTAGATTATTTGATGAAGTGTTCAAGAAGTAATGTCAGATTATTTTCTAACTGGATTTGTTATATTTTCAGAAGAAAATCTGAGTGGTGCCACAGTCCTAAGGTGTTGTGGGTGGTTGCTAGGTTGATGTTATGTGGTTGCTAGGGTGTTCTGGTAGTTCTGGGTTGTATTTAGGGTTTGATAAAATTCTGCTTTATCTATCTATCTATCTATCTATCTATCTATCTATCTATCTATCTATCTATCTATCTATCTATCTATGTCTGTCTATCTGTCTGTCGGTCTCTATTTGACAGTCCATCCATCCATCTATATTGTTTGTTTTAATTTAACATTTCAGTTACATGAATTTCTTTGAATGTCAGTTCATTTGAAATCTTTACATTCAAATTTGAATTGAATCCTGTTTGCCACTTAAATTCAAATTCAATTCGAATTCAGGAATTGAATTCAGAATTAAGAGGCATTGTCAATTAAATTCTGAATAGCGCACACACACAACAATTTACCCATTTCATCGCCAGCCAAGTGAAAATTGCAAGTCTGATTGCCTAGAAAAGTAATACAACACCTCTTCTCAACAAACGGCATGATTTGAGGTTGCTTGCTGACTTTTAATGCTTAGGTTTAGGGGTTTATTCACATCTCTAACCCAAATCCAAGTTATAGCTATGTATGTGTGCCTTTGGAAACACCGCAAATATCAATAACCTGTGTATTAATATAGTATGGTTGATTTCAAATTGGTTGCAAATTGTCATCTTCTCAGTTGCTCAGACTGTTGAGAGCGCCAATAGTTTTTGATTCTGTCATAACTTGAATGGAGATAAGCTCTTGTTGGAAGGAATTATCCTGTGTAAGTTTGACAGCAGGAACGGTATCCAGACCCTCAGTCCCGAGGTTCAGAGCTCCCGCACTGTATCATTCACTTTGACAGCTTCTGTCTGTTTGTGAGCTCAGGTTTCTGAACTACAGTAAAGAGTAGTGAACCTCTGCCCTGTCAAGCCCTCAGGTAGTATGTGGTCATAACTAGAGGTGTTGACAGTGGCCTCTGTAGTTCCTCTCATGGGTTTCTCTCATTACAGAGTAATGTATCCCTGTAATTCCTCCGAAATGAGGGATTATCTGACCGACATTTGGATCATTACCTCTTTGGAACCTCTTTTGTGTGTCCCAGTCGACATAGTTCCTCTGGGCCCAGATCTTGTCAAGGTAATGGCAGGTACACAATAGTTTGCACACCGAGCTGGCCTGGAATCAGAGCTACAGGATTACAAGCGCAACAAGGTAAAGTCCTCCAAGCAAACCTCAGATGTTTGTTCCGCAGCTACTGCATTTGTCAGCATGGTGATGGATTTGTGGGAAGATTGTTATCGGCATGTTTCTGTGTCCTGTGCTACGGGGTGCGTCTATCTCAGGTGAAAGCAAACCACACAAACTATATATATATCAGTCTGTCTGTCTGTCTACTATATTATCTATCTATTTATCTAGCTGTCTGTCTATCTTACAATATCTATCTATCTATCTATCTATCTATCTATCTATCTATCTATCTATCTATATGATCTTACAATATTAATCTGTCTGTCTGTCTGTCTACTATGATCTTACAATATCTATCTATCTATCGGTCTGTCTGCCTATATAACATTGATATAAAACATTTTTGATTGTCAATTGTTTTTTACTTTTCATTCAAATTTGAATTGCAATAAAGGTTAATAAATGCTGTAAAAATATATTGGTCATTGTTAGTATATGATAGTTAATGCATTAACTAATGCTAACAAATGAGACCTTATTGTAAAATGTTACCTTAATATTTATGGTCATTAATTAATTAAATAATATTTATTTATTTATTTTCATTTTCATTTCACCTGTTGTCATCCAGTGTGGCAAAATTTCATTTTTCGGCCCTGTATGCACATATATGTAAAGATAGCTAAAAAAAAAAAAACACTCATGAAACAAAATCATCAGGTTCAGTTGACCTTTATTGCAATATAAAGTTAAGCAGTCTTATCTTTCAGCTACGTGTTTTTCTTGAATTTAATCTTAATTTGGTCAAATGTCAATAACACAATAATTTACTGTGATAAATATCAAAGGAACCCTCTAGCAAAAATCTACCTGTAACAATGTGAATGGTGTCACTTTTGCTTGCAGCATTTTCCAATGGCGAGCCGTCATCGGTTCACCCCAGATCTCATGTCCCGTTATGAGGCTAGTGGAGCATAACAGGTGTCTTACAGACCACCAGGGCTCTTTCATTGTTCTTCTGTTGCTTGGCTTTGGTCCTGTTTCTTTAGAGTATGAACAAAGGTTAGTCTGGGTCAGTGAGCACAGCAGCCTGCCTGGAATCACTAAGCAAAGAGGACATGGTGGTCAACGCTTTCTCTGAAGCCTTCTCGTTTGGACAGAACTGGAAGCCTTTGTCCTGTTGGAACTAAAACTAAGCTCACTCAAGTGGCTGGGTTAGAAGGTTGGGTGAAGGGAACAAGTTTCCAATTATTATCTGAAATTGAGTTCCATGGCTGAATTGCACTTAGTGGACTTATGAAATGTGGGTTTGTTACCTCGTTTAGCATTAATGGAAGGACCAATCAGCATCCAGGACCTGAACTGTCCATTTTATTAAATAATTAGTTCAACAAAAAATGAAAATTCTGTCACCATTTAGCAAACCATAAAGTGGAGTGTGTCAGAATATAAAAACTTGAACTTTTGTCTGCAAATTCTATCACAGTAGAGCCTTTTACATTCTTTAAAATAAAGGTTCTTTATTGGCATCTATGGTTCCATGAAGAACCTTTTACATTTTTGGAATCTTTTCAATGCACAAAAGGTTCTTTATTGTGGAAAAAGGTTCTTCAAGCACTGCACAGCAACACCTTGGCAACAATACCCTAGACAATCAACTTTCACACCACTCGTATTTTCTTCAGAAAGCATAAAAAGCAGTTTGTTGTAGTAATGTTTCTCTGGTATTTTCTTTTCAGGAGAGCGCTGTGAGGTGAACATGCGCTCAGGCCGCTGTGTTCCAGGTGTGTGTAAGAATGGAGGCAGGTGTGTGGACCTTCTGGTGGGAGGTTTCCTGTGCCAGTGTCCTGACGGCGAGTACGAGAAGCCCTATTGTGAGATGACCACACGCAGCTTCCCTGGCCAGTCCTTCATCACCTTCAGAGGCCTGAGGCAGAGATTCCACTTCACCCTCTCCTTCATGTCAGTAAACCCTCTAGAGTTACGCCATCTATCACTTCATCCACCCATCCATCCATCCATGCACTTACCTCTCTAGACAACATTGTCTATTAGCCGAGGGTTACCATTATTTTTTATTACTATTAAATACTATTAAAATAAAAGATCTTATAATTAATAATAATACATAAAATACTATTAAAATATTCCGTAATAACCAATAAAATTTTACATATTCATAAAATATTATTTTTAATACTATTAAAATAAAAATATCTTATAATAAATAAAATGATAAATCTTATTAATAAGATAATATTTGAATGCTTTTAAAATATCTTATAATAAATAATACATAAAATACCTTTCAATAAAATATTTTATTTTAATACTATTCAAATATCCCATAATAAACAATTAAATTATATATATTATTAGTTAACTAATATTTTAATACTATTAAAATAAAAATATCTTATAATAAAATGATAAATGTATTAATAAGATCCTATTTTAATACTTTAAAAAAATATTATAATACATAAAATACATTTTATTTATCAAATAATAAAAACATATATATATATATATTAAAATAAAATAAAAAAATCTTATTAATTAATGATGATAAATAAAATTATTAATTTTATTAGTAAAAATAACACATTTAAATTTTAATACTATATTCAAATTTATTTTACATTTTAGTTCAGTTTTAGTTATTGGTTTTGATAGTTTCAGTATAGTTTGTATTATTTTTACATATTTCTATTTCGTTTTATATGATTTTTGGTTTGTTATATGATTTTTGTCACGTTTAGTTAATTACGTCTGATTCGCATCCAAATCTCATGCGGTTCTGTCCTTAGAAAATATCCTGCTGGGAAAACCAAAATTTTCTAAGGGTAAACACCTGTTTCCTCACTTTCCCATTATGCCATTTATTAATTACCATGTAACCGATCTAGCAAATTAGACACGGATGCATACCAACCACACAAGTTCTTCTCATGGCAAACATGAAAACAGGATGCCGCGTGCGGTGAGGTATCTTTGTTCATACTTCCTGTGAGTCTGCCCCTTTGCCATGTGCTATCTGACACCTCTCCCTGCAAAAATCCCAGGTGCCCTCACCACAGGGCCAACTGAGATACCAGAGGTTGGCAAACATCAGAGTATCAGTTTCCCCCGTCCATTACAGCGTCATTACCTCTAGCTGTGTCTCTTGGCAGCTTTTATCACTTCCTTTTCCTCCACTCCCTATCTTTTTTTATTCTCCTGTCAATCATGCATGTTTTTGTTGTGAGTGATCTTAGGATGTTCCTGGACTCTTGATCTGTGGATCAGAAATGAATATTTATTAAAATAGAATGTCTGATGAAAATATGATAAATCTTTTTAAAACCTTTTTGAATTTTTTTTAAATAGCCTGTGGATCTTACTTTACACTTACTTTACAACTTGAACAAGCTAATTGTTATGCATTAAGGTTTGAATTGAACAAGCTAATTATGATGCATTTAGGTTTTGAATATTGTTTGTTTATTATTATTCATAGGTTTGCTACCAGGGAGAGAAACGGTCTGCTGCTTTATAATGGCAGGTTTAATGAAAGGCACGATTTCATTGCGATTGAAATTGTCGAAGAGCAAATCCAGCTGACCTTCTCTGCTGGTAAGTAGTTGACTTGCATCTCTAAACGACACCATTCAATGAATCTGTATTTTTAGTTTTAATATAAAATGTAAATAATTTAGTTTAGATTTTTTTGTTTGGTTGGTTTTAAGTTTTTATTTAATGAAAATACCCAAGAAACCAATGCATTGAAAAAAAATTTTTTTTAATCTTTGTGAATAACACCTTCACATATTTTCACATTTTTTACATTTTTAATCAGATTTTTGTATTTGTATATGTTTGTTACATATATTTGTATTGGATCAGGTTTGTAGTTTTGACTTTTGTTTTGTTGCTCAAACTACTAACAACTAACTGGTTTTCAATCGCCTGAACAAATCCTTAGAGTCCTGAATATTCATCTACTTTTTTTTTGAGTGTCAAATCCCGAACATTAGTGCGTATTTGCTCATCCAGAGCTGTGCCAAAGGAAGCAGGTGGCCAAAGAGCATTAACACACACTTCCTCTGTCTACCTGTTCCTTTGTTTTGTTAAACCTCACACATCAACAAGAGTTACTGTCTAGTCAATGTGCGTGAAATACCACGTCCCGTCTTTTTAACAGGTCAGATTTTTTTCCAAAGGAAACACGATAGTGGAATTCATCTCTAGAGTGTCCTAGTATTAGCAGATGCTTGTTACGTCTAACCACAATACTGAGGGTCATCCGTCCACATGAGCTGAGAATAAAGACAGTGAAAGGCATTTCCTCCACTGTCCTGGAATGTAAAACATCAAACAACACAGTGATTCTGGTAAATTATGAACCCTCAGAGGTCAAAGGTCCATCCCAGCTTACTAGCTATCACTCAACTTAATTAAGTTGGAGAGATATATAAACAACTATGATATTTAACAGTGTATGCAGTATGCACTGAGGGAAAGTGCTGACATGGGAGGTCCTGACTACCATTATCTCCTTGATAATGATTTACTTATTTTGTCCACTAGACTGGAAAAATGCCACACATATTAAAATACTTAAGGTGCTTTGGAGCCATTTTGTTAGACTGGAATTTAGTTATTTGGGAATTGTGTTGTATTGCATATTGTGTTAAGCTATATACTGTATATATATGCAATCCGATTAACACTAGCAGAATTACTGAAGAATGGTTTCCTCTTTCCTGTTATTTTTGTTTAGGAGAATCTAAAACCACAGTGACTCCATTTGTAGCTGGTGGGGTTAGCAATGGACAATGGCACACTGTATATCTACATTACTACAACAAGGTAAGTCATTTGTACTGAGCACAATGAGAAGGGGCGGTCAATGTAGTTCATGTGTTTGGAAAGTCAATGGACCTAATTCATGAAGCATTAGCAAAATGAATTGCTGTTTAAACGTCGTTCCTAAATGTATTAAGTACATCATTGCATTGATTGTGCAATGCATTATGTAAGAATGGTTTTACGAAGAATTTGCACAAATTTGTTCTGATTGTACTTTGAATTTTTTGGTCCTATGCCAGAGAAAATCTCAAGTCGTGTGCTTCGTGATGAGATCATTGCCTCTGTGTCCATATTTCATGAAAGAAGACACGTGATATCAGCGGCATCTCTAGCTGTATCAAAGTTCACAGCACCTTCTAAGAACTCTGGTCAAAAGAAACATCTTGTATTTCTACGTCTTTTATCCTGTTCAGTTTTTCGACCCTCATATTTCATTTGCTGAAATGTAGCTTTCATGAAGTTTGGTGCGTGTGTAATTCGTCATGTGTCATGTTTCACGGCCAAAAGCTAGTTGTGTCTTCTCTTTTACCTGTGTGTCTTATTACACAGCGTCTTGTTCTTAAGAGTATTTTGTAACCCATAGTGTTAGTATTATTTAATAAGGTATTCAATCCTTGTTCTTCATGTTTTAAAGCAGTAGTTCTCAAGTTTTTTTTTTTTTTTTGTTGCTTAATTACGAAAACCTTAACCTATTGTAATTACAAGTGCAATTAATTCTGCTTGAATGCATTAAGCTCTCATTAACCCCTTCTTAGGTTCCTAAGTGACCTTTAACCTTATTTACATGTTGCCTTACTTTAAAACAGTATTTGTAAAAAAAAAAAATCAAATTAAAAAAAGAAAGAAAGTGTTTTAAGCAGTTAATTGAGTCTCAGTATTCCTGAATTGAAACATAAGGAATCTTTAGAGAATCTCACTGATGTCTCTGAGTCAAAATGCTGAAGGTTTCTCTGTTTGATGGTCCATAATTTCTTTTTAACCTCGACCCAAGTTGCACTAAACAGATGAAAGCCCAACACAAGTTGGAAATCTCACTGAGACCAGTAGTTGCATCCAACATGTTATAATATAATGTAGCATACAAGTTAGTGAGTGTATTATTGAATTGGAGCACCATTTACACTTGTAAACTCTTATGGAAGATCACTCTAAAGCCGTCTATTTAGATTCAATGTCCTTTCCCCCCATGCGTATGTCGTGCTTGCTCCATTGTGGCTATATCTCCCCCTTAACCCTGTCATTTAACAAGTCCAAGCTCAATATAGTCTGATCAGGAACGCAGACAATAGCTAACCCCCTGTTGAGTTAATCTGGGACTACAATGACACACTTGGAGTTTCTAAAAGCACCAGATGGCACGCTTTTTTTTTTTTTTTTCTGCTGCACATAAAAACACCCAGCCTATTATTGTAAATCTCCAGAATGCTTTTTTATTTCATGAAATAAAACTATGAAAGATAATATTACCATATGGTAAGGTTGTGGTGAAGTTAATCCTTAAATGCATGAATGTTTTGGCAATCATTATTACATATTCGGGTCTTTAGCGGCCGTTTCTATTTTAATGTCCGAAAGTTTTTTAACAAGATTTGGTTCAATTGTCTGCCATACCATATTGTGAAATGTTGTCTCAAAAACTATGTAAATCACTTCTATTTGACCCCATTGATCTTTGCTTTCCAAAGTTCAACCTGTGTGTTATTTTGTCTATAGACTCGAGTTGTCTTTTGAAGACACTTTCAAATGTACCTTGAGTAATAATAAGCAAACACAACAGGGCGCAGCTGTAATGCAGTGATGCTTTGAAGTGTTATTCTTCATTTAAAGTGTCTCAGCAAGTGACTGCCTACTCCGATTTTTACAAACAATCCTTTGATGATGGAAAGATTTTTGCATTATTCACAGTTTGGCAGTTAATGTGGTCCTTTATCCTTGATGGTTTGTTGAGACTTACTGGTTTTATGTGTGATGTCCAGAGACCCCAATGATTTTTTCACTACAGATTATTTTAATAATCATTTTAAATGTTCCTCTGACCTCAGTAGCCAGATGCACTGCTGTTTTGGGGTATATTTTTTTATATTTTTGAAAGAAGTTTCTTATGCTCACCAAGGCAGCATTTATTTAATCAAATTCTTTGTATTTGCTGCTCAAGAAACATTTCTTATTATGATCATCAATGTCGAAAACAGTTGTGCTGCTTAATATTTTTACTGTACTTTTACAGGATTCTTTGATGTATAGAAAGTTCAAAAGAAAAGTATTTAGTTGACCTTGCTGAATGCTCATGGTAGAAAAAAATGAATTAAAAGAAAACAAAATCAATTGGCATCCGTATAGTTCTACACTGGTTACACCAGTAATAAAAGCTTAGCATATTGTTGCTCAACCTTTTCTACCTTATAACACAATACATTTGTTTTCCTATCTGAAACAGATCACTGATATATATATATAATTTTTTTTTTTTTTTTTTGACTGAATAGCACATTTGGAAAGGAACAAACTCATGTTTAGGCCCCCGGAATCCATGAACCGTTGTTTTGATCTTTGAAACAAAAAGGCTGATGAGTTACAAGGGTGGAGGTTAATAGCCGTTGTCGGGATTTGTGTGCATGTGTGTTCCTGTGGGCATTGAGCTTGTCATTGAGTTAATTTTCGTCGTTGGACCCAAGACAGCAGAGATTTTGGGATCATTAAGGCGTTACAAAGGAAGCGGATCCTTATTATGAGTGGCAGATGGTAGAGCTGCGGTGACTACGGGTCGTGAACACTCTGATCCTGAATCAGTTTTCTTTTCTCCATGTTCGTCGTGCACCTGGTAAAAACTGAAAAGAGACGTCCGTCCACTTTAATAGCAGTAGAAACATGATATTTGAATGGTATTCGGTCTGTTAAAAGTGTCTCAAACTGTTTTTTTCACACCTTTTTTTAAAGCTAAATTGACTGCTGTTGACTGAGTAGTCCGCTTCAGGCCATGACCGGTTGGATTTATTCCATGACACTTCATTGCATCAGAGTGCAGGAATTCTCCCATTCATGGATTTCCTTGTTGACCAGTTTATCAGTCTACTCACATTCCCTTCTTCATCTCTTCTCTCTGGAAGCAACTGAGAGGAATATGGCATCTGATTTATGAATATTTGAATTTTTAGTTGGGTTTATTTATTTAGCATTTATACATACCGTATACAGTAACAATGAGTTGAATATAAATGTTAACATTTAGTTATTTATTGTTATTGTAACCCAGGTCACTGACTAGATCAATAGTAATTATAATCATTTTATTTTTATTAATATCTGTTTAGTATTAATAACAAAAGAACGCAGATAAGTTAATTTAAGTTTTATATTATATTACAAAAATTAATCTAGGAAAAGAAATTGGCCAAAGAAAGTTTCGATTGGATGAGGTCGGAGGTTAGTCCCGCCTCCGGGAAGTGAGTTCGGATTACACAAGGGGGTAATCCATCGACCGGAAGTTGAAGCCGGCCGGGTGCCGCCATGTTGTAGCAGAACTTCACTTGCGTTAGCATTTCCATTGACTCCCATTGATTTTTGCGTCACTTTGACAGCGAATAACTTTACATCTGAGGCGTTTAAAGACTCCATTTGTCCATTATTTATTTCTAAAGAAACACGACAATGTATAAAGGGCTCCATTACCTTCTATGTTACATTATGGCCCCGTATGAAACAGTTTTAGTAAAAATAGGCTAACGATTGCGTCATAACCACTCGACTCTCTGTCGCGCTGTACAGAAATGACCGTACAGACAGGAGGAGAAGCTCGCAGGCACTCGGGGGGACGTCCCGTCAAGGGAGAAGCCCATAGATAATGAGTCCATAAAAGCAACGGAATACTTACTCCTGCTCACTCACGCCAAAGAACTCTTTGCTCAAGTTCCCCGTCTCTGCAAGATTAACGTTGGCAGTTTTCACGCACAGCTACTAGAAGATTAACGTCTGTCAGACAGGTTGCTCACGTCATCAAGCTTAGTTTGAGTCGGTTTGAGTCTGCGCGTCAGGAACGGAAGTTCTCAAAAATCGCTAAAAGTGGGCTTCAACTGTCTCAACTGAGTTCCAATGAGATCGCTCTGTCCATTTCTTTTACTGTCTATGGGATTACAGCGCGAAGAACAAAAACGAGAGCAGCAGAGAGTGTGACGAAGGAAAATAACGCAGATTGACGCTAGACAGTGTGCATTGTGTTCATAACTCTTAAAAGAGAATTGAAAAAATCTATTTTTAGATTATTTTAGTGACAAATATTCTTAGAAGTCACACTTTAAAAGTAAAAGAAGCCGACAGAAGAAGAGATCGAGACGAACAGGAAAAGTTAGAAACGCACATTAAAAAAGAAGACTGAAACCATCTAGATTGAGGCCAAACCAAAAGAAAACTTTATTTTATTTTTCTCTTTCACTTACTTTTTCCTTGGACAAAATATATTCACCCTGAACTGTGATATATATATTTTTTTTTCCTTCTGGATTTCCCCTAGCCTGACTTCGTCATACTCATATTCTAGTCAGAATGTGAGTCTGATACTGCTTCATAGGGCTTTGATTATGAGGCGTGTCTTAACCGAACCAGGAAAAAAAAAACTCTGCACTCAATTGGATAGACCTACAACCAATGAGAGCAACGCAGTAAGTCAACTACTTTGCATAGCACAGTTGTCAACTACAGAACTCAAATGCACGCACGCTGGAAGAAGTAAAATAACGAGTGTTGCTTCTTTTAATTGGCCCTCTATGAGTGCGACCAAAGGAGAAACTACAACGACCACAGGGTTTTCATTGCGTCCCATCTTCTTAGTTACCATCGGAGCCAGCTGATAAATTAAAGTTTTGCCGAATCCCGTAGGGAGGACGGCAAACACATCTTTCCGATCGACAAATGCCTTGATTGCAGTTCTATGTTCGTCTTTTAAAATGAATGCGCTGTCGATTTCTTTTACAACAGACGCGATAGCGGAATCTCTACATCTCAGTTCTCCAGCTGCAGTCATCTGTGAGGGAAACCAGTTCAACCCAAGCGCTCTTTGATAACGTGAGGATTACGTCCCTGCAGATCATCTGTCCATCATCATATAAAACACGCCCTGGCAATTTGATTGGCCCGACGATTTCTGAACCGATCATAATTACTCCTCAATGGAGCGAGTCCAGACCGAACTTCCCGATCAAAAAATGTTGTGGGCGAAATCGGGCTGGCATCCACGCTAGATTTCCCCTGAATCAATCGTTTGATTTTTCTTATTGAACCGGAACTGAACTTAAAATATTCAGTGACATCTGAACATTGAATCTGATACTTGAAGTTTTTTTTTTTTTTTTTTTTTTTTTTTTTTTTTATGGATGCTGATTTTGAATTGTGAAATCTGGTTTGAAATCTTGATTTTGAAATCTAAATTTACAAATTGAACTGAAGTGTCAATTGTGGACTGAACTACTGTTTATTACTGCTGTCTATTTGTTTATTCATATTGTTTTATTTGTCAAAAGATTCCATTCATTTATTTATTTTTTCTTAACAACAATACATTTAATTTCCTAGTAATTAACATTTACCTTTGAGTCTGAGTTGCTTTCTTTCTAGGGATGGGACGATTACCGGTTTCACGATAAACCACGATAAAATGTCCTGGCGGTTAGTATTATCGTTTAAAATTTAATTATCATAAAAACCGTGTTTGATTATCGTGATTTTGAAAACTCGCGGTAAATCCTGTCCAGCCAGAATCAGACGCAGGCGCGAGTAGGCGCGCAGATGCAATGTTGTTGTTTTTGCGCGAGAAGACATGGCGGAAGGCAGTGACAGCGCACGGGAGATTTTTCAGCCATCCAAGAGGACAAAATCGGAGGTATGGTCGTATTTTGACTATTACAAGAGTCTCGAGGGCAATTTTATCGAGGATGGGCACCCTGTCTGCAAATCTTGCAAGAGGAAAGTCGCTGCAAAAGGGGGAAACACGTCAAATCTGCTAAGTCATCTAACGTTACGTGACAACCACCCACTGTTAATTTTTACCTTAATACCACAACTAACTTGGGCAAATAATTAGACAAAAAATTTATTGGAGATGAAATATTTCATTATCTCACGTGTAATTATTGCAAAGCTTCCGCGAAGAGAAAAGTTTTACAGCAAGTGGATTTGAGCCAAGACGAACGAACATATTCAAACTATTAAGGGTGACATTTAAGGCATAATGTATTGTATTCATTCATAGTAAACTTATTACAGTTTTATTTTTTTATTTTTTACCACAGAAATAATTTAAGGGACATGAAATATTGAATTGTGATTAACTTAATGTTTTTAAATCTTGCCGGTTTATAAATCCATTATACAAGTGTCCAAATCAATCGTAAAGTAAATGTGATCACTACAACAATATTGTAGTAGTATTAATACTAAATTACTCTGATTTAATTTTCAAAACAATCAAAACTGAGACGCAAGACATACACATTTGAATGAAACCAGAGATTGCGTCCGCGGTGATCCGAGACATGGATGTGCGCTGTGTAGTGTGTTGCTACAACAGTCATTATAAGTATGCCAGTAGTTTAGTCACCCTGACCCAACCAACATATTTTGTTCATTTAAAGTGTGTGCGCGTGCGTGCGCGCGTGTGAGAGGGAGAGAGAAAGTGATTTATTATTTATTAATAATAATAATATTCAGTCATAACTTACACACATCCATAAGTGTTATTATCATTATTAATGATAGGGTTTAATGACGGGTTCATTAAAATCTGCACTAGGAAAACTTATACCTCTCACTATCAGGGCTCTATGTTAATGTTAATATAATGTTTATGCTTAAAGTGCATATAGCTGCTAGCCTGCTAATTGTATTTTTTTGTTTGTTGATTTTCAAATGTTTTCAGGGTGAGCATCAGTTCTTTTTGAACATTTCCATCTCATTTTAACAAAACCGTGATAATATTGATAATCGTGATAACTTTGGTCACTATAATCGTGATATGAAATTTTCATACCGTCCCATCCCTATTTCTTTCTTTAGTGTCTGTTATAAATTCTCTATACTCCAGTGAGTCGAACCCACCTTCTGTAATGGTCCTAGAATAGATCACATGTACCCAAGTTATTACGCCATAAAACGGGTAGCTGCGGGTTACATTATGCAATGTTGAATATAAATATTGACAGTCATTTAATATTAATTATCACTTTGAATTTTAGGCAGCATAATAACAACAACAATAATTATTATTATTATTATGTTGCAATATTTTGCAGCAAATTTATCATCGCTGTTGTTCTGGTAACACAGACAAATACTTTCAAAATATTACTCTGTTTTCTTTCTCTTTTATTTCAGCAAAGGCTACACAGATAACTAGATAGACTTAGTTTGAATGGTGACCGCAGTCTTCAGGAGCGAGTGATGTTCACATCACACCAAACTGTCACTTGGAAATGTTTTAACACCACAGGGCAGACATCAAAGATCAACTCAGCACATCATTCGCACCACAAAATCAATTTTAATGAGCTGAGAAATTTTCAAAAAACCTCTTGCGTGGGGGAAGGGTGTTGCCAGATGATAATACAAATTTCTGCTGTTTTGTGGAAACCGTTTGGGTCTCTGGGGAGGTTGTACATGAAATGATGTGCTCTCTTTGTCTGGTATCTCCTCTGTGCCAGCGTCTCGTTGGCATAATCTAATTAGATGAGCTGAGAAGGCCAGAATTTCACAGAGGGGTAAAAAATCATCTCATGCTGTGTGTTAGAGATTACAGACAAACTAAATCTATTATCTCCAAATTCACAAAGGTGTGAATGGAAATGTTGCTCCGATTCACAAACTTTGGAATTCAATTCCAGGATTTTAGAAGATGATTTAAGACAAAAGTTTAATGAGACATGTGTGATCTTCAAGTAGGCTACATTAGATGGGTTTTCAAAAAACAGATGTCCATGCGAGGGATCCCCATTTATTAATTATAAAAGCATCTATATATTTTATTGTATAAAGAAAACTATTTATAACAGTACTGTAATAAATGTAACTTATTTACATTTGACATACTAGAAATGTACTTTTGTTTTTTTCTGTTAATACAATGAAATAATATTTAATCTCTTGAATTTCAACAGTGTTTAGAAACTACATACATTGTTTTAAGCTAAGCTTTAGTGCCCAGATTACTGTTGGGGCCCACAAATTAACTTTGTATTACCATTACATTTTAACTGTTAAAATTTAAAGACACAACTTTTTTTTATATTTAAGCCTAATATAGGGAGTCTTGGCATCCCTCATGGCCCCTCTGAGGAAAAGGTTGCAGTGGTTGCCGTCGACGACTGTGATGTGGCCATGGCTCTGCGTTTCGGGGGACAGATTGGGAACTACAGCTGTGCAGCCCGTGGTACACAAACAGGCCAAAAGAAGTAAGTGTTTTCTTAAAGTCAACATGAGACTGCTTTTACAAACCATTTTACTTCCAGAGTGTTTAGTGAATCAGGATATTCAACAAGAAAAAAAATATTATTAATAAAAATAAAGAATAAATAATATTTACTTTTTATTTTTAGATTATTGTTATTATGCTGAGTTGAATATAAATATAAATAATATTTTATTATTTATATATTTTAATTATCCCTTTGCTTTATTGACATCAGCACTCTGATGATAATAAGAATTATTATTATTATTTAAAAAAAATAGTGATAAACCTAGAAACATTTTGACCCAAACAGGCCAAAAGAGATCAATGTTTTCTTAAAGTCAACATGAAACTTGCACAATACTTGCGTACTAATGCGTAGTGTGGCTTATTTAAGAGTGAAACAGGATATTCATCAAGAATTTTTTTAATATGTATTTAATATAATAATAATAATTTATTATTGATACTAATACTACTTGTTTATTTATTTAAAAAAAAGTTATTTTATTGAGCCCCCATATATTAAATATATCATGAAATCGCATGTTGAGGGGAGATTTCTTTTCTGGGTTGACGTACATCTACCCTGACCAAAACCTACAATCTTATTTAACATCTTTTTTTGGAAATATGTGACTGCAGAAGTAAAATGGCTTGCAGAAGCTACAAAACATTAAGGAATTGTGATTTCATGTGGAGTTTTCATGTGGAGTTTGTGATCCCTTCCTGATCAGTTGCACTTCCCAGTCTGTCAGTTCTGTCTCCCACATTCATTCATGTTTCCACCATCTAAAGCCCTCACGGACATGATATTGTGTGCTGAAAGGGAGAGTGTGACGGGACAGAGGAACTTGAGTACACGAAGGCATGCTAACCACCGACGGGTGTTGAATAGCTGATCATTAAAGGAGATTACAGAGCATTCTGCTTCTCCCATTACACTCCATTTTTCCCCTAATCTCCATCAATCTGCACTCTGTCTCACGTCAAACAAGTTTTATGGGCTCTACAATGGGAACACACTCTCGGCTTATCTGCGGCTGGGATTTGCCATTGTAGGCTAATTGTCTCTCTGTGTGGAGAACAGCACAGTATTAGATGGTGGAGATCCATGTGAGTTAAGTGGAGATATGGTCCGTAAAGCCTCTGAAACGCAACTGCTAGGGTAAGACCATATGCTTGCAGTAAGTGCTGACCCATAAACCTACAGATCTATGTGGATTTATGGGTCACAATATGAATTGTAGATTAAATACACTGCTATCCGCCAAAATGTGAAGCCCAGATGCTGAAATACAAAACCGCAGCATATCTGGTGACAATAAAACTCTCAAATAAAACAGAATAATATTCTGAATAAAAAACAACAACGTGTAAACACACTCCTTTTAATAGCTCTGCACATTTTATTCTAATGGTTCTTTCGTGAATGGTTTTCTCGCAGACCCTCCTTTGAAAATACAAGATTATTTTCATAATCTGATATGAAATGATAGACTATGATGGATATGATCATTGCTGCCAGATGTTGGCATATATTACTGGATAAATATCTGTTTTAAAAGAAAAAAGGCTATGAAGGGCATTAACCCAGTTTGCCGGCGTAGTAGAAACATCTTCACCCTTTATTAAAATATTATGAAACATTTGTTAAAGATTTTCCAAGCATATTGTGTAGTTGTGCTTGGAGTCAATGGTTTTATTTGTGTTAACGCAGTGAAACATGCCACATTTTGTGGACATAATTTTTGGCCAGACTGTCATACAAAGAACACATGCAAAACTAGAGAGAACCAACGAAATATGAATAACTAATTATGTTGTAGTCAATGCATGCTTTTGTTCTGTGGCTATAGTTTGCCATTTTCGCCAAATAAATGTATTTGTCAGATAAATACAAAAAAAAAATCCTCATATATACTGTGTATATATATATACTGTATATATTAACTGCGTGAACAATACCGAAGGAATAGTTCGCCCAAAAAAGCAAATTCTTTCATCATCTTGTCCTTATTTTTATCCAAACCAATATGTTTGTTTTCTTTGAAATGTGATGAATGAGGGTTGAAAGGATGGGGGGTTTTCTCTCTTTTTTTTTTAAATAAAGGACAAAAAAGTACAATTAAAATAGCCACTCATTGTCATCTATTTTTTGCCTAATGGGCCTCAAGGTGTAGATATCTCAAGTTTGAACGCACATAAACATTTAATTATTTCCAATCTAACTTTCAAATGATTGGTATAATGCCTGTAATTTTTATTTATTTATTTTATTTAATGCAACTGTATTATTCCATATAATGCAGAATGTTTGGGACTTGGGTTTTTGTATTCGTGGCTTCAAGAATCTTTCTGTTTGTGTGCAGGTCACTGGATCTCACCGGACCTTTGCTCCTGGGTGGCGTTCCAAACCTCCCTGAGGATTTCCCCATCCAGAACCGAGACTTTGTGGGCTGCATTAGGAACCTGACTATCGACAGCAAGCCCATAGACATGGCCGGCTTCATTGCCAACAATGGCACCACAGCAGGTTAGAAACTGTATAACAAGGGTTCATATCATGACAAATCATATCTACCCTGATTTTTTTTTTTAAATAATACATTTCGAAGTACTATAAAAAAACAAACGCAAAACTTTTTCCTCAACTCCCCAAAAATTTAACATTAGAAAAATGACAGTAAAAAAAACGACAAAATGTGGCCTCCTTAAATATTTTTTTCTCACAGCACTGTTTCTTCAAAGAATGTTTTTCTTTCTTAGCTTTCCATTAAGCTGTCAAACTCCAACCCTTAATATTTAAAGTGCACTTTCCCCTTTCTATTCAGGTTGTGCAGCAAAACATGACTTTTGTAGCCTGATTGTTTGTCTGAATGGAGGCGTATGTGTGAATAGATGGAACACCCACACCTGTAACTGCCCATTAGGCTACGGAGGAAAGAATTGTGAACATGGTAAGATAATCCGCTCTTTCCTACTCTTTTCTATATATCATTCTTCCTTTGACTTGATTTTGCTTAATGGACACAAACACATAGACACACCTGCCATCTTTTGCCTGGATTTGCCCTTGGCCTCATACCAAAGAGTACACAAATCCAGTGACTCATACCTGAGACAGGAATCTATCTATCTATCTATCTATCTATCTATCTATCTATCTATCTATCTATCTATCTATCTATCTATCTATCTATCTATCTATCTATCTATCTATCTATCTGTTTTTTACACTGTAAACCTATTTGAGTAAGTGCATCATAATCACAAAGAGTCCCCCTTAACGGTCAATGGAGATTTGAAAGAGTGAATGGGGTTGCAAATAGCTTAACATTTTCAGTGAGCTTAGTTTGACCTAATTTCTTGGAAGGAAACCTGGTTGAACCCGCATTTTCTATTTATTTTTGCTTATCAATTGGATGGAGAGGTCACACCATGTTATGAGTCTACAAAACACATAAAAGTCATAATACCACCAGTGGAAGTAGATCTAAATCCCTCATGTCACTCCAAACCTAAATCACTTTCTTACTTCTGCGGAACACAAAAGATGATGTTTTGAAGAACATTCAGGCTACTCTTTTACACACAATGAAAGCATACTGAGATCAGGGGCTCTGAAAATCTTCTGCTCTGTAGGTGGAAAATCTCAATTGAGGAAACCTGAAGAGAAGGCCAACTATGAATATCACTAATATTACTGTCACGCTCCCAGGGTTGGGTCTAAGATATACTACTGTTATTTCCATAAGTTCAGACCTCGCATAGAGAAAGTAAAATATTTGCCCTGAGGAAACTGGTGTGTAAGAACGTTTCACATTCCTGATTAAGAAATCTCCTGGATGACTGGGAAACATTCCTCGGTCCGTGAATGATAGTTATTATTTGTGCGTCGGGACAGGAGGGAATGTCAAAGTGATTCCCTCAGTGTGTGCTTGTTTTATTTAACAGATTTCAGTTAATAAAACAACTTTGTTTAGTCTGGATGTCATCTAAATTGTTGTCTGATGGTCTTCTTTCCACAGTCATGCCCGCCCCCCTACATTTCGATGGCCACGCACTGGTGTCATGGAGTGAGACCGATATTACCATTGCCATTCCCTGGTACATGGGTCTTATGTTTCGCACCCGAAAAAGCACAGGCGTTCTACTACAAGCCAGTGCTGGAGAGTTTTCCAAGATTAATCTTATGGTGACTATTGTGTTTCAGTAATCCACCATGTTCAATCTTGTTTTCCATGATATGTCTTTTTTAATAAAGCAGATAAATCAGACTGTGCTCTCATCCTTGTTTGTCTTAGATTTCTCATATTCTTACTTTGTGTTTCCAGGTGAGCAACAGACACCTTCGGTTCCAGGTGTTTCTGGGTGTTAGACGTGTGGCCCTCTTAGATTTTTCTCAGGTTTGCGTGGACGACGGTGAATGGCACCATGTGCTTGTCGAGCTCAAGAGTGGAAAAGATGGCAAAGACATCAAATATATGGCTCTTGTGTCTTTGGATTATGGCATGTTTCAGGTATATTATCTATTATCAGTATTATCAGGTATATTTATTTGTAGACCACCTAAGTCTGGTTCAAACAAAAATAATGTTCAACTATGGCAATGTGGTGCTGTGTGGACTTCAATTAAAACTTTCCGGTAACACTTAACAATAAGGTTTCATTTGTTAACACATTAGATCATGTATTAACTAACATGAACTAACCATGAGCAATACATTTGTTACTGTATTTGTTAATCTTTGTTATCATTAGTTAATGTAAAAAAAATATATATTTAAGCTAATTGCCAAAGCAACATTTCTAATTTGCATTTAGTTTAACATGATGTACTAAAATAACTTAAACTGAAGAAAAAAAAATATATATATACTGTATATATATAAACAGTAACTAAAAAAATGACAAAACATAAGTTATTAAAACTATAATTATTTAAATAATACTAAAACTATTTAAATTATTATGAAAATGGTAAATACAAAAATAGAATCGAATTAAAAATACTTCAAAACTATAATAGTGTCTCAATGACACTAAAAAACACTGTAGCTTTTATGTATTCTAATTACACGCAATTATATAATATTTTCACACTTTTTTACATCATTTGACAAATTTCTTTATAAATGATGCTCAAAATAATCATACATGGAAAGGATGCACATAAAAGTCTTAGTTTGCATACAAATTTATATAAAGGGCTTTCATGCTATGAAGAACAACTATTAAAATTGTTTTTGTGTATTTTATTATTATTATTTGTTTTAAAAGTGTTGAAGCAGTAGTAGATTCAAGAATCCACCCCTTCAGTGTAATAATTAACATTTTGATGATAGATTTCCCATGCATTTGCTGCAAAAGTAAATGATGGAATGAAAAAGTTTTAATGTGACCTTCACAAAATAAATAAGAAAAAAAGTGTAAAATCATCCTAGGTGAGTGCCTCTAGTTGAAGAAACACCAATAAAGGCATGTGGTTTGAGTTCTGATATTTCTGATATTATTTTGATATATATAGAGGACAGTGGAGATTGGCAATGAGCTGCCCGGGCTTAAACTGAGGAACTTGTTTATCGGCGGACTGCTTAAGAAAGACGGCACTGTGCAGGGAGGATTTACTGGCTGCATGCAGGTAAATCTCACATACAAGCACATTTACTTTGTTAAAAGGTGTGTATTGTCTTATTCACATGGTTATTTCATGTGGTCATCTTATAGGGTCTGCGAATGGGTGAGACTTCCACCAACACTGCCAACATTAACATACGGCATGCGACACGAGTCCGGGCTAAAGACGGATGTAATGTACCTGATGCCTGTCCATCCAACCTGTGTCCAACACACAGCCGCTGCGGGGACAACTGGGCGTCTCACACGTGTGTCTGTGAGCCAGGTAACACCAACAGTTCTACATAGGGACTAAAACCTTTTAGATTAGTAATGTAGTGGGGTCTAAAAGCTTGAGACCACATTTAAATTGGAATCAAATGTGGTTTATCATTAAAGCAAAAGGAGGACATACATAAATTCCTGTACATTTTTAATTAGACTTTTAGAGCTTTGTGTATATGAGTAAAGATTGGAGTGTCTAGTTTTATCAATCTTTCTCAGTCTTTCTTTCTCTCTTTTCCTTTCCCCCAGGTTACTTTGGCAGAGACTGTGTGGATGCATGTCTCTTGAACCCTTGCGAACACACTTCCTCCTGTGTTCGAAAACCCAGCTCCACACATGGCTACAGCTGCGAGTGTGGACACAATTTCTATGGCCAATACTGTGAGCTCAAGTGAGTATCTCTCCTTCTCTTTGGTTCATTCATTCATTCATTCATTGCTTTTACTAAGGTTTAGGGCTCAAAACAAATCCCTAACCCTAAAGTTTTGCATGTAACTTGTCCTAAATTTTTTGTCAGACATGAATGTTGTCTCAGATTATGCATGTTATTGAGCAGAGGGTTAGTACTTGATCAGACATACCATTTTTGTCTGATTGATGATAAAATAGGGGTCATGTTAGTATTTGAAGATATAGTTCACCCTCATATCATTCCAAACCTGTATGACTTTCTTTCTTCTGTGGAACGTGGAATATAAAAGATATTTTGAAGAGTGTTTCAACTGTTTCTGCCCATATAATTTAAGTCAATGTGGTAAAACAGCATAGGACACCCCATTGTCTTTCATTGCATGGCCACAAAGAAAAAAAAAACACTGGCACATTGTTTAAAATATCTTTATTTGTGTTCTGTAGAAGAAAGAATGTCATACAGTTTGGGAAATAATTGCAGAACATTAATTTTGGGTGAACTGTCCCTTTATGTTTAGATTTGGTTAGGATTAAGAAAATCGGTGGACTTTAAGTTAAAGCTCGGTACGTGTTTTAACACGCTGACTGACAACAGCTTTATTGTCTGATGGTCTGTTTCATGAACTGCCAAGGTTTTGTAAGTGGCGAAAGCTGTGATCGCAGATGCTGGCGGTATTTGTGATGGTATTGTTATGATGATCCTTTAAATCTGGTCTTTCCTTTAATTCTGATAATTCCACATGTCCTTGACACCCACACCGTAAAGCTTTCATTTATAATGCAACAAAGTAAATTAAAGCTCCGACTGCTGGAATAATCCAGTAATTGGCGAGTCTTTCATCCACTAAAGATAAACTGTTCTTTAGCAGAATTACTTGGGTTTTGAAAAAGTGAATTTTCTTTTAAATGTTCGTAATCTGTAAACTCCAAAAATTAGATAATAACAAATAAAAGAATTTCCATGAGAGGAGAAAGACTTAAATAATAGGATAAAATACTGTATGTTTGAAATAGTTTCTGTTCCTTCCTTTAACCATGAGAAGATTCTCATTTCAATGATCACAAAGGAAGCGGGCTTAGAATGATGTATTGCTTTCACACAAGCAATTTCGTGTTTGCCTCGCAGTCAGAATACACCGCTTTGATTTTACAGCGGAATTTTATGTCCAATTTCAAAGCAAATTCAATCAGTCTCAGTCCACAAAATAAGCTGTTTTGAGTCTCATTCTGTGAGGTTTGTAGTTTAAACTGCACTATTGCATGATTTTATTTTTCTCTGTCCCCCTTTTCACTCTTTCTTTGACTTGTGCGCACACACACAGAGGGGATCAACCTTGTGCTCACGGCTGGTGGGGATACCCGACCTGTGGGCCCTGTAACTGCGATGTCAGCAAAGGCTTCAAAAGGGACTGTAATAAAACCACAGGAGAGTGTAGCTGCAAGGTAAGCTGCAAGTGATCGCATGCTCCAGACTCTCAATATAATGGGCAAAAACTGACGGGAAACCAATGACTTCTAGTTGTACAACAATATAAATATAAACTGGACCATGTGGCTTTTATTGTATTAAAGCGTTAGTTCACCCAAAAATAACCTCGTATTTGCTCGCCCTCAAGCCATCCTAGGTGTATATGACTTTCTTCTTTCAGCCGAACACAATTTGAGTTATATAAAAAAATACCCTGGCTCTTCCAAGCTTTATAATGGGAGTGAATGGTACCTTGAGATTTTGAAGCCCAAAAAAGTGCATCCATCCATCATAAAAGTAATCTATAAAAAATAAGTATCTTAATGTACATTATTATATTTTGATCTCAGGTCTATGCTCACAAGATGCCATAATTTTCTCCTCCTCAATTTTTCAGGACAATTACTTTCGCCCTCTTGGTGGGGACACTTGCTACCCTTGTGATTGTTTTCACCTTGGAGCGCATTCACGGACATGTGACCCTGTAACGGGCCAGTGCGCCTGTAAGATGGGTGTGGTGGGCCGTCAGTGTAACCGTTGTGACAACCCCTTCGCTGAGGTGACAGTCGGGGGATGCGTGGGTATGTGTGCTGTCAACTGGACAGGATTGCAATTTACTGTTGTTGAGCTCATTACAAAACTGGTTACAAAATTCTCGACAATTGAATAAATAAGGACAAAAAAAAAGAAAGCTGTTTACAATTTTAGCTTACATATCCATGCACAGTATGATGAAATGTAAGTGTAATACACTATAATCACAAGTAGAATGCTTTCAAGTTAGCATGGAGTACCTGTACTGACTATGGGATTAATTGGAGAAGAAATAATAGGAATTTGTTGCTCCCAAAACTGAAACTTCTGTCAACATTTACTCATCCTCAAGTTGTTCCAAAACTGTATGAATTTCTTTCTTCTGTTGAACACAAAAGAAGATATTTTGAAGAATGTCAGTAACCAAAGAGTTGATGGACCCATTGACTTCAGTAGTATGTTTTTCCTACTATGGAAGTCAATGGGGTCAATTAACTGTTTGGTTACCCATATTCCTCAAAATATCTTCTTTTGTGTTCAGCAGAAGAAAGAAATTCATACAGGTTTGGAACAACTTGAAGATGAGTTAATGATCACAGAATTTTCATTTTTGGGTAAACTATCCCTTTAAAAGGCCTTATCATTAAGACAAAGCAAGTAGTGACAGTAAATGGCATCTGTTTTGCCGTACTGTCCTTTCTCTCCCACTCTCACTCCATTTTTTTGTTCTAGTGGTTTATGACGGTTGTCCCAAAGCGTTTGAAGACGGTATCTGGTGGCCCCGGACCACGTTTGGTGGCCCTGCAGCCACAAACTGCCCCAAAGGATCCAGCGGTGAGTATAGATTAATTATACGGTCCTTAACTAAATCAAGAATTTACATAAACAACCAAAGTTTGGACACACTTCACTGAATTTGAAACATTTAATTTTATAAAACATTAAAAATATAAGTATACAGTTATTTTTTTATAACTGAATATATAATTGGGTTTAGCTCATTTAAAACTTTATAAACACAATTATATATATTAAATACTAATTAATTTAATTACAAAACTAAAATATTTGTTTAAAAATACATTATATATTTGTATATGAAAATATAGTAAAACATTTTAAATGATGTTTTATAAACAATTATTAATGAATAAATAAATAGATATTTTGGTCACTACATAAATCTCATATTTCCATTTGTGTTTATTAATTTGAATTATTTTACTATAAATAAAAAAAGTAGAAAATAGTACTTACAATAACAAAGAAGATGCGTACAAACTTTTGACTTGCAGTATATGTAGAAATTTTCATCATTTTATTTATTTATTGTTGAATGATTTATCGATATGTACACATTTGATATGTCTTTTGACAGGCACAGCTATCCGTCATTGCAGCGATGAAAAAGGTTGGCTTCCACCCGAGCTCTTCAACTGCACTTCCCTCAGCTTCTCAAAGCTAAAGAAAGAGGTTTGTGACTTTTGTTGGTTGATTCAACTTGGAATTTTATTAAACATTCTACGCCAGCTTCCACAATCCTAGAAGTGACCAGAGTGACTTCATTTGTGACTCAGAGTGAGGATCTTCATGCTAATTCTTCTCGAATGGACGGAGAAAGATCAAGAAGCCTTGCGGGGGCGCTGTACTCCTCCACCGACCACGCGGATCGTCTCTTTGGAAATGACGTGAGGACTGCCTACCATCTCCTGGCCAGTGTGTTAGAGCATGAGAGTCTGCAGCAGGGCTTTGAGCTCACCGCTACTCATGATACCGATTTCAACAAGGTAAAGACCTCAAAGCCTTCACACACTTCCAGAATCTCACAGTATCTTTCAGTATCTTCACATTCAAGCTCAATCTAATGGGTTCTGCACCTCAGAGTATCATAGGAACAGTACAATTTAATTTAATATGTACAATTTTGAATTTTAACTCATTTTTTAAAGATAACTTTATTAGAACCAGATCTTCATTATACCGTATTTATGAACGTTACTCTTGTTTGTTGTGGTAGAACATTATTAAGGCTGGAAGTGCCATTCTTGACCCAGTCAACAAGGAGCACTGGGAGAAGATACAGCGCTCTGATGGTGGGACGGCACATCTGCTGCAATACTTTGTGGAGTACGCCAACACTCTGGTACAGAACGTGAGGAAGACCTACCTGAGACCCTTCACCATCGTCACTGACAACATGAGTTAGTATTGCGTTCTCAGTCCTGTAGCTTCATTTTGAGTGTTTAGTGTAAAAAATATTTACCATTTTTCTTCATATTCAAGTTGTTGCATTAGATTTTCTGGACACCACTGCAAACCAAGACAAGATTCCTCGATTTCAGGAGGTTACGGAGGTGTTCGCAAAAGAGCTGGAGTCATCTGTCCTCATCCCAAACCTGCTTTCAATGCCGAAAAAGAGCAAAGGTTCTCCCCTCGAAACTTATTTCTTTATATTATAATAAGTAGTAGTCATGTAAATTAAACTAAACTTTCTTATGTCGTATTACACTACAGATGCTGTTACCACAGAGCCTCCAGCCCAGATTGCATCAACCGAGTCTTTCATCAGCATGGATGGATCAAATATTGTTGATCTAACACCGTCCATTAAAAAAAGACGCCATGCAGAACAACCTGATCCACCTGCTGTTGTAATGGTGATGATCTACAGGTCTCTGGGACGTCTCCTTCCGGAGAGTTATGATCCGGACCGCCGCAGTCTAAGGTGGAACTTCAGCCTGGGATTTTACATACAAACAACAGATTTCCTTGACCAGGATATGCAATGCTATCATATATCATATTCAAATTCCCGTTGGTGCGTTAGCTGATAATTGTTTTCATTCTGATAAATGGCCAGCATTAAAATTCTAAACTAAATGCGACTAGTGAATTTAGACAACATTGTAATGTACAGTATGTCAAATGGATATAAATTTTTTATTTAAGATTACATTCAGCAGTGTTATTAAATTATTAGTGTTTTAAAGATTACCTTTAAGTGAGTGTAAAATTATGGCCAATTTAATCTGAATGTAAAAATACAGGAAATGAGCACAAAACAATGAAACATCAAATATGTACGGAAGCCTGTTTCCACCACAAAAAAACCCCTACATTGATTATTCCATAAATAGTCACAATTTAGATATAAAAGGATGTTTTATGACAGATAGTCAAAATTATGAGATGAGAAATCCTAACTAATTATTATTACATAAAAGGTAAAAATTATGAGATAAAAAGTCATAAGTATGACAAAAGTCGAAATTGTGATTTTATATATATGTATATATATAATTTACCAACGGATGGGTTTTTTCTTCTTCTTCTTATGTGCTGCCTGGAAATGGGCTACAATAAATTATAAATATCAGCCAACACAGATAAATAAAACATTTTCTAATATCGGCCAATAACCAATATGGTACCTATAGATTGTGTTTCCCTAATGACAATATCAAGAAACAAATTTGATATATATTTGTTGTTGTAAATATATCTGGTGCTCTACACATCCCCAGACTGCCCACTCGTCCTGTCATCAACACACCTGTAGTGAGTGTGGTGGTCCACAGGGACGGAGTAGCCCTCCCCACACCCCTCCAAAGACCCATCACCCTGAACTTCAGGCTCCTGGAGTCCCACGAGAGGACCAAACCTGTGTGCGTCTACTGGAACCACTCCATCCCGTGAGTCCTTAATGTATGAATAAAATATGTTAGGAAAGCTCTGCTTATGCTGTGATTTCAGAATACATCCTAATTTTGTATTTTTGTGTGTCTTTTCTGCTCTTATTTGATAGGGTTTCCGGTGGAGGCGGCTGGTCTTCTAAAGGCTGTGAGCTGGTCTTCAGGAACTCGACTCACATCAGCTGCCAGTGCAACCACATGACCAGTTTTGCTGTCCTCATGGACATCTCCAAACGAGAGGTTGGACACAACCAGCTATTTTGGTTTATATGGAATTATGCTAGTATACAGCTAGCTAACTAATTCTTCAATGCTGGTATCTCGTCCTTAGCATGGTGATGTTCTTCCTCTAAAAGTGGTGACCTACACCACGGTGTCCGCCTCTCTGGTGGCCCTCCTCATCACCTTCCTCCTGCTGGCCATTCTTCGCAAGCTGCGCTCCAACCTACACAGCATCCACAAGAACCTGGTGGCCGCCATCTTCCTCTCTGAGCTCATCTTCCTCACAGGCATCAATCAGACTGACAGTCCGGTGAGCAGCAGGCAGAGTTTTCGGATTGTAATATCAATAGCATATTTTTTTTTATCTTGGACATTTCTGTGAGATACTAAACCTGTTTCTTGTCTGATTTGTAGTTTGTATGTACTGTTGTGGCCATTCTGCTACATTATTCGTACATGTGCGCGTTTGCCTGGATGTTTGTGGAGGGGCTGCACATCTATCGCATGCTGACTGAGATGCGTAACATTAACCAGGGCCACATGCGCTTCTACTACGCCATCGGTTGGGGGATTCCTGCTGTTATCACTGGTATGAGACTCAGTTGCTCATTAAAAATGTTTAGTATAGGAACTATACCCCCCAAACCGAGCGCCACAACACACTTGTAGCCAATAAGCAGCAGGGGGCGTGTCCACTCGTGATGGGGCAGGAGAGAGAGTGAGCAAGAGGAAGATTTGAAGAAAGACTGTAGAAAGAGAGATGGCCGAGAGACATTGCAAACAAGATAAGGCCAGAGGAATATCACTGGAAAAAGAAGGGTTTTTATGATCAGGCGAGAGCTTTAGGGTCCGCGTTAATATTAGAAAAGCTTTCCAGCACTGGAGTGACCTAAATGAGAAGGCCTAAAAAACGGACACTGTTTTTTGCATTGTTTTTGCTCCGACAGGACAGTTTTGAGTGTCATTGTTTGTCTGGAGCTGGTGTGCAGCTTTCGACTAACAAACAAACTCTTGCTTGTATAGACTCTTGTGTACTGTATGTTCACTTGTTCTTCCTTGTCGTTAATTCTTTATCTTCGCTTTATTTTTCTCAACGCATTATTTTGTTTGCTTCAGCTTTTATAAGGAGACATCCACTCTTGCATTGTGTGTTTGTGCATTTTGGGGGCAGAGCAATGAAGGGAGAGCTGTGTTTGTTTGGGTTGATTTCAAATATCAACAGTGTTTCTCAGAAATTACTTACTGCACCTTAAAATAGAGAGGGTCAGACCCCCTAACCCCCCTGTGATTTGCATCTTGATTGTACACTGTTGCTGATTATTTGTCTCTTGTCAGGTCTGGCTGTGGGTTTGGATCCTCAGGGTTATGGAAACCCTGACTTCTGCTGGCTCTCTGTCAACGACACTCTTATCTGGAGTATCACTGGACCAATCTCCATATTAGTGCTGGTCAGTTTAATCTCATTGAGCACAGTGTAAATTTTCCTTTCATTTTCTTTTCCCAACTGAAGTGTTTGGTTTTGACTAAATAATGAAAAACACATTTTTTTAACAGATAAATATAGTCCTAATTGTGCTGGCAGCTAAAGCCTCATTTGGACGGCGCCAGCGCACAGAAAAGTCAGGAGCAATGTAAGTTCAGTGAGAGTTTGGTCAAACTGAACAATTCTGAAATACAGAAGGCCTCAAGCGAGTAGAAGCCAATCTTTTTCAACATTCTTCTTTGCTCTTGTGCAGCTCTGCTCTTCGAGTGGCTTTCCTCCTCCTGTTGCTCATCAGCGCCACCTGGCTGCTGGGTCTAATGGCAGTCAACAGTGATGTGCTTTCCTTCCACTACCTTTTTGCCTTCCTCAGCTGCCTACAGGTACATATGGTCATCTGAATAATGTACATTTTTGTCAGAACACTGGGACTTCTTGTCAAAGTTCTTAGAATGTGTCAGTGTTTAGTAAAGGAAGATTGGATTTAGAGCCAAGGTAAAGTAAACAATGCTGTATTGACATAATGTTCAGCAGTATGTGTGTGTGTGTATATATATTAGGGCTGTCAAATGATTAATCGTGATTAATCACATCCAAAATAAAAGTTTTTTTTACATAATATATGTGGGTGCACTGTGTATAATTATTTTATATATATAAATACACACACATGCTTGTATATATTTAAGAAATATTTTCATGTATATAGATTTATATATAATTTATATTATATATAAATATAAATATTTTATATATAAATAATATTTTTTCTTAAATATACATGCATGTGTGTGTATTTATATATGTACAAAATAATTATACACAGTGCACCCACATATATTATGTAAAAAAAACTTTTATTTTGGATGTGATTAATCGTGATTAATCATTTGACAGCCCTAATATATATATTTATATATATATATATATATATATATGGAAAATGTAAGGTAAAATAAAATAAAAAGATGTGATAAAAATTATTATAAAAATATAGAAATGTAAAATAGAATACAATCAAGTCCAGTTAAATATTAAATAAAGTCAAGTTAGATTCAACTTTGCATTAATAACTGTCAATGAATAATTAAATCATTTTAATAATAATTATGATTCTGAATATTAATATTGTTGCTAATAAAACAACCAATATGTAAATTGAAAAAAATATGTTCAAATAATAATACAATTATTCAAATGTAAATTTCAATACAATACAATGGAAAATAATTAATGTGAATTACCTAATAAAATATGTTTTATACAAACCATATGGAATTGGATTGCTCTCTTAAACCAACAGGTATGCTTGTGTTTTACAACAAATGTGTGTCTATGTAGTTATTCAGTTATGGATTTTTCTTTCCAGGGCATTTGCATCTTCTTTTTCCACTGTATTCTCAATAAAGACGTGAGGAGGAACCTGAAAAGTGTCTTTACAGGGAAGAAAGTACCAGCTGAAGATCCCAGTACAACACGAGCTACTTTACTCACAGTGAGTTTGACACAAAAAGAAAAAAAGAAGTGAATTAAAAAAGTAACAATTCACATACAGGCACAATTTATTTAGCGATGAAACATTAACAGTGAATCTGTTTTTCTATCGTTTCAGCGTTCTCTGAATGGTGATGTCTACATGGAGGATGGAGGTCTGTACCGGACCACCATCGGAGAGTCCTCTGTATCTCTAGAGAACTCTGTTAGATCAGGCAAGAGTCACGGCAGCAGCTTCCTCGCGTCCACACTCAGGTAATACACCACAAGTGAATCATGATATGGGTTATTTGGTAACACTTCACAATATGGTTTCATCTGTTGTTTCATTTTAAAATACTTATGTGAAAGATCTCCACACCTCCTCCTTAACCTCTTAAAACACAAATCATGTATCCTTTGAACTTCTGCAGACCTTGGTGTTTCTCTCATATATACGAATCGGGTTTCTGCAACATGCCCTAAATATATCGGGAATTATGACCTCATATGAACTCATTGACGTATTTGCCTGCAGCTGTTTCACTAACATATTTGCACCAATTATTACCTGTTATATTGTGCGTAAACGTCTAAAGCCTCGCTCACACTACAGGAGTTTTAGGCCGATTTATGCCCGATTTACCCCTCCCGAGAATCGGAGAAAAAATCTTGTCGAGGACCTTGATCGGTTCCGATGTTCGGCACAGATTATCTGGTAATGTGAGGCGTTCACAGATCGAATCTTGCACCCCCCGATCTGCTCTCACACAAATCGGGCTCGCCCCGATCATATCAAACATGTTTGATATTTATCGGGATGAGCAAGATTGTGATTACCAGTACGTCAGTAGCCTACTGTCTCAATAGCCAATAAGAAACAAGTAGGGCTGTCGTGGTGAAGGAATTTCCATTGTTGTAATTTTGAGTGACTCAACAGCGCGATATGCGGTATTATCTTCATTTATTTATTTATTGCTAAATAAATAAGTGTTATGCTGTGGTCAGCAGGAACGAAGACGAGTACATGTTCAGTAATGAAACCGAAACTAAAAAGCCCATTGAAACGAAGTATAGTAAACAGAAGATAATGTCAAATAAGGGGCCACATAAAATAATAACAGAACATAAACCTGACAATAAGCTTTTTAGGCCATTGTTATATAACAGTTAGTTTTGATCCTTGAATCTTTCTTTACTAAAGGCTTCTGCTTATATTTTACCATTTACTCGGCACTCGCTCAGTCCAGTTACATTGTTACGCCACTAGGTGGCGACAAAGGACTGTCTTTGAGTGAGTCATTAAACTGTTCATTCAACGGAAATGTAAAAAAAAATGCGGATTCATTCAAATATAGATGTAATGAAACAAGCTGTTAATTAATATTTAATTTTAACTTTGAGCTCCACTTTACAAGGCTCAGCTGAGCAGCAATGCGGCGCATGGGCAACGCGAAGCTGATGCTTCACTTCATAGAGATCAATGGCATTGATTCATTGTATTGACCAGAGCTGACGCCATTAATTAGAAATAGCCTAGATAAAGGATGATTTTTTATTTTATTTTTAATTCTCTTTCCTTGGTCACGGCAACCTTTTCACGAATATGACTTGATATGAAGGACAGATATTTTGTTTACATCCACTTTTCTGCTTCCGATCTGCTGCGTGAGATCACGTCCTCTGGCACGATAATCTTAATAACATTGTGTAGTGTGTGATGCGCCGCGATTTTCAAATCTTGTAGTGTGAGCATGTTTAAGATTTGAGGGAAGAAAATCTGCAAAGATTCTCCTTAAGTGTGAGCTGCAACCAGATTTCACAATCGGTTAGGATTTTAAAACTCCTGTAGTGTGAGCCAGGCATAAAAGGAGCATTCGGTTTTTAGGTCACTCCACTGAATATCTTTAGATGAGACTAAATATATTATGACTATCAATGGGGCCACTTTGGCCATATTTATGACTCAGATTTTTGTTTACCATAACTGACAGAGCCCTTCAGTATTGTAAATGGTGTCCTAATTCACAGCACAGTGTCATGTGTTACATGGATCACATATTGAATCTAATGTGTATTGATTCATCTCTCAAACGCACATTTCTACTTACTGCAAAATGTACCGGTAAGGCATATGACATTTTCAGAGAACATTTTATTAGCTAGTGAATGAAAAAACCCTGGTTGTCATATTTGTCATTGGCAGCTGCTGCATTTGTGAAGATTTCACTATCAACTTACTGTCATCAAATAACTTTAGTGTGACTCCACAACAAACTCTTAATATTTAATACATAGTTTTAATGTTGTTTTCACACAGGGAGAAGAAACACAGCATATCGTCTAATGGTGGAAAAGTGGGACATGATGAAGGAGACTCGTCGCTCTTTTTCCATGAGAGTAAAAAGGCAGAAGGTGATGGAAGATTACACTTAAAAACACAACATACACAGTCCATTGAAGGGTCAACTGGTGTCATAACTTTTGTTCCACAGGAAAATTCAGGCACTTTATTAAGCAGCCATATGCTAAAAGCTCTTCTGTTAGTTAGTAGTCAGTAGGAGAGCATCAGCAGAAAACAAACAAACAATGAATTATGGTTAAACTAGTGCACTTCTGTGATCAGAGGCTAATTTCTCTGTTGTTTCTATACAGACTCGGATTCGGACAGTGAGCTCTCAGTGGACGAGCACAGCAGCTCCTACGCTTCCTCTCACTCCTCGGACAGCGAGGACGAGGCCAGGCACTCCAAGACCAAATGGAATAACGAGAGAACGCCCCTCCACAGCACTCCTAAAGGTGCCTGCGACCTCTTCTGTGACCTCTGACCTGCTCTATTACATGGTTTATTCAAGCAAACACTAAACAAATTGAGATATATAGTTGTCAGTCACCAGAAGATATTCATTCCTGACATAAAATAAATATCTAAATTCATTTTTAAATTTGGATGTTAGATAACTGTACCCATGTTGTTCTGCAGTTGATGCTGTGTCTGGTCATGGGAAGCAGTATTGGCCTGTGGAGCCGCCCACAGCCAGTGAAAGTGAGAATACGGGGGGTCCTGAGAAACTGCGGGTGGAAACTAAAGTGAATGTGGAACTTCATCAAGGGAATAAACTAAACCAAAATGGAGATGTGTCTCAAAGTGAGAGTCCACCCAGTCAGCCAAACAGCAACCAGCTACCCAGAAGAGGTGAGCGACAACGCTCTATACAATATACATATATTTTAGATTTATTTATATCATTAAGAGAATGAAACCATTTTAGTACTGTAAATGTAAAAAAAAAAAAAAAAATCCGTTTTCTGCATGCTTACATAAGATTGTATTTTATATATTTTATAATATTAAAATAATATTTAATAGATATTAGGCAACGTATAATATAATTATATATCATATACCGGTGTGTGTATATATATATATATATATATTTTTTTTTTTAATTTAATTTAATATTATATTATTGCTTCACTCTTATTAGGCATTTTAAAGAACAAGATCACATACCCACCCCCACTGACGGACAAGAACATGAAGAACCGCTTGAGGGAGAAGCTCAGTGACTACAACCCACCCCAGATCCCCCGTAAGACTCCATCGGTGGGGTCAAACGAGGGCGTTCGCATAGGAACCGAGGCCAACAGCATCGTCATCAAGCCACCTCCATTACCTCGCCAGCCTGCGCTGAACGGGATCGCTGTGGAGCTCGGCACCAGCCACGTCTCCCTGGCGGACCAAGACTTCCATTCCGAGTGAGTTGGATGTCAAATGCTGATCATCCTAATTTATTTGGTCACGTTCTGAATGTAACACCGCTCTGTATTTCTCTTGTTAGTGGCAGCAATGAAACTTCAATCTGAGTCTTCACTGTGAAGGACGGTGAATGACCCGGAAGGGGTTTGAAGAATCAGTGTCTGTCTCCCTACTAGTATTAAAGCACAACATGGACCTGCTCTGAAGTGGTTTTTAGTATTTTCTAAAGGTTCGATTAATACAAATGGAGTCTGGGCGCTTTGTGTCCCAGCATTCCAAAGCACTACGTTGCCCAAGTTCTGCTGGATGAGGACAGAAAGTTTTCGTTGAAATGGATAAAGTTGTTCTGGAGCTACAAAAATAAAGACTTTGATATTAATAAGCATTTGTACAGTTTATTCCAGAATGCATCAGTCATAAACAGATGACTTATGATTTGTAAGTAATGTTTATAGTTATATTTTGTATTTTAGATGTGTAATAGGGTTGTTTTGTAAAATTGTAAATTAGGGTTTCATTGTGATGCCAATACTGAATATTTATGTTTGACTTGTTTACTGTGGTATTTTTACAGCACTGTTTTGAATGTTTATATTGTTTTTTATATATATTGTGCATTTTGCAGTTGTAGCTTAATTTGTAAATGTGTTGAGGTTTTCTTTTCCCCCCAGTTTCTTATGAATTATTAATGTCCATCATACACATTGTCTGTCATTGGGTTCTTTATTGGGTTCAATGGGCAGTTTACACTGATTACCTCTGACAGTATTTTACAGCTTATGTTCAGCATGTCTTAATGTCTCTGCCAGTGCTGTACATAGAACAACAGTATTTTATTATGTTTGCTCTGCATCTAAATTACCAACAGAGAATCAAAGGATTCCTAAAGTGCCTGTCATCTATTATCTCTGCCAAACCTCTTATGTAAATAATATATAGATGGAGAAATTCAGGGACTTTTTTTTTTATTTTTTTTTACTCATGTTAAATTTCAATCTATGTGAAAGTGATGTCAGGTCAGTAACTATGTAATCTGTAATAGTTTAGAAGCATTTATTGATCGGTTGTCCTTAACTGAACAAACAATATCATCACATTAAATGTGTATCCATGAAATACCTCCATTACTTGTCAAAGCTCGTAGACATTAGATTCCAGCATGTAAAATAAGGTATTTATATTTGTACTATTCGCACTGATAATACATTTTAATATTGTAAATAAATGAATTTTAAAAAATTAAGTAAAACTCTTCTGTTTTATTTTTTCTAATGACATTTCCTTCAATTTCCACTACAGTTAAAAATTTGGGGGTCAGTATATACATTTTTTTAATTTATACTTATATTCAGGAAAGATGGATTAAATTGATCAAAATTGACAGTAAAAACGTGTATGATGTTACAAAAGATATCTGTTTCAAATACATTATGTTCTTTTGAACATTCTATTCATCAAAGAATCCTAAGAAAATGTATTGTGGTTTTCACAAAAATATTAAGCAGCACAACGTTTTTCAGCATTGATAATAAGAAATGTTTCTTGAGCACCAAATCAGCATATTAGAATGATTTCTGAAGTATCATGTGACACTGAAGACTGGAGTAATGATGCTGAAAATTCAGCTTTGCATCACAGGAATAAATTACATTTGAAAATATAGTTAAAAAAGGTCTTGTTCTAAGAATTCTTGTAATATTTCAATTTTACAGTTTACCAATGATACCACCTCCAAAAAGAAAACAAAAAAACAATGACAATTCTCATTGTACCATTTGATAGTTTTGCTATTGTGTGATGAAGACTAAAATAAACCAGTTATATATAAAATACGTACAAAACGCATTCTATTTAGAAAGAAAAGGTAATGTGTGATTAAGTTTTTTTTTTTTTTTTTTGGCGACAAAGTTCAGCTGTTCAAATGTAAACACAATAAACTGTCGTTGAGCGCCACCTAGTGGACACACAATCATCCAGCAGCGATCAAGGCTAACTTGAACTGCAGTGCAAACACCCCTAAAAACGAGTCAAACCAGACCTGTTACATATCTGTCTAGACTTATATTCACGTCAAAACAAGTCCACTTAAAAAACATGTACACCCCCGCGTTTGTTTTCACCCTCGTATGCGTAGCCTATATGACGCATTTAAACTTTAAGCATGGATTGACAGAGTTATGGGATTAATGTCCACCTCACTTGTTGAGACACAGAAGTCCCTCTGTTGTTGCCCTATTTAAAATATTTTCAATACAGAAACTAATTTAAGAACGCTAACTTAATTCACGAAAAAGAATAAGTATTGCCTGATAAGAAGCGACTGTCAATTATCGGCCCCTTTAAGAGCTTCTGTCGCTGTCATTGACGAAATTTCCTGGTGTGAAGTGAGTCTTGCAGAATATCAACAACAGATCGAAAGATACCCCAAATGATGATTTGCAGTTCGCATGCGATTCTAATCCGCAATAACGCTGCAAATAACATCTGACAGCTAATGGAGTCGCATTGCTAGATCAATGTGTCTGCTTGGGCATTTTACGCAGGATTTCTCATCGAGCTGGTAGCAGGTGGCGGCGACGGAGCGGGGCGAAGCTCGAATATTCATGCCTTCCTGTTAATGAAACTTAATTACGGATTCCGTGCAAGGTGGGTAAGAAACTTTCTAACCCCTTTCTGGTTGTTAATCCCACGACGGGCGGGGCGCGTGCTACAATGTATCAGACTGAAGAAGCTTTTGTTACATTGTTGCGTTCGAATTCGAAACCTCGAACTCGTTACAGCGCGCGCGACTCGCGAGCGAATGTGCCACATTGTTTGTAGTTTTGTGCAGCCCAGCACGTTTTCTGGACATATGTCTATTTCACGCTATTAATTAATATATTATATGGCTTAATGTGACAACCATCCCTTACGGTCAAGACGAGGTAAGACAATAATTTTAAATTTTGTGCACGCACACGAAAGCCGCCATTCTACAAGGCATCGATCTATAAGATGTTCCATAGTGACGAAAGGCTTTTTAGGTCAAGGCATTAGTCGGCAATCTATTGATGGTGTAACTGTGTCAACCCTCGATGTTTTATTGATGAGATCCAACTTGAAATACACGGGGAGGTAATGAAGATGCAGAATGATTGGGGTAAAGCAAGCATTGTGTTAACAAGATGCTTTTTATTATTTAACAGGGTATTTCAATGAACGAGGAAGCATGTTAAAAAGGCGCTAAACATTGCTGACAGCTACAGTAATAGGCTGCGGAGGTTCTGACAATAGGGGCGGATGGTGTTTGGAGAGAGTATGGGGGAATGGAGATTGCCACAATGCCAGTATAGGCGCTGTAAAGGGAGCACATAAGATCAGTCTGACCGCTGAACTCCTCTTCAGAGTCGGGATAGTGAAACGGGAGTCGCCGGTGGCGTCAGTACTGAGAAAATAGTTTCGGTAGTCATGGTGTTTACCTATGATGTAATTGTAATGGGTGTTAATATAGAATTACAATAGAGCGTCTTGAATGGAATACAACAGTCATGGAACGTTGTTTTCTTTTATAACGCATTTTGTCATGTTAATTGTACATTCCCAGCTATCAGGAAACGTTCGCAAAATGTTGGCTAATGTTCTGGCAAGGTTCTTAGTTGGGCGTTTGTTGGGACTACAACGCGAATCGTTCGGACTACAACGCGCTTTTTCCTGATCTTGTGAAGTCACAATGTCACTCATTTAAATAATCCTGCCCATGGAATTGCGAAAAAAGGGGGCGAGGCCTAGTCGAGCTGCGCTATAGGCTATATGCACGCATAAGTTCCGCATTTGACGCAAGGATGCTCGTCAGTTTCCGGTTGGGGAGATTAAAGCGGAGGAAAACCGAGGAAAACGGGATTATGGCAGAGTCTTCAAAATTTACTGTCCTCCCGTCTTTGAAACGAAACTTTCATACGTTTAGATGTAATTTTATATATAGTTATGTTTATTTAATATAATTTTAAAAAGAAGCATAAACACAACGAGGTGTGTCTGTTTTGTCAGTTTTTGTGACTAACGCTTCTTTAGTATAACCATGGAGTATACAATTCAATATAAATTCTCGGTATTGCATTGGACTCTATGATCGGCGGAAGTTATCGAGCATCCTTGACCTTCACCGGAAATACCGCCGTGCATAGAGCCCATTAGTAGCGTTTCGTTGCCATGTCGAAGAGACGCTGTTTTTTCCACCCCGGTTCCAAAACCCTTTTGTTCGGCCTTCCTAAGGCGGACACATTTCAAATTTGAATTTTTAACACTGTTCCTGAACATTATAACCCCAGCGTTTATCTGTGTGCTGCAAATTTTACGGAGAACAGCTTCCAGAACCTACGAGAGTACAATGCCAGCTACCCACAAAAGATTTTCATGAAAGATGGAGCAGTTACCACTTTGTCGGGACAATCGGTTTATGAATCGTAACCTGTAAGTATGCTTTAGTATTTGTTTGAAAACGCCCCCTGTACCCTTATTCACTCTTCCCTACAGTACTCCACTAATATAGTTTACTTGAAGGAGTGAATGAAAACGAGTGAGTGAATTCGGACACTGTTAATAATCATTTTTGTCACTTGGGCTAAGTTTACACGGAAACGATCTGAAGAGAAAACGCAAAAGTGGCGTTGCGTTATCACTTTTTATTCTGCGTTTAGACGAGCGTTATGGTTGGGAAATCTGCGTGCATATGGTGACAAAAGTGTGTGAAATTGGATGTAGTATGCACTCCAGGCGGCTAGGTGGCAATGTGAAGCACTGCCACACAACAACACCAAGATCTTAGAATATTTTGTACAACTGCTGAAAAGACTCTTGTATGTTTTTCAGAGCTGCTAGGGCAACTTGAAGGTCCAACGTATGGAAATAATCTGACATGTCGGTTGTTATTTTCCTGTACTGGCGCATGCATGTGACGTAAACGCGTACGCGACGAGAGCCACCGTGAGCAGATTTGCATTTTTACCGTTTAGACCAAGGGGGTAATCCATCGACCGGAAGTTGAAGCCGGCCGGGTGCCGCCATGTTGTAGCAGAACTTAACTTGCGTTAGCATTTCCATTGACTCCCATTCATTTTGGCGTCACTTTGACAGCGAATAACTTTACATCTGAGGCGTTTAAAGACTCCATTTGTCCATTATTTATTTCTAAAGAAACACGACAATGTATACAGAGCTCCATTACCTTCTATGTTACATTATGGCCCCGTAGAAACAGATATTGTAAAACTAGGCTAACGATTGCGTCATAACCACTCGACTCTCTGTCGCGCTGTACAGAAATTACCGTACAGACAGGAGGAGAAGCTCGCAGGCAATCGGGGGGACGTCCCGTCAAGAGAGAAGCCCATAGATAATGAGTCCATAAAAGCAACGGAATACTTACTCCTGCTCACTCACGCCAAAGAACTCTTTGCTCAAGTTCCCCGTCTCTGCAAGATAAACGTTGGCATTTTCACGCACAGCTACTAGAAGATTAACGTCTGTCAGACAGGTTGCTCACGTCATCAAGCTTAGTTTGAGTCGGTTTGAGTCTGCGCGTCAGGAACGGAAGTGCTCAAAAATCGCTAAAAATGGGCTTCAACTGTCTCAACTGAGTTCCAATGAGATGGCTCTGTCCATTTCTTATACTGTCTATGGTTTAGACGGGAATGCGACGGTGGAGCGTTTTTAAGATTTCCACTCTGGAGGGTGGTTTCACTTTTTTGCGTTTTTGAGCCCCCAAAACGCCGCTGCCGTGTAAACGAAAGGCACATCCGATAAAATATTTTTACGTTTTCACCCGGAATCGTCCTCGTGTAAACGGGGCCTTGGCAAACTGGCAGCTCCAGTTGTAATGAAAGGATTTATCTTGAACTCTGTCATGAAAACTAGCTTGTAGAAAGCTTAATTAAACAATTTAATAATCAATTAAAAAGGAATTTATACCGGTCAGTGCTGTCAAATCGATTAATCGCATCTAACATAAACGTTTTTGTTTGCGTTATATATGCGTGTAGAATTTTATTTATATTATATATGTGTGTCTATGTGCATATGTGAATAATTGTGATTAATCGACTTGACAGCACTGATAACTATGTTCAGCTGCACCCACATTGGACCAGCGGTTTGGAAAATGGATGGATGATTCTTCTGGATCTTCTGCCGAGACACGGGAATTCATTTGGCACGACCCTTGCAGTGTATTGAGTATTCTCTAGCCGTCGAGCGCATCGGTTGTGCACTACAAATTGGTGTCCCCTCAAATAGTCCCCTTTTTAAGGGTATGGGGGTGATTTCACACATAGGACATAGCCACAGACTTCACTTGCTTCATTACTGGATGAATCAGCATTTTTGAACGAATCTCTTTAACGGTCACTTTTCACCACCTACTGTAGCGATGTTTGATTCAATCTTTATTTGAAGCGTCATTACTTTCAAAAGGTGATTTACTGTATTTTGCTACCACCATATACATCAGTGTTTATATCCGAACTATAAACTGGTTTTATCCCATGCAGTACTTCTATGTTATCTTGGGTTATTGTAACAGAAAGAATGATACTGTGTGGTTGAAAAGACTGTTTGTGAAGCTTTTTCATATCTATACATGACCGCTGCTCTGTCTGTTCGCTGTGATCGTACTTGTCAAAGGTTTAATAGACACAGGCGAATCACTGTCATTAAGGAATAAGATCGCGTATAGGTGTTTGAATCAAGATCGCAATCTTTTAACGATTAATAGTTTTAACGATTAATCTTAATATGATTTTAGATTCTGGTTCTTGGCAAACGTTTCTTTTGGTATCTTAATTTAAGGCCTTATGTTTTAAATCCCATAGATATAGGGATCTCAATGCAGCTCCATGTCCAAATTGTTGAATATTACCCATTTTCAGTTGTCAAAAACCAAACGTGGGTCACTTTTCTGAGGTGAAAATGGTCATTTTGACTCCCCTCTACAGAATAGTGGATTACTAAAAAAATACTCATACATGACATTTCATATTATGACTTTCATCATCACTATTATGTTTGTCTTCTGAATTTTTTTTTTTTTTTACAAAATCAAAAACATGAGATGTGAAAGTTTCTCAAATTTGGGTGATTTGACATGGAATGACCTAATTAAAGCTAAAGGGTGCATCAAAATGCGTTACACCATGTGTCATTTTTAGGTAAACTGTTCCTTTAAAGAAATCATTTTCTTATACTATGAAACATAAGAGAGGAAAGGAAGTTTAACTTTAGGCCTCATGTAGTACTCTTTCACAAGCAAAGCTTTTATAGAAAGAGGCTGTGATTAGTTGTCACACCCTGTCATAATTTCTCATAAAATGCTGCGTCCTGATGAGTTTAAACATTGTAAATCTGACAAATGGGTGATAAATACCATCCGCAGATATATTTCCGTTTCCCTCATGAGAGCTGCTTGAAACGTCTGCTTTTTGTCAAAAAAAAAAAAGTCCCTTTCTAATTCACAGGAAGCCAAAATCAGTCTGCTTAAGAACAAGACGGCTGGTGTTAAACCTCAGTCCTATCATTATCATGTACAGCATGTTGTCTGAGCTCTGGAAGTGAAATTAGAACTGGGTTGGAGGTTTTGTGTGTCTAGGCACGCATACGGCCGCTTTGTTCCCAGGCCTGCTTTGTTTGTTGTAAGGTCAACTAACTGCAGGGAATGCAGAGTTTGGAACACCAATTGCGTTATTTTGTGCCCCACTCTGGGCCTTTGGTTCCTGGAGAGTTTTTTGTATAAATAATCCAGTCACATGTTGCAAAGCTGTGTTAGTATTTTAACCTCAGCATTCTCAGGGAATGTTTGTAGATGCACAAAGACGTTTAAGACATCGCCTGAGGAAGAGCACAATAGCTCATGACCTGCTTCTTTCCATGATTTAACAGACGAATGCTCTGTTTCCAGTAGGTAGTAATTGGCACGTATTAAGATTAAAGATCAAAAATGTATATGATGTCATTAATAATTACTCACCCTCATGTCGTTCTAAACCTGTATGACTTCCTCTCTTCAGTGGAACACAAAAGGAAACATTTTGAATAATGTGGTTACTTTTTTTTCTAAACAGCCACTATGGGCCAAAAATGTGAGTGAGGCTTTCAAGCTTTGAAAAGGATGCAAAAGCCCCATAAAGTATATAAAAAAGTGGTTTTTAAAATGTTTATTCTGAGACCATATGGTAGTTTTGTGTGAGGAATTGTGCCGTTATTAACTAAAACAATTAAAAATTATTTTCTGTATTTCAAATAAAACTTAAACTTGTTTTATATCAGTTAAATGTCAAGGCAATAGCTAAAATTTGTTTGTTTCAATTTTTGTTTAAGTTGAAGTACTAAAAAGGCTAACTATAATATTTTTATAATTATTTTTATTTATAATTTTTTTATAAAAATGTTAAAGCTACTGTAAATAGAAATATTTTCAAAAAACGAATTGAAACTGAAACTGAAAATATTAAAATGACACTGAGGAATAGTACATTGTTATATAGCGCTGCACCGGAGTTAAAATTCTAGACTATACCAATAAGCCAATAATTGTTTTAATTTTTATGGCCGAACGGTTGATTTTAACATTCAACATTATTTTGTCTAAATTAATAAAAAATAAAACATTCATTTTTAGATGCTACAAGTGAATTTAGGCATCACAACAACATTATAATGCACTATAAAAGTTTGCAATTTATGTTTTTAAAGATTTTTTTGTTTTAAAGTACCATAATTTAACGCTCACTAAAAGTTAGTGGAATTAAGCATGTACAATAAATATCCAGTACTGACAATATTTACAGATTCTTCCGAGTCAAGTCTTTTCAGTTCACAAATCATGTCAATATGATTCGTTTACTAATCAGAAGTCGTCATACAGATTTTTTACAGCATGGAGGTGAGTAACTTTTACTTATCACTTAGATAGATTGGAAATGTCTGGTTTTCCTCACACTTCAAACTGGACAAGGGTCTCACTACGGGCCAAAACGGCCGTGAGGATCATGGCGCCTCTACCTCTGACCCACATACTGTACATGTGAAACATGACCAGGGTTGCTGGGCCACACTAGTTCCACATCAGCTGATCTCTTTGAGATTGTAGCAATTTCTCACAGCGAGTTCAAGCGGCCCATTTCACAGATCTCAATACCCAGTCCAGAGAGACTATTATTGTGCAAGCGAATGACTGTCAGTTTCACATTATTCCTGAGCTAAGAATGGCTGGCTTTGTCTTACTCCGCTTCTGGATTTCACTTGGACAATAATATAAAGAATGTTTCTTAATGGGTGTAAATATTCGTATCATGGTACTTTCCATATTCAGTATGTGCAATGAACATATGAAAAGCCAGAACTTGTTCTAAATGAGAATGCATCTTATCAAGATAGTATTGTGCAATTGTACGTTTCTTCATCGCTGCACGGTTTCATGTCAACACAATGCTTTTGTCCCTACAGGGTTGCCAGCCGCCATGTTAAGATAAAGACACAGATCTCTGTGTTGAACATGCTAAAGCGTCTGGATAAGATAAGGTTCAGAGGACCGAAGCGAGATGAGTTCCTGGACCTTGCCGAGTCCCCCAACGCATCTGATAGCGAATGTAATGACGACGTCCCAGTAAAACAGCGGAGCTCTATCAAAGACACAGAAGAGCAGCGAGACCCTGTAAGTGACGTTCCTTCATTTGTGGGAATATTAAGGGAGCATCTGTCAGAAAGTGCTGAAGATTTCTTTTCTTTTTTTAAACTTGAGTGTTTTGTCTCTGTAGAGATGCGATATGATTGTGAAATAAGCCATTTCGAAAAGGGTGTAGACCTCTATTTTGAAGAATTCATAACAACAGTCATAGAAAACCATTCAGTTCTATTTTAATTTCTTTATTCCCATTCCTTTTTTTTTAATGATTAATTGATGCATGTTATTCAAAAATGGATTCATAATCTTTAATCACTTAGGCTGTGCACACTATTGGCTGTTTTCTCACCTTTTTCTTTGTTGTGTGTATTTGTTATTGAAAGGAAATGTATTTTACAGGTCATCGCTTTTAGACGGAAACCGTGTATCTCACAAAAATGGAAAAAACACTATTGTTTAAACAATTGTGGCTTTATACATGGCCGGACACTTTCATGTGGCATTTATATTATTAACATTTTACCAAAATCAAGCGCAAATGGAGTTACAAGGTTTTTGACCAGCGAATTTCAGAGATTTTTGCACATACAGAGTCCTTAAAATGGCCACGTCTGAGACAGTATGTGCATCTCATTAGGTTTTCATCAACTTATGATTTATAAAGTTTATTGTGGTGGTAAAATAATTTGTTATTTGGCCAAAATCTCATGTTATAAAAGATGAATAGCTTCGCACATGCTATTTTAAGAACCACTGTGCTAGACTGAGACACTCTTTTCCGCTCCTCAAATACATAAAACATTAGTCTTTACATATATAATGTTTCCTGAGTAAACACTGTGCTTATTCAAAGAACCAGTTCTTTATTTACCCTTGCATTGCAAACAAGCAGAGACTGTTCAAACTCCATGCGGCACTTCATTCAAGATTGAGGCAGGTGAAGTTGAGGCTTTACTGACCTGTCGCAAGCTTTTTTTTAATACTTTTCATCTGTTAAATATTTGCAAAACCTAGAGACAGACATAAAGGGTGACCAATAGTAATGATTTATGGAAAATAAAAACTACGAGGTATCCCCCCGACAATATTCATCTCTGCGACACTCTCAGCAGTGTGGGTGGAGTCGGGTTATTCACCAACCGTTTTGTTTTTTTAGAAATGTTTTGGCTAAATGTTTTGTACTGATTATTAAACAAATATTCATTTTGAGTTTTATGAACAGATCATTAATAATAGTAATAAAAAAAGTGTTCCCCGTCACTCGCTTCAAGCCTGTATTTAATTCCTGTTCTTTGCATTGCATGAAGAGGCAGACAGCCAGATTCCCAAAGGACTTTCAGCCCAAACATCCATTTGCTTCACTGTATAAATGACCTCTTCCTGTTGTTGCAGCTGAGATTTCCCTCCATCGTTCACACCCAGACTTCCAATTCCTTCTAGTCTAAAACTAATCTCAAGAGTTTCTTTGTAAAGCTGCAGTATCTTTTCCTGTGGACGTTTGTTTCTAATGCCGCCAGTGTTCAGCACTGACCTTTTGATGTTTTACATGAAATTTTACAAGAAAAGAACGGCCTTGTCCAAGCACGTTTTCAAAGAAATTGCATTTGCTGCTTATAATTTGATAAGCACTGGAAAGCTCACCTACGAGAGCCGCTGTGTCTCTGCAAGCTTATGAGCTGGTCACCATGGTTACAGCTGCCGCACTGGCTTCCGGTTGGTGACTAGAGCCGTGATTTGTTGAATCCTGGTTTTGCTGAACTTCTATGTTCATGGAGATGATGCTGTAACGTCTCTGGCAGGCTGGAGCACAAATCTGTGAAATGTCTTTTACTGGACTCCTAATGGACACTCATTTATTAGACCATTACATGGCCATTTTCTGCATTGTTCAGACAAAAACAGGTTTTGTTAATGCACTGATCAGTTTGGAGATTTTGGGCCATTTGGCTTTTCATAACATGTTGATTCAGACTAGTATTGCTGTCATTGCAGTGAGCCTTCATGAACTTCTGAGCTTCTCATCATTTCTCTTACTGATTTTCTCCAGGCTGGTTCAGGGACTCTCACCATGTCTGCTGCTCTCAACCAGGACTACAAAATGTGTGATTCAGACCGACTCAATGAGGTCAAAGGTCACCTGGAGATAGCCTTACTGGAAAAGCACTTTCTTCGTGAGTAACCCAGAAAAATTCTTGCAGCATTCCTGTTTTACATCGTTACATCGTTTTAAATTATCATCACTGCTCTCCTGATAAACATCCTATTCTGTTGCTGATTTTGCTGTTCTTTTCTGTGCGATTTCATACTTTATTATGGCCCCATAGTCATTTTTAAGCCATTGTGCTTTTGTTCTAAAACCTTGCAAGTTGTATCGCTGCGTACTGTCTGCATAGTCGGCAGTCTTTTAAGGCAGCTGTCACGGAACTGGTTATATTGACAGTCGACTCATCGGAAGTGGAAGTGGTGTACAGTGATCCTTATATGACTAGCGCCCATTTTCAGCAAGTCAGTTAGGACTGTACATTACCTAATTAATATTCATGACACAGGCTGATTCATATTTATTAATAATGTAATCAAACAATATTATATATTTATATGCGGTCTTTGCAACCTTTGTTATAATTATAAATATTTAAAGATTATAATTTATTAAAGTATATTATATATTGTTATAAATATTAACTCTCAATAAAAGTGTAATATTTGAATATTCATAATTCTAATATACATTTAATTGTAAATGATTTAATAAAATGTATATTTAAAATAAATTTGTAATCAACATTTCATTCAACACAGTTCATTGTGGATTTTTTTTTTTCCCACTGAGCTCGTTGCAGTGCATTTAGGGATTGCATGCTTACAACCACACCTATGATACCTTGAAATGCTTTTGGAATGGGGCTAATATATATATTTTTTAACATATTCTCAGATGCTTTAAAATGGAGTTTTAACTTGGATATCCAGAATTTGTTAGATACAGCTCTTCAGGAAAAAGTGATTTGTCCTCCCAGGCCTCCAGATCTGCAGTATATCTCAAGCTAAATGGGTGATGTCTCACTGTGTTTGTGGATTTATCACCCTGAGCAGTGGAGTGAGATCATTCTCATTAGGACGGGAGCTGCCTGCACCTTACAGCGATAAACCCACCTTGTATACTGCTGATCCATCTCACCTCTACCACTTTTCAATTAGTGAGACTTTCAGAAGCAGAGATTAGCCCTCCACTGGGGTTCATACACACACTCGCACGCATACATCAGACGTTTTCTGGAGTAGTATCATCTTTTTTTTTATCTTTAGATTTTTCCGGCATGTCGAGGCATTATAATCTCTTGTTTCCCATATGATAATTTAGTTTTCCATTCATTATATTGGCTTAAACAGAACATTAGTTGTGTATTACGAGGTTGGGAGTGTCTGGCCTATTTTTAGACCCTGTGTTTGTATTTGTATGTATGTGAGTGCATGCGAATTGCCCTCGAGCACTGCAGTACTGGAAAGCAGCAAAAGGTCAGACCTGGGCTGCCAAACTGCTGCTACCCAAAAAAGCAGACTGGACTTATTAATAGTTTGTTACACAACAGAGGCCTCTCCGCTTAAAAAAAGAAAAGAAAAGAGACCTAATGGCTTTGACTTAGTAGCATGGTGTAGAGGTGATTTAAAACTGTGAATGATGCTGCTGCAAGGTTATGAGGTAAGGTCAAAGATTTGGATGCTCTTTTTGTGCCTCTTCACTTCTGGACCGCTCTGTAGATCAGTGGGTTGTGACCGGGAAATGGGGATCTAATTGAATTGTATAATATAAAATAAGGAAAAATAAAATCACATTTTATATATATATATATATATATAATGTAATTTATTTTAACCAAATATATGATAAATCAGTGCATTACATTGCAGTGTAGTAGTACCTTTATGACTGAAATTAATAAGTCCAAAGAGCTTTTGGCCAGTTACCTTGAGTAGCATAAGTTTTGTGATGTTGGTAAATGCCAGGGGCCAGTAACAAATGGTCATAAGATCATAAGACAGATCTTCATACTTCAGTTCTCATCCCTCATATCACTGTTCTTGGATCATATGACGTGACCTCTTTGGAAGCTGCAGCTGTCAGTTTTACAATAGAGTTGTGCTGACTGCTAGTGACACCTTGATCAGTCAGAACATACACCATGTCGATATGAAAGACCTTCATTGCTAATGTTTGGCGATACTTTCAAACATATCATACTTCCTCAATCATTTATTTTAATTATTTTTTCCCATTCAACTTTCTGGAGGAAAACGGTGCTCTTGCATAACATGAGTAGTTCACATATTCATTACATCAGATGACTCTATGATGAGCTAGCATTGGTCCATGGTTTTGTGTAGCCTTTACCATTGTGTTCATGGTCTTTTTGGCAGAGACTGGCAGGGCTGATTGTGTGAACTATGTGAAAGGATGCTGTCAGCCAGAAAGGCTTTCATATGCTTAATTGCTTTGGTGTAAATGGGCCATTAGACGTTATCATTTTTTTTTTCTAGCTTTTTTTTTTGCTCCAGCAAGTTGATGTGAGCTGAGGCTGAAGTTTGTATTTCAGAGAGGGCAGTGAGATGGCACAGCTTCAGTGAAGGACAGTGGGCCAAGATCCAATCTGGCAGACACATTGAACATGTCCTTATCAAGCCATAAAAATAGTTTACATTTCAAGTTCCTTCTGCATTGTTACTGCCTGAACAATGTGCTGATTGCTTATGGGTTAATTATGTAATTACGTTATCATTTAATTATTAACATTTTAAAAATCTGAGTTTAAATGAAATATGTATATATGTGTATCTATATATGCACGCACACACACTATTTTTTTTTTCTATTTGGTGCTACTAGTGGCACAGAAATGACACCTTCACCTTCAGCCCGAGCAACTCAATGTTTAAACGCTCCACTAGGTTCTATTCCATTTCCTTGTTGACTAATGGGTTATTGGTTTACAGTTAGTTACCATTACGTTTACAGTAAGTGCCATGTGAGTTCAGGGTCTCATCTGTGCAGTCCAACATTGCAACAAAGTGCTTGTAGCATGGCGAAGATTAATATCTGCTTACAAGATTATTTCTGCCACAATTCCACTGTAACCGTAAGTGAGGTTGAGTTTGCATACCAGAACATGAAAAAAACTCACACAATGGCACAAATCTTGCAAATGTTCCCAAAGGGATTATTCATGTAAAGCTCCTAAACATTTGCTTTGCACGACATGTTACAGAAGATTAGGATATCTGTAAGTATTCTTTGGTTTGTTCTTATTCTTTATTATTATTATTAATAGTAATATGATTTATTATTTATTATGGTTATTGATATTATTTATACTTTTGTTCAACTAGATCTAAATTTGCTTGCCTTGACACTCCGAACACGCTGTAAAGTGAAGAATAGCATCATGGCTATAAATATAAATTTCGATCTATTGTTTTATCACTGTGAAACCGCTTGCTCAGTCCCTCCGTCCACTAGCTCCGGGTTTAGCGACGGCCCCTATGGTCTGCCCTGATCATCTGGATTCAGATGTCTTCTCTATTAGCGCTCCTGCCCTCGAGTCAGCGGCAGGGGGTCTTTATCATGACTATAGCGCCTCTGTGGGAGACTCAGGAACTGCTGAATTATAGATGAAGATGGGCTTGTGTTCCAGGCAACCTTGAAGCAGGCATTGTGTGCAATAGAGGGCAGGTGGAAAAACTACTCGATTAGGGCTGTTGTGCATTCCAGAGGCAAAAAGTTTTCAGCAAACATGCTCTTTGTTAGAACTGTGATCATTTATTTTCGTTTTGTTAGATCAAGGCCGATCCGTCTCTGCCAGCAGCTACATGTTTGTTTGACTCGAGAATCATTAAGTTCTCTGAAATTGAGGACGAAGTGTCTTGAATCTTCCTCTGGTTCCACTGCTGAGTGTCCTGTCCTGTGAGAGAGCTTAATTTAGTGTCATCTTTTAGATATAGGATGACTAGGATCCTGTCATCCTAAGCCTCTGGAACAAGTTCAATTCAGCTATAAAGCAGCTCTACAGAAGACATTATCTACAAGTGTCATTATTCAGCTCAGTTCAAGTTTTGTTCTCATCCGATAGTATCAGTGCAGTCAAATCAATATTACTGAATACAACTAAGCAAGCCAATAGAAATCAAACTCCATCAGGTGATAGAAATGGAGAAAACAAACCTTGGGAGAAACCAGGCTCAGTCGGGGAGGCAGTTCTCCTCTTGCCTAGATGAACATTTAGCCAGTCGTTATTGCAAAATAAACCTTAAGAGCGTGATACAAGATCCTGATCATGCTGCCAGGGTTTATTTTGCAACAACGACCAGCTGACCCTTTGTATCACGGATATTTGACATCTGTCTGTAGCCAAAGAGACCTCAAGCTTGCTGAAGGATTCCAGTGAAGTCAACAGCAATCTCCTCGGTCCTTCAGTCATGCAGTTGAACTGTTTTCTTTGTGTATTGCTCACAGAGGAGGAGTTGAGGAAGCTCCGAGAGGAGACAAATGTCGACACCCTGAAGCAGGAGCTGGAGAAAGAGAAATTGAAAAGAGTCGATCTCGAGCAGAAAATGAATGAAATTCTCAGATCCAGGTATGGGAGGTGATGCTTTTCCACAGTATAGAAGTTTCCCACAATAACATTTGACGCATCTATAGTATAGAACTTAATTAATAAATGTTCCATTTGAGTTATTTCTATATTTATTTGTTGTTAACACTTTCTAAACAATAAGTGTGCTTGGTCCAGACTAGAAGATTCACCACCCCCACCTCCACCTCCAAAGCCACAAGTCACTTCAGTCAATGGAACAGGTAAAGTTTAGTTTGTTCTCCTTTATAGATCTATAGAGGTCTTGAGACACACTTACATTCAAATGGAAATTGATCTCTAATAGCAATACATCATAATAATCACTTTTGCCTGTTGCTGTTTTGACTCTAAGGGTGCATTCATTGTTCATTTATGGCTTTTTCTTTATTTTACTTTTTCAACACTCTATCTCTTTTCTCTAATAGAGTACTTTTTCTGTAGCACTGAGGCTGTTAGCTAGTTGCTGTCAAATATGTTGAATAGTGGTTCACACTTAGATTTTTTTTTGTTTCTTGTTTTATGCATTATTAGAGAATGTATAACTAAAGCCCAAGTATACTTCGATGTAATTTTCGTCATAAGGAGGGTCCGCGGAGGTCCGGCACACCGTCCTTGCAGCCCAATTTTTGTTTCTGCTCGGACAATGCACATATAACATTGCATGTGCGTGTGACTTCAGCACTTGAATACAAAGTCTTTTTAACATCTTTCGGCCAAATGAGTATCCTTCGAAAGGCGAAATGCGGATTATTTTCAGGCCTTATAAGTAGGGATGCACGATGATATCGGGACAACATCGGTATCGGCCGATAAAAGCTTAAAATGACCATCATCGGCATCGGCCGATATGAATATTTCTGCCGATGAGTCTTGCCGATAGGGTGGCGTGTTTCCTATGCGCACGTGACGACCGTGAACGAAGCATGAGCGCCAGCAACTTAAACTTCCAACTAGGGGTGTGCCGTGCGTCTCACGGTTTTTGATCGTGGACGATTAAAATGTCTCCACGATCTGCTTTTGAAGAAAAATCATAGTATCCTGCATTCTATCAGTTCAATTCTGGCGCCTTCATCTCAACATACTGTACAACGCGACGTACATTCACATTACATCACATGTAAACGCAAAGGTAGAGTTACACTCACGGGACACCGCAATTCACAAAAGTTCATTGTTTGCATGTGCGTCAAAGTCTTGCTAGGTAAACATGTCATTCACGTGCTGATGCGCTGTTCTAACATCCGCTTTTCTGAGCGCGTTACACCCGACGCTCACAGGAACTAAAGCCTGTCACAGCGCCTGCATACTGGACTAATCTTTCGAGTCTTATTGCGCTGATACTGTCAAATACACACAAGGTTTACATAAACAAAGTTGGTTATGTCTAAAGTGAAAGCAAACAGAGAAAATCTGCTTTTCAAATGCGTGTATATTAGACGCGTCACGTTACTCGCGTGCAGTTCTTAAAGAGACAGTTAATAATATTCTGCCGCTTGTCTTTAAAGAGATACTGCACCCAGAAATAAAAATTCTGTCTATCTAATGTTGTTTCAAACCTAGATTCATTTCTTTCTTGTGCTTAAATATACTATGGAAGTCACTGGAGTACAGCAACTGTTTGGTTAGCCACATTCTTCCAAATAACTTTTATAATTTCAACAGAAGAAAGAAACTTGAGAGAGTAAATGATGACAATTTAAATTTTTGGGAGAACTATCCCGTTAACGTTAATAAAACAACAAAACACAGAGGAAATCACTCACTGCTCTTGACTGAGAACATTAATAGAAGCTTTAATAAGCTTTTTTTGCACTTAAAAAAAATACAAATATATCGGTATCGGCATCGGGCAAAATTAGTTTGAAAATATCGGCATATCGAATATCGGCCAAAATCCTATATCGTGCATCCCTACTTATAAGGGCAAGTCTTATTTCTTAATAACAAAAAAGATATGCATTACATCGTAATCTAGGATGTGTTTTGCACAAAAATGCAGCTTTTATTGGTGAATGCATAATAATTAGTGGTCCAAAACATGATTACATGCAGTCTAGTCCCTAAATAAAATGTTTTTGTGTTTTATGTGGTTTTGAGTGACACATTTGGCTTTACTTTTGCTATTTGTGTTCTCATATAGAGATGGTTTGGATGTGCGTTGTGTAATTACTAGCTGCGGGCACACTGTCCCTCATTAAGAATAATCCGGATTCATCAACATTAGAACGAAAAAAATAAATTGAATTGGACACGCACCTGTCCTGCCTGAAATTGTGTGTGGCAATTTTGTTCTGTGCGCTAAACAACACTTTATTGGTGATTGAGAACCAGTGCCCTTATTTTTAACTTCATTTGAGGAACACGATTATAGTTTATCCATCGCTTCAACTGATTGATGGTGGATTTTTAGTTTTTGTCTTTCATGCTTCAGATATTTTGTTATATCACAGTTCATTATTTTATTTAACATCCCTTGAAATGGCCCCAAAAAGGCCAAACAAGGCTTCCTCCTCATTTTCACACCATATGTTATTCCTGAATGTATCTCTGCACTAGAAGTGTCACTTTCTATGAGCCGTTTGTCTCTTTTAGATTTTTTTGTGATTCTCATTTGTGATGATGCTCAATTGAATTCTGAGAATATTACAGCCCTTTTTATGTTTTAGATGTTTATATTGTGAATCAGTTAAATGTCTGTAATGCTGCATTGAAGTGTTGTGCTGTTTTTGAACTGACAGGGGACAAACAGAAGGAGACCTTAAGATCTCGGCTGTGGAAATGGCTCTATGAGCGCTTTGGTGTTTATATCGAAGACTTTCGCTTTCAGCCTGAGGAGAATACAGTCGAGACTGAGGAACCACTAAGTGCTAAAAGGTGACCAGCCCAAATAAAGTCTCGATTAGTTTGTTTCGATTAATAATTTACAGGTTTTGAAGGGAGGTTGAACAGAGAACTGCTCAAGCCATGGGTCATTCCTGTAATGCAGTACCTTTTGAACTCTGTAAACCCTGGTCAGACTCATACTTTGGTCAACTATACTAAAACATTTAGAAGTTATTTACTAAGTATTTAAAAGTTATATTAAATTATACATGTAATATAATAGTATTTTTTCTTTTTCCATATATATTATATAGATAGATAGAGATATCAATATAGATTATTTTGTATAGATAGATAGATAGATAGATAGATAGATAGATAGATAGATAGATAGATAGATAGATAGATAGATAGATAGATAGATAGATAGATAGATAGATGGATTATTTTGTGTATATAAATACACACATATGCATGTATATATTTAAGAAATATTCACATGTATATACTGTGTGTGTGTGTGTATATATATATATATATATATATATATATATATATATATATACACACACACATTTATATTACATATATGAGGTATTAGTATATATATATATACATATACACTCACCTAAAGGATTATTAGGAACACCTGTTAAATTTTTCATTAATGCAATTATCTAATCAACCAATCACATGGCAGTTGCTTCAATGCATTTAGGGATGTGGTCCTGGTCAAGACAATCTCCTGAACTACAAACTGAATGTCAGAATGGGAAAGAAAGGTGATTTAAGCAATTTTGAGCGTGACATGGTTGTTGGTGCCAGTCGGGCCGGTCTGAGTATTTCACAATCTGCTCAGTTACTGGGATTTTCACGCACAACCATTTCTAGGGTTTACAAAGAATGGTGTGAAAAGGGAAAAACATCCAGTATGCGGCAGTCCTGTCGGCGAAAATGCCTTGTTGATGCTAGAGGTCAGAGGAGAATGGGCCGACTGATTCAAGCTAATAGAAGAGCAACTTTGACTGAAATAACCACTCGTTACAACAGAGGTATGCAGCAAAGCATTTGTGAAGCCACAACGCACAACCTTGAGGCGGATGGGCTACAACAGCAGAAGACCCCACCGGGTACCACTCACACTCCACTACAAATAGGAAAAAGAGGCTACAATTTGCAAGAGCTCACCAAAATTGGACAGTTGAAGAATGGAAAAATGTTGCCTGGTCTGATAAGTCTCGATTTCTGTTGAGACATTCAGATGGTAGAGTCAGAATTTGGCGTAAACAGAATGAGAACATGGATCCATCATGCCTTGTTACCACTGTGCAGGCTGGTGGTGGTGGTGGTGTAATGGTGTGGGGAATGTTTTCTTGGCACACTTTAGGCCCCTTAGTGCCAAGTAGGCATCGTTTAAATGCCACGGCCTACCTGAGCATTGTTTCTGACCATGTCCATCCCTTTATGGCCACCATGTACCCATCCTCTGATGGCTACTTCCAGAAGGATAATGCACCATGTCACAAAGCTCGAATCATTTTAAATTGGTTTCTTGAACATGACAATGAGTTCACTGTACTAAAATGGCCCCCACAGTCACCAGATCTCAACCCAATAGAGCATCTTTGGGATGTGGTGGAACGGGAGCTTCGTGCCCTGGATGTGCATCCCACAAATCTCCATCAACTGCAAGATGCTATCCTATCAATATGGGGCAACATTTCTAAAGAATGCTTTCAGCACCTTGTTGAATCAATGCCACGTAGAATTAAGGCAGTTCTGAAAGCAAAAGGGGGTCAAACACAGTATTAGTATGGTGTTCCTAATAATCCTTTAGGTGTGTGTGTGTATGTATTTATGTATATGTATATGTGTATATATATATATATATATATATATATATATATATATATATATATATATATATATATATATATATATATATATATATATGAAACTTAAGATTTAAAAGTTATTTATGTTTACATATATATTTATATATATATATACATACATTATATTATATTATATATAAATATGAATATTTTATATATAAATAACACATTTTTCTTAAATATATAAAACTTGAAAATGTACTGACTGCATATGACACTTACTGCCAGGAATGACCTGGATGCTAGGGGGTGATTAAAGCCCCATTTTGGAATCAGACTTTTTTTTGCTAGATTTTTCTGTTTTTATACCTTTTTTTTATTGTATATTTTCTATATCTTAAAATGTTGTAAGTGTAATGTGCTGGATAGGACATTCAACTGGATGTCTTTATATGCAGTCTCGATTTTCATGCTATTTCTAGCTTTATAATTTCACCCTCCCAACGGATCTCATTAAATAATTAATTTTCTTTTCTCCTCTTTGCAGATTAACTGAAAATATGAGACGACTCAGTAAGTGTTTTCATTCTGCAGCCCAAATAAAAAACCCTCCAAGCCATAACGCTAAATATTTTAATGGATTGCAGCCCCATTTTAATTCCCATCACCTCTGCTGTGTCACGGGCATGAAACTGACTGTTCTGGTCTGTGTGTTTTCAGAACGGGGTGCTAAGCCTGTAACTAACTTCATGAGGAACCTTTCTGCCTTATCCAGCTGGCACTCTGTCTACACGTCAGCCATCGCCTTTATTGTGAGCACAGCCCAACACCCACACAAACCCCTCAAACACGATTCATCACTGTTTATCATGTTTATGTAGCCTCCCAGTCCAAAGTGTCTGTTTTACTACCATAATTAAAACAAATAAAGCTCATTGTCGTCTGCACATCACCAGATTAGGAAAAGCCCCGCCTCAGGTTAAACTAATCTGTTACATGGTTTAATGTATATTAGGTCAGTGTGATAAAAGTTGGCTTATCTTAAAATACTAAAATGTAGATAAATAGTGCCACCACATGTTTCTGTTTGGTGGCTGACATGATTTCAACACTGCCAGAAACACGCCTGACATGCCATCCTTCATTTTAATGTCTTCTTCCCTCTCATCTTTTCCACAGATCTATATGAATGCTGCCTGGCATGGCTGGGTTATCCCCATGTTTCTATTTTTAGCCATTCTGCGGTTGTCCTTGAATTACCTCATTGCAAAGTACGTCCGACATAATCTATCACTGGTTCAATTCACAACTAGTTCACAAACCCATGTGGTGGTTGCATGACATGGGATCTGATCCATAATTATATATCCCTTTAACTAACCTATTATTTAGCATAGAAAAAAATTATATATATATAAAAAGATTACATTAAAAAAAATGTTTTACTTTAAAATCCTATATTTTAAATATGGTCTCAAATTTGTTTTGCATACTAAACCAGTTCTGCGTGTATCTTTTCAGGGGTTGGAGGATACAGTGGAGCATTGTGCCTGAGGTGTCCGAACCGATGGTAAATATTAGCCTCATTTTAATTTATTTACATCAGTAAGTTGTTAAATATATATGCTTGATTAAAAGCCTTAATGCTTCATTTGTGCTCTTCTTTTTATTAGGAGCCTCCAAAGGAAGATCTTACGGTCTCCGAGAAGTTCCAGTTAGTGTTGGATGTTGCACAGAAAGCACAGGTAAGATTTGTGACTTTGTTCTAGCTGTGGTGGTGTAATGCCGACACCTTTCATTTTGCTTCACACATAAAGCTGTTGACGCACAAGTGACGTCTTTTCACAGAATCTATTTGGAAAGATGTCAGACGTATTGGAAAAGATCAAAAAGTGAGTATGTTAGATATTGAATTGTGGGACTGGCCGGTATAACAGTATATACTGTGTAATGTTTCAGATGCCATTTGGTTCTGCATTTTTTTTTTTTTTTAAGCTGATTATTAAAGTTCAATATCAAAAAATGTTTTAACTTGTGTATTAACAGTACTTTTATTTTATTCAAGCTTCAAATAAATAAATAAATAATTTTATGATTGTGATTTATATTTATAAAAATATATTTTGGTTTTATTATTATTATTTTTAAAGTACTATTGTGAGAGAGCATAAAGTTGATGATATAAAATTAATAGTACAATGATATTGATTTTTTTGGTAGTACTGCCCAGTTTAAGTATGTTTTATTGTATAAATGTATATTTACATACATATTATGCATAATATTATGTTCTGTATGTGATTGCATTGCAGTCTGTTCATGTGGGTGCAGCCTGAAATCACACAGAAACTGTATGTTGGTTTGTGGATGGCGTTCATCACTTCCTGTTTGCTGCCATATAAACTCTTAGGCTTCATGATTGGTAAGAAATTCAGTTTGACATGCAACAACAATTTTAATGTGCTTTTTTTTTTTGTCTCAAGTCTCTAATTTTCATTTATTTGTGGTTATTTCAGGGTTCTATGCTGGCATCAAATTCTTCATCATTGACTTTATCTTCAAAAGCTGCCCAAAACTGAGGGACAAGTACGACACACCCTACATTGTATGGGCCAACTTACCCACAGACCCGCAGCTCAAAGAGCGTAACAACGCCACACTGAGCAGACGGGTGAGTGATCTGTTCGCGTGCGCAACCTCATTGTTCCAATTTCAAAAAGCTTGTAAAATATTAATCCTGATTCCTTTTTGTCTTTTTTTGAGGAAGACAGTTATGACAGAAAATGAGCAATAGTTTCCTCCTTTTAGTTAGTAGCCTTTATTTAACCAAAATACAACTCTTGATAGCAAAAAGAATATATTATATTATATTATATTATATTATATTATATTATATTATATTATATTATATTATATTATATTATATTATACAATATTATACAATATTATACAAGATTGACCTGGCCAAGCTGTCAAAAAGAACATGCAGTACATTAATAATAATATAGTCATTACATTACATCTCCATCTTAGCCAGGCCACTCTTGAATAAGAGTTGTATCTTGGTGCTAATAACATCTTAAAATCAGTTAAATATAATTTAAAATTAAATAAAACAAATAAAAATAAACTAAAACAAATAAATAAACACTAAATGGAGGACAGATCAAAACGGTGTCTACAAGATGGTTAAACATGAATTCAGCCAATGGAGGATATGTAATTCCTCTATATCATTAATAAATGGCAGGATTTTGGTTTGTGTGATGGTCTGTCACATGTTTATTCTGTTATTTTTCCTCTCTCAGCTGTCTGGGTTCGAAAAGGTAGGGATCTAGTGTGGCCTTTGGTTTGACAACAGTGCCTGTGTTTGCCACCAATGGCTGGTCCTGCGTATGTGTGTGTTTTATATATGTGTGTGTGTGTGTGTCAGGAATATGCAGTATGACACTGACAATGTCTGTCGACAATTGGATCAAAAACTGTCTTTTTAAAAATGCATCTTACTAATTTGCACAAAACGTATATGAACAAGATTGTAAAAAGTACCAGGATGTTTTTGATCTATCGTCATCAGACAAGGTGATTGTGTAGAAATACTGTGTGTGTGTGTGTGTGTGTGTGTGTGTGTGTGTGTGTGTGTGTGTGTGTGTGTGTGTGTGTGTGTGTGTGTGTGTGTGTGTGTGTGTGTGTGTGTGTGTGTGTGTGTGTGTGTGTGTGTGTGTGTGTGTGTGTGTGTGTGTGTGTGTGTGTGTGTGTGTGTGTGTGTGTGTGTGTGTGTGTGTGTGTGTGTGTGTGTGTGTGTGTCTGTGTGTGTGTGTGTGACATGCGGGGTTTATCTGAGAGGTTCTCTGCTGCTCTATACTATAGTTTAGTGTAGAATAATAGGCTTAATAGTATTTTGAAGCAGTGACCACATTAGAGCAGTCAAGCTTTTTACATATTACACTTTATGGAGACATTTGTTGAGAATTAGAAGGAAACTCGTCCTTTTCTATTTATGCACTACTTGCAGTACAATTTTTTTTCTTATGATTACATAAATGCCTTGTGTAGGTGGCTAGAAATTCTGAAAAGCTTGGCTCTTCTGGTGTCGCCACTTTGTAGTGTTTACTTTTCAAAGCTAGTTTACAATTACCTCTCAGAAAATGGAGAGGTAAAGTGATGATCAGATGAATTATATTAGAAATTAAATTATATATGCATATATTTACTTTCAAAATGGTTGTTATTTGAAAATGTTGCATATTATGCGATTGTATGACTATAGGATCCAAGTTTTTGTCATGTTTGAGCAGTGGCCTCGAAGTGGCTGCATTTACAGTAGTCAGTTGTGTCAATTATTCAACATTTCTTTTGCGGATATGTTGTATTTGCAGACGTACTCTCTATGCACGAAGAAGTTGTTTTCTGCAAATATAAGGTTTCTTCAACTGTGGCCACTTGTCCTGTAGATTTTTTTTTTAAAAAGTCCCTTAACATACACTTTTCTCACTCTCAAAAGTGATTTATATAATTTGTCTACTAACAAAGTCAAAAGTAGATATACATGATGCACATGAGGGGGGAAAAAACACACAATAGATGTTAAAAATTTACTTTTTTCAAACTAAATTTTACTGTTTATATTATCAGTTTTTTTTAGATGTGTATAGATTTAATTTCTTTAAATGATAAACCTCTATAACAATAATTAACAATAAATAATGAAACTGATAGTATAAACAAAGTGAAAAACCTATTACAGAACTAATAATAACAACAATACATATTATTGTTAAAGTATGTTTTAAATGAAGAATCTTTATTAGTATCATTATCATCAAAATTATCGTTAAAAATTAGATGGCATAAAATAAGAGTGCATGTGTATAGTTTTATTATCTATAATAAGACAATTAGATGTTTTATTGTTATCAGTTTTATTATTATTATTATTATTGATTTGTATAACCTAAACAATAAAATGTAGTCATAAGACAATTAGAAAATATCAAAAATAGCTTGTGATGGCATTGAAAATGTATCAAATTGTATTTTGAATAGAATATTTATGAATTAATTGTATAGTGTATATGTATGTATAACCAATAGCTCTTCTGCTAATTTTAATATAAATCAACTCCTACGACTTGAAAGTGCCCGTAGTTGAAGAAATGTCCATGAACATTTATCAGATGACATCTGTCTTGCTCAGTCCCAAACTCTAACACATTCTGTAAATAAAAGAATACCTTGGTAATATGGTAGTATGTTGGTGAGTGGTAATACCTATAAGTGGCTGTTTAACTCCGGCTTTGAGCTTTGCACTAGTCCTCAGCAGCACCCTCCTCCAGGCATCCCTCGCTACTGTTTGGCATCCAACCCAGAGAACCGAGTCTGTCACCAGGAGTCCACATGCAGCTGAGCCACTGGCCCATCATTCACTGTGCTATAGGTCAACACTGCTGCTTGGCTCAATGGCATTCACTGGTTTTGACAATTGACAAGCTTCCCCCACATGGGTGCTGTTTTTGGGGCCCTTAAGTGCTGATCTAGGATCAATTCTGTTCTTTATCTGGTGAGAAGTTAAAAGATAGCATTGATCCTTCATTGGCACACAGGAACCTTGCTGTTCTGGGGCTTTATTTACACATCCTGCTCCTAAATCAATCATTTTGCTTGTTCCCCGTAGCAGATCCAGCCAACGGTACCACGTGGCGCTCAATCGGCTGGGATGTCATGCGGGATTGGTCGTGAGGAGGAAAGCGGACGGGCTTACAACACCAAGAGAGGCCCGTTTCATGAAGTCTTTAACTTGTCTGAAAATGAGCGCCCCCTGCCAGGTGGGAAGGGAAACTGCAGTAGCCTTTGAACATTTCATCTGTACTTGTCTTTAATTGTAAAAGAATGTTTGATTTGATTCACAGTGTGTGAGAACGGATGGCGATGTTGCTTGATCAACAGGGACAGGAAAATGCCAACTGACTACATCCGCAATGGTGTCCTCTATGTCACAGAGAAGTATGCATGCAGGACATCAGTATTTTTCCATTAAATTGCAATATTTACCAATTGCATTTACTCTGAACAAAGTTGTAAATGTTTTGTCATATTTAAATAAGGCTCAAGAGTTGTATGAGAGAGTTGTTAGGCCCACTGCAGTCCTTCATGATAAAACTGTTTTGTGTTTTTAGTTACCTGTGTTTCGAGAGTTCCAGTTCCCGGGCAACCTCCTCGAAAAAAAATAAAGTCATCAAGCTCCACGACATCACAGATTTTCAGAAGGTCTGCCAAATGTTTTGTGGATGATTAACTAATTTTTCTCGAGTGCTTTGTTCTAACTGGATTCTCTACACACGTTAACAGTACAAGGTGCTGTCAGTATTGCCTGGATCTGGGATGGGGATCTCCATTACAACGCCATCCACTCTAAAGGTAAGTGGCCAGCAGCCAATGTACAGAATATCAGAGAGCGTGTATGTGTATGTATGTGTGTGTGTGTGTGTGTATATATATATATATATATATATATATATATATATATATATATATATATATATATATATATATATATATATATATGATGCACCGATACTACACTACCGTTCAAAAGTTTGGGGTCGGTACGATTTTAAATACTTTTAAAAGAATTCTCTTCTGCTAACCATGGCTGCGCTTATTTGATTAAAAATACAACAAAAATCAGTTATAGTATTAAATATTATTCCAGTGTAAATCAGCTGTTTTCTGTGTGAATATATAAAGTGTAATTTATTCCTGTGATCAAAGCTGAATTTTCAGCATCACCAGTGTCAGTGTCTTCAGTGTCAAATGATCCTTCACAAATCAGTATAATATGAGGATTTGATGCTCAAGAAACATTTATTATTATTATCAATGTTGAAACAGTTGTTGGTCTGTCAGTTGTACAGGTTTTTTTTTTTTTTTTTTAGGATTCTTTGATGAATAGGAAGTTCAAAAGAACAGCATTTGTTTAAAATAGAATCTTTTGTAACATTATAAATGTCTTTACTGTCCTTGATAAATAAAAGTATTGATTTCTTTCCTCCAAAAAATAAAAATAAAATTCTCACTGACCCCAAACTTTTGAACGGTAGTGTAAGTTTCTCCACCCCGATTATTCAGAATGATATCTGTTGATACCGATACTTTGATTTTCTTAAGGGGAAAAAAATCTCTCCCAAATAATGCTGCAAACTATACTGAGAACCGCCTCATTTTATTTTCAGATTTAATAAATACTCAAATAAAAACTGAAATGTTGGTAGTTTTCATGACAAATTTAGTGGAGCATACATATATAATTAACAGTAAATAAGCTCTTCTCTAGTGATTTTTATAGCTAACTAATCAATATCGAATAACTTTCCTGAGGTAAATGCAACATTGTTCACAAGCTGTTTTATTGACATATCTCCGCGGTTGAAACCGATTGATCGATTACATTAAACCTGATTCATTTCGGTAAGATGTGCTGTATCTTTCAACATACCTTCATGCATGTTTTTTCGTACTATAACTTGTATTTAAGCTGCCGCTTGATCGGAGGCGCTACAGCGCTCTGTAACGTCACATTTAAGAGCATCAAAACACCATTTATTGTTTGAATTTCGTGACTACGCTAACTTTTGAAAATGGACAGAATTTGAAAGCTGAGACTTTCTTTTTAGAAGTAACAAAACACAAAGCTCTTTGCAATTATTGGATGGGAGGTGCACTACATATAATGTTTTGTGTAGGGGAAAAACTGCAGACATGGCAACCCCGGCTTGAACTACGGGTGATTCATAGGGTTAAAAAGAGCCTGCTTTTATGTCGCTGCTTTTTTTTTTTTTTTTGCTGTTAATGCGTTGTCACGTTAACTTGCCCTAAATTCAACAAAACATTTTCTTTACACACAGTATGAGTTGCAGTCTGACACGTTTTTCCACCCCCTTTTGATTGACAAGATATAATCGGCCCTGATCATCGGCTGTTTTTAAACAATCGGCTGATGAAAATAATTGTTTTTATCGGCCAATACCGATTATTAGCCAATATATCGGTGCATGTATGACACCTTCGAGCAACATTAAATTGTCTGTGTAAATAAAAACAAGTGCCATGTAAATAGATATACTGTATACTGTGTCAATGCAAGCTGCATCCGACATGGCATTTATATGTATATTTACTGCTCGAAGTTGGCATACAGGTATTTGAACAAAAATTGAATAATGTTTGGGGAATTTTTGTATTTGGGGAGATGGGACATCATATTCTGGCTACACAGACAAGAACAAGCTAAGAACATTTTATGAATTAGTTTATTACTTTTTCTACATTAGGAAATCAAGATTTCATAAGTTATGCATTCAAAAACACACATTATAATAACTGAAGATCTCTATACTCTTCTTACATCTTCTCTGCACATTGATTTTTATGTTGAGAGAATTTGCAAGAGTGCAGAATTCAGTCAGAACTAAACCCTGGTATTTTCAGTGGTGACTAATCAAAATGCCTCTGATTGGCCATTGCATTCATGAGCTTAATAGAAGCGCGTGTGATTGGTTATAATGCTCAATGCTGCCAAAAATATGTAAAAAGAAATCTGATGCAACATGAGATCTCAATGTAATACCGAATCTACACTTTTCATTAGATCTGTCATAAAACTTTCATTAAAGGGATAGTTCACCCAAAAATGAAAATTAGCCCATGATTTACTCACCCTGAAGCCATCCTAGGTGTTTATTACATTCTTCTTTCAGTCGAATACAATAGGGAGTTATATTGAAAAATGTCCTGGCTCTTCCCAGCTTTATAATGGGAGTCAATGGGTATATTTTTTTGGAAGTCCATAAAAGCACATCCATCCATGCTAAAAGTGCTCGACACGGCTCTGACGGGTTAATAAAGGCCTTCTGAAGTGAAGGCTTATCTTGCCTTCCCTTATCTTGAATTTGGGGGGCATTTTTATTCGTTTCCGTGGTATTTTTGCCCAAAGCCACCATTTATTTCCGACCCTAATTTTTATTTATTTTTATATTTTTTTGAAAACAGTTGTGCTGTTCATTATTTTTGTGTAAACCATGATACTTTTTTTTTTTTCAAATCTTTGAAGTATAGAAATTTCAAACAAACAGCAAATATTTGGAATGGCATTTTTTTTCTGGTGTGTGCATATATACGTTCTATAAATAATATACATGTATTGTTTACATACTAAAACACACATGTATATACTACTGTGCATACGTAGGCTAAATATTGTAATGAGTATCGTTGCACACAGGTTTAATTAAAAATAAATAAATAAAATTGTAAAGCTACCTGTGCAACTTTTCCTTTTCAGTATTACTATATTCCTACTATACTATATATTACTTCTAATTTATAATTATTTACCTCCTCTTTATAATAGTAGGATATTAAGGTGAAATGTTTCAAGGTTGTTTACACAGTTCAATTCCACCCTCTCACCCTGCTAGGTTTCCTTTGCTCATTGTATTCTCTGGCTCCAAACCATGGCACCACAGTGAGCACCAGAGGCAGCTGTTTACCACTGTAGCTAAGTAACAAAGAAGGTGCCAAAAAAGGAAAAGCTAGTAGGCTAATTGTTTAGCTTGCACACTAACTTAAATGCTTACTGTATTTATAGCATTGGTTATACTATATGATATGTGACCATCTAAAAGCTGCATTTTGCTAGATTTCTAATCGGGCACCAAACTGAGTGTCCATTACATGTTCTTTCAGCCAATAGAATCGCTTCTACACCGGATCGCTTTCATACCAACTGCGACTTCATACTGAAGTCCATGCAAAACTTTCTGCGATGTCAAATGGACCAAAATGACTAGTGTGAAAAGCACACTAACTTTTTATGTCTCTTCCGCAGCCTCTAGTGTTTGGTGCCATGATTCATCGGGACGAGGCCTTCGATGCCATCAACACTCAGTACATGAAGATCATAAACTCCACAGCAGCTACAACAGTCACAAGCCCAGAGACATAGCTGGATCAACATATGACGTAAGGTAGTCCATAAGGCAGCCCTAACCTTAATGTAGCACTGTCCTAACCGCTATATGGAGAAGATGGCTTCCGGAAGTTGTCCGCCCAATCTCCAACCCAAAAAGATGGATTTGAGGAGTAGAAACTGCAAAAAAAAAAAAAAATTCATATTCTCTTTGAAATGAAGTGAGTATTAGGAAGGGGTGTTTTATATAATGTTCTCTCAAATGGCGTACTATAATCTTACACAAGTGTTTGTCAGGATGGGTCTTATTTTATAAGGTTAGGGGTTGGTTGTGCTTCTTACTTGTTTGTCCTGTGTCCCACAACAGCGAAATGTCCCTCCAGAACAGGAGCTGGTACTCCTTTGTGTCTCTCGGAGGGCTCTGTGTGATCTGTGTGTAGTCAGACCATATAACCGTCTCTGAGCTAACCGACATTTTCACTTAATTGCATCACCGCTGGCCTTGCACAAAGAAACAGCACTTAGTGTTGCTGAGAGCTTTTAGATGTGATTTAGGGGGAAAAGGAACAGACTTAACCGTCAACCGAAATCCATACGCGCAAAGCAGCTCCCAACTGCCGACCACACCGTTCCTTGGGACGCGCCAACTTTCTCATTATTTGTGATACTTGTATTAACTTTTGACATAAAAACGACCTCATTTTAAAGGAGTACCGTAGTTCACATGTTAACACAGAAGGAGATATTTAGCAGAATGTCCAAGCTGCTCCTTTCACCCAAATAGGAAAATTCTGTCAACATTTACTCACTCTATGTTGTTTTAACCCCATATGACTTGCTCCCGTGGGATGCACTAGAAGATATTTTGAAGACTTTTTTTTTTTTCATAGTTAAAGTCAATGGGGTCCAAGACAACTCTAGACCCCATTGACTTTCATTTTATGGAGAGAGGAAAACAAGTTTTAAAAATATCTCCTATTTTGTTCCACATAAAAAGCCATACAGGTTTGAAAGAACATGATGTTGACTAAATATTAAAATACTTCTTGGCTGAACTATCCTCATACTGGTCTGTATCAGGGTGCTTTTTTTGGTTGTTTTTACTTAAAGTCCCTGTAAAGTCAAAATTTTGTATGTGTTCTGAGTTTGTCACACCACAGAAAAATGTGTTATTAGCCACCCTGCCAAATTTGAATGATAAAAAAAGCCAGCAAGTACATAAAATAAGCTATCAAAATCTTGAAAAAATGAGCAGTAGTCTCTGCTCTCAAACGCTGGGGGCGTGTCCGCTGGCTGTGCTGAAACCACGCCCACTCGCGGGAAAGCTGCATTCGCCACACTCAACTCTACAGCCGGAATAGATGCTCGCACGGTGGGCACGCACTGCCGATGATGGCACCAGTTGTCGGCGCGACGGGAGGATGAATGCCGAGGCGGAAGATAGTCGGTTCGGCCCCATTCACCAGTAACAACGGATTATCAGTGAATGCCTTAGTTGTCTCCGACGAAAGTTTATAAAACTATCCCGTGTAAAATGATCACTTACAGAGGCGGGTTTTGGCAGTGATCCTCAGCTCTCCATCAAGGTTGGCTCTTCACAAAATTAATCCACTTCTTCTTGATGTAATCGTTTTTCGGAAATTTAAATAAGGACACCGATCTGTTTTGTATGTGATCCGGTGATCGCATCCAGGTAGTAGGCCTACGCATTTCCGTGATGAAGGCATAGCTAGCTAGCAATCTGTAGGCTGCTGTAGTAACTAATAGTGCTGACCGTAACTCACGATTGAGTGGCAAAACTGATGTGAATGTGCTCTATTATATTGTTAGGGGAGCGGACAGCCTTAGTGGCTCCAGTGCGTCATCAAGTAGGGGCGTGTCCAGGAGCTCAGGGGCTCCAGTGCGTCATCGAGCCCCGTTTTAGCCCCGCCCAAAAAATCCGGAAAATATCAATGGTGAAAAACTGTTTAACGGTCTAACTTCACAATTCAGTACTTCACAGTTCACAGTCTTTGTAATATGTTTTAGCAATACATTTCTAACATTTATAATGTGTTTAGAATTTTTTTTTAAAATTGCCTTTACAGGGACTTTAAAGCACAAAAATATCACCAGTCTTACTCATTAAATGAATGTGCACAAATAATAGACTGATCAAACTAAGCAGGAATTATTAGCTGGTAATATTAATATGTTAATTCTCATTCCTCGTCATTGAGCCCTGAGATTATTGAAGTATTTAAGGCCTTTTGAATGTCTTCATTTAATAATATTTTACCCCCAAAAAAGATCCGATTATTGAAGCAACCACAGGCTAATTTCTCTGTGTATGTCATATGTTATGATTCTTCTAAAAGTGTGCATAGGGAACTCCAAATTAACTTGATGCATAAAAACTACTACTTTGTTTTACTCATTCATAACATTTCTATTTGTTTTACGCATTCTATTTGTTTTACGCATTCATAACATTTCTATTTGTAACTTTTGACTATGCAGATTTTTACAGCTCGTTTTGGATTAAAAGCAGGTCTTTTCTTTCTTAAGAGAAGAGGGTCTTACGTTTATTTGTCCCCAACACTTTTTTTCTTTTCTTTTTTTGCTCTTTTAACGTTTACGCATTTCAAAATGTGTTGTGCTAAATTGCACTTTAGACAGTCTCTTATTCTTTTGTTTTATCCGTTCAAGCCTTGTTTCTCACCTGCCTTATTCTGCCTTATTTTTATTTTTTTCAAACCATTTGCCACTTGAAATTTCTTTTTTCAAATCATTTTGAGTCAGTATATGTCTGTTGGAGTTCGACTCTGGACTCCTTGGATGCTGTTTGTTTACCATAGATTTTTATATGGCACTTTTGCCATTAATAAATATATGGCCACTTATATAGTGGAAGATCATTTAGTTAGAATAAATATGATTGTAATATTGTCTGTGCAGAAGTATGTATTTGTGAAAACACATGAATAGTGCACCTTGGTTTTATTAATTTCACCTTTTAACATCGTTCTAAAAATCAAATTCCATTATTGATTTTTGAAGTGGAAAAATTGACCACCAATGATTGTCATTTGCCAAATAAATATGTATTGTTGTTTGCGCTCTGTTTCTGCCCCAGAACAGTTTCGTTTACAGACATTTGTGTTCCAAAATAGGCTAGTTTGATCCCTGGAGCAATGGGGGCATGAAAATTAGCCATGGTTGCCTGTTCGTGAATGTTGAAGGAGCTGGAAAATCATAGTTTTTAAATGCCTTGTTGAAACATTTTATTCTTTTATTTTGCATTCTACCACATTCTTCATCCAGCTTTAAAAAATTGATTATTGTTCCCTGGAAGTCATTGGCTATAGCATGAAAGGGTGTTTTTGTATTATTTCACTCAGTGTATTACTCTGTTCAAGTCGTTTTACGTTTCAATCAAGTATCCATTTAGTTGGTTGTATAGCACACAGTTGTCACAATGGCATTTACATCGGTACGGCCAGCCAGCAACTGGGTGTAATAGACTTTGCAGAGAAACAACCACCGTAAAATGGAGTCTAACTACTCAGAGACTTGAGTAAATCTGATGTGCTGAATGTGACTGGATGTTTGTTTATCAAACATTTGTATTTACACTGGATGTACATGTCTGGTAAACTCTTTCCTGCTTTCCTCTGATTAGTCTTCATTGGAGAAGAAATAAACTCGGAGTTCTTTGTAACCTTTATTGTTTGTTTTCTTTTTTTCCACCTGTGGAGATGCCAAATAGCATTATACAATGAATGAGACAAATGTCAGTTCTAATATATCAGAGTGCCCACATATAGTGTGATGTTTCACTAGAAGGCACCACATGAATCTTAACCTTGATTTATAAGAGGGCTCCAATACTGTGTCTTTCTAATGTTCCTCGTTTTGTTTTGGAGGTCTCCTACAACAGGTTTACATTCATCTAAGGTCAAAATCACTATAATTTTCTCATGATATACATTGCACATCACCTCATTTCTCAAAGAGCCTGAAAACAGTTAATATGAGGATTTGCTCTCTCTAAACCCCTCCTTTCTGAGAGCCTACTCTGCTCTGATTGGTCAGATGACTCCAGCTTCCTCAGCACTTGTATACACTGTGATACAGACGACAATGGTGTTGGTTTTACCGGATCAATTGAAGTCCATGCAAAGTGGGTTTGATTTCTCAGCACAGAAAACGGTGTCTTCTCGACATGTCGACAACACAAATCAAACTCTTCCAGGCCTCAGCTACAATGACGGTGTTTGAGTGCGATTTAAAGTATAATTGTAGCGAGTCAATGAAGACCAAAGGCTGGCTTTCCTGTGAATTTGTTACAAATCTATGTGACTGGAATTGCTGGCACTCGTTTTAGCAGTTTAGAATCGATGCTTTCTTTTAGGAGACAATAACTTTATATCTTCTGCACTTTGATTTTTAAAACTTTGCAGACCTTTTACATTCACAAACAGCTATATTACTCACTGCATGAAAGGTACTATTCGAAAAAGCATAATAGGGGCATTTTAAGCGTATTGTTCAAACAGAGAATTTGATATGATGTGGATCACATGCAGTAGTGTGGGGAAGTACAAGTATATTTAATAGCTTTGTTTCAACTGAAAGGTGATGTAATTTTAAAAAATAACAGAATTACATCTCACTACTCTAATTCCTTAATTTGATTAGGAAAATTAGTTATATATATCTTTATCATTGCATTGAATACCTAGTTTGATTTAGATCAGGGATGTCCAAAGTCGTAATATAAATAATATAATATATATAATATAAATAAACAGTCTAAAAGAACATTTCCAACCACTTTCTCACCATTTTGCCTGTTGTTAAATGCATGAATCAGCTGAATGAGAAAGGAGAACTTCAGTCATAGATCGATTGTTTTATAGCTCTTCATTAAAACTTGCTATTGATTGATTCAATGCAGACTAATTGCATGTATTGGGGGATGTTTTCCAATACGGTTCTTCAGAAAATGCTGGAGGGCTATTAATACTAGCTGTAGTTTCTGGCAGTCCAGAGGGATACTTGTGAGGCTAGATACAGTTTCAGCTGCATCTGACGGTCAAACATCTGTGTCTCCCAGTACAGTTACTGAGAAGATTGAGAAATGATGCACACAATGTTCAGCTGTATCGCATACGTCTACATACCAGCTACAGTATCAGTTTTATTACTGAGATACTTAATGGTTTATGGCCGCGCTGCTGATTCAGAAATTGTCAAGGAATTCTATTTGCGTACTTTTTCGTTGAATTTTGTTCAGAGCATTCGCAGACTGTAAGAAGGTTCATTTCATACCTTAGTAATTTGTTTCCAGTTTTACTCTAAAAAGAAATTAGCACTTAATGAAGCCTTTGTATAATTGTGTAACAAAATTATAATTGTAAATTAGTTTTACTGTCAAGAAACTATTAGTAATATATATATTTAAAATTTATTTTGAAACATACGTTTCTGCGTAATGCTTCATCCACACCACTAGGTGCCACTATAAGCCCAAAACGACTGCATAGTGCAACAAAAAATACTGAATGTACTTTTTAAGGGTTGTTTTTGCAACAAGAAAAATAACATTAGGAATCATTGTCATTATAAAAACTCACTTTTACCTCACTTATGATTTTGCCTTAGAAATGAGAGGAACGTAAACCTCCAATAAACCACAAATAAAATGACATTTGAGAAGATTTCCTTTGTTAATTCACATTCAAAACTGACCCTTTCATGTTGAGCAGGACACGGTGCAGGGCTTCCTTCCTTCCAGCAGATCCAATCGCAGCTGTAGACGGCAGACGTCGGTTGTCTGAGGCTAAAAAGGGCAAGTCTTAATCAAGGACTGTAATTATAATCCGGAAAGAGTCAGGAGAGGAACAGAGTATGCAGAAGAGATACCTTCCAATCTTCCGGATCTCCAGTCTCGGGTTTCACCACCACCACCCCTTGCCTCATGCCATGGTCGCCTATCAGCAAAAACATGGTCATCAAACTCAACTGACACCCTGCTAAAACTGGTGACCCCTCAAACCCCAAGAACTGGCGCAATGCCTTGCAGTCGTATTCACTTTCTATGGAGGAAGCCTTGATCTGCAGCAGCGTAAGGTGTTGAAGTCAGCAACAACTTAGCACTGTTTCACACTATGAACCTGCTGAGCTTCAGTAGCAGGTGTTTCTTAGCTTGTTTTGACACAACCATTTTTCACCTTAAATGTAGTAATTAGGTGTTGTTGCACACCATCTATCATCCACCATTTAGGTCACATTAGAATAACTACATGAAAATGGGTTAATAATGGTTAAGAAAATTATAATTTAGTAGAAAATCTCTCAGCAGCCTTCAACCTATCATTTGAAGCTATCAATCCCATAAATCAGTCTGTGTCACGTCTGACGGAGAGGACACTAACGTTATATTAGCTATAGCTGCTAGTTAAGTCTTATAGTTAATAATAAGAGATATCACATGGAACTTTTTAGTAAAATAATTATAAATAAACACTGTTATTTGTCATCTGTGGAACTTAATAGTCCAATTTTCATTCGCTTTGGTTGTCCAGGGGGAAAAAAGAAGCCTGGACATTCACTTAATGACATGAGGGTGAGTAAACGAAATAATTTTAGAATGACCTATCCCTTTAAAAAGGAATGTTACCTCACATGCAAAGCAACTACTGAGCCAAAACATACTTGTGTATGTGAATGAGTACAAATGTGCCCCACTATACACACACGCGCGTTTTTTAAGGTACTATCACACACAGGGGATGATGAAAGTATTAAGTTCTGTTGGACAAGAGTGTGTAATATAAGTTGATAAACTAAACAGAGACGTTCTCGAAGTTCATCTGAGCTTTATTTAGCAACGGGAAAGACTCCTATACTATTATAGCATACACAACTGCACAGAAGCAGTGAGAAACTTTCATTGAAGATTAGCGGCGCCACAGGTCGCAGCTCCATATAAGATCTTTGAAATCTGAGGGCTTAAGGGTTGTCATACCTGAAAACATGATACATTTCTTGGATGTACCATCACACCATTACACACAACAAGGTGAAACGTGAGCCCCGATTCCTCGCGGAGCCTGACGGCATCTGAACATTGCAGGAATTCCATACTGACGTTTGGGTGTGAATAGAATGATGATATCTCGTCCCATAGGGCTGTCCTTCACTCACATCACCAGTGCTAGATGCTGTCGTTTATTAAGGTGGCATATTGCATTCTGTCAGCATTTTCCTCTCATGGGAATCCCTGGCCTTTCTGCCTTGAATAGAGAAATTGTCCTGTTTGTCGGATATCTCCAAGATTCAATCTACTGTTACTGATTGCTTGGAGACGCCTAACTGATTTATCATGTCTGTTTATATCCATGCAGAGTTATTTTTAATGTCGGGAGCAGCAAAAGTGTTGTGTAATTTATTAATAAAGAACACAAGAGGTACAGCTACAGCTATAACCAAGTTACTATCATACACTATAAAACATATTTTGGTTTAACTTAAAGTTAGCTGGTTGCCTTAATTTTGAGTTAATTGAAATTAACATTTTGAGTTAATACAATGGAGATTGGTTTAATAAGTAGAAACTCAAAATACATTATCTGAATCACATTATCTAAGTTGATTTGACAAAAGATAAAAAGTTGTGATAAATTTAAAATTACAGTGAAGTGATATAGAAATCTATATATATAAAAAAAGAAAACTATAATTGATAAGAGAGTAAAATAACTTGGCTTTTAGAAAGAATGAAAAAACACTTCCATTTCTGCTGGTTTAATTAAACGTTTGGTGTTCACCAAAATGGTTAATTTTGTTTTTTGGCATATGTTAGTAATGCGTCAGTAGGCCTACCACTGATGTAGATTGTAGATAGAGGTCCCTGACTGGCTCTGCTGAAAACAAAGATATCACTAGCACAGGTCTAACAAGCAAGCAAAAACACAGAATATATGAACCAAGACGACTGATCCAGACAGCTTCCAGCACACAGGTGTCGGAGGTGTGATGATCTCTCTCTCACTCTCTCTCTCTCTCTCTCTCTCTCCACATCACTCAGCACCAATGAACCTGAGGCATGATCACATTTCTACTTGGGCCTCATTGGTGTTAGTTGTAAACTTGTAGAGTGTAACGGCTGCTAATGCTTGATCCAGTGCGAGTCTGCGGGTGCTCAGGTGTCAGTCAAGCCAGCACTTTCACCTCTCACTTCAAGAGGACCCAGATCTGAACAGCACTAAAACTGTTCTTTTCGGTGTGAAATGAACAGTTTGGAACAATTTTTTAATTTGCAAACTGGGGTGGGTGGGGGGTTGAGAGAGAGAGGTAATGTGTGTGTGTGTGTGTGTGTGTGTGTGTGTGTGTGTGTGTGTGTGTGTGTGTGTGTGTGTGTGTGTGTGTGTGTGTGTGTGTGTGTGTGTGTGTGTGTGTGTGTGTGTGTGTGTGAGTGAGTTTGTGGGAGGGTGTGTGAGTGTGTGTGTGTGTGTGTGTGTGTGTGCGTGTGTGTGTGTGTGTGTGTGTGTGTGTATAGTCGAGAGAGAGAGAGAGAGAGAGAGAGAGAGAGAGAGAGAGAGAGAGAGAGAGAGAGAGAGAGAGAGAGAGAGAGAGAGAGAGAGAGAGAGAGAGAGTGTGTTAGGGGTGAGTGTGTGTGTGTATTATAATTACAATGTACTTGACAAATACAATGAACAAAAACAATATCAAGCTTTTCAGTCTTCAAATTACAGGTTCTAACTTCGTGCCAGTACAGTTCAAACCAGCCAAGGCGCATTGCTTCAGTCACAATGTGCCAATCACAGTCAGCCCACCCTCTGCTGTCTCAAGCAGTCTGAGTTACTATATCTGTTCCAGCTCTCGGCTGAGCGTGTTGGCAGTATGACTTTCTATTCCCTTACACCAATAAACCGGGTTTGAATAGTTTTTAGAAGGTAGTAAAGTTTCAGAAGTTAGTTTAGGGCTCGATCTCCGTCAGGCTGGAGCTATCGGATCCCCAAAACTGGTGGAGTGGCGGCAAGTCGAGGAGGAACAACAGGCAACACTCTCGAGGGCCAAAGATGTCCCGAGAGAACCAGGATGAGAGCGTGGACCACGCTGACCCCTTCCAGGACGTCTGTGAAGTGGAGTGTCCTGACCAGGAGTGCAGCGAGCACGTCACCATCAACATTTCAGGTCTGCGTTTCGAAACGCAACTTAAAACACTCGCAAGATTCCCGAACACGCTGCTAGGAGACCCGATTAAAAGGATGCGGTTCTTCGACCCGTTGAGGAACGAGTTCTTCTTCGACAGAAACAGACCCAGTTTTGATGCGATCCTGTATTACTACCAGTCAGGTGGGAGGCTTCGAAGACCCATCAACGTGCCGGTTGAGATTTTTATCGATGAAATCAAATTTTACGAGATCGGTGATGACGCCATCCAACATTTCCAAGAGGACGAGGGTTTGCAGAAAGAAGAAGAACGGCCCATGCCGTCCAGCGAGTTTAAGCGTCAGATCTGGCTGCTGTTCGAGTATCCTGACAGCTCAGGACCAGCCAGAATCATTGCTATAATATCTGTAATGATCATCTTGATATCCATTGTTATCTTCTGTCTAGAAACTTTGCCCGAATTTAGAGAGGATGATCGTGTGTTCAATAACCACCTTGCGCCGAACGGAACGACTTCAGGAACAAAATCAAGTCTATTCATGGATCCATTCTTCTTGTTGGAGACGATCTGCGTCGTTTGGTTTTCCTTCGAACTGTTTGTAAGGTTTCTTACATGTCCAAGCAAAGCTGCCTTCTTCAAAGACATAATGAACACCATAGATATTGTGGCTATTATTCCATATTTCATTACTCTAGGTTTAGACCTTTCCGAGGCCGATTCAAACTCACAACAGAGCACGTCCCTCGCCATACTGAGAGTTATCCGCTTGGTTCGCGTCTTCAGGATTTTCAAACTCTCACGGCACTCCAAGGGTCTCCAAATTCTCGGTCAGACCCTACGAGCGAGTATGCGAGAACTCGGACTACTGATATTTTTTCTTCTCATCGGCATTATATTGTTCTCCAGTGCGGTTTACTTCGCCGAGGTGGACGACCCAGAATCTTCTTTTACTAGCATCCCTGACGCGTTCTGGTGGGCGGTTGTTACCATGACTACAGTTGGATATGGCGATATGTATCCCGTCACCATTGGAGGCAAAGTTGTTGGATCAATGTGTGCCATTGCAGGAGTTCTTACAATCGCCCTGCCGGTACCGGTAATCGTGTCGAATTTTAATTACTTCTATCACCGAGAACACAACGCAGATGAGCAGGTGGAGTACACGCACGTGACCTGTGGCCGCCCCTTGCCTTCGCTATGTGACCGAAATAAAAGCGACAGTAAACCCTCTCTCGTGATATCAGAGCATTCAAACGACGACGACTGGAATTCATCAAGCGTATCAAATTTGAATCCATCAGAGGAACATACTGACAAACTCACAGATGTATAAGAAATCCAAAAAGAGCTTTTATGTGAGTATCACATTCTGTGCGCGTACGTTTGGGGATCTTGTTTCTATGGTTACAACTCTAGATAATGACCGTAGACAAGTCAATATGTGCCTGACATCACATTAGTTGAATTCTAGATTAGTTTTCTAAGTTCCAAAGTCGAGAGAATGAGCTTTGTGTTAACAGAAAATTATTTGTCCTCTTCTTCAGGTGGACAGCGGCGCTCAAACTTAACTCTTTCCCCACCATTGACGGAAATTTCCGTCTTTCTGTGTTTTCACTGTTATACGGTAGGGGGCGCTATGACACATCTTCTGTTCGCAAAGAATACAACATCTGATCAAGCAGCAGAAACAAGCGATGTCATTTACATGTGTATATGTAAAATAACGTTCAATCATCAACAGTAAACAACATATAAATCAAAATTAAATGAATGAAATAGGACTGTGAAGCTTTGGGGGTGTTGATGGACTCGATCTGTTTTGATCATCGTTTTGAATCCCAGTGAAGTCTTTGAAAAAAATGCGTTCACATGATATTTGTGAAAATAATCAAAAATGCTCTGTCTGGGTGGCAACTTTTTAAAAAAAAAACTCTGGTGGGGACAGAGTTAAAAGGACCAATGTGATATTATGGGTATCAATCGCCCCCTTGCGGCGGGGTTAGGGATCTAGAGAGTCCGACAGCCTGGAACCTGTTTGAGAAGGCAAATGTCACACTCACTGATGGGTGCATGTCTCATTATCTGTCACCACCTGATGTTACTTCTGATTGCAGGATGCAGCAGATGTATGAAGGCATTTCTTCTCTATAAAGAAGACAGAAGTTCATATTATCTTCGTAAACATGCAATATGTGTGTGCATTATGACCTTTTATGTCCGTTGTTCGTCAGGGAAGGAAATATGTTTGTATTTGAAAGGAATGTAACAGCAAAGCTGATACTGTTGACTTTTTTCATTTACCTATTTATGTGCATAATGCAAATACATACTGTAGCCTATATGTGAAAATATTATAGCTTTCATTGTGACGTAAGTGCGTCATCAAACCTGATTGTTGTCAGACAACAGGTAAAGAGAAACTTTCAAATTTAGCCAAAATATCAATGAAAAACAAAAAATAAGTGATTGTAAAAATGTATACTCACAGGCTGCCACTGATTTTGTAATATATTGTAATATATTTGTAATCTAGAACTTATTTAAATATTTATAAATTGATTTAAGTTTTGTTTAAGCCTTCATTATGTCAGTGCCTTATGAGATATTGCTCTTAAAATATCTCAATAATCTCTGCCTTGTGCTTTCTGTGTGCTTTAAAAATGCAAGAGTTGTTGTTGGCACATGTTGCCTTTGCTCAGGATGAAATGTAATTGAATGGTCTGACACTTGTTTCCTTAACATTTGTTTTGATTTGTTAACCTGCCCACATGACAGCATCAGACCAAGTGAATGAACTATTTTTCTAACTTATTAATGAGGTAAGAATGAACTTATTTTTGGTAAATAAATAATTTGTCACATTCATATTAGAAGTTTGTTTTCATCATTTTTTCACTAGCATTGTAGCATGAATAATAGCCTTGAATAATATTTCTGACTACAGTGCTTAGCATAAGTGAATACACCCATGCTAAAGTTGACTAAAAAGAGGGATAAAAAAAATCATCTTTTGGAAATTGATCTTAATGCCTTAATTTAAAAAATGAGGAAAACTCCAACCTTTATTGAATGAATAATGTATCGTAAATAAATAAATCCTTCCTTAAAATACAGGGTGCATTAGTCAGGACACCCCTATGTTAAATTCCCATAGAGGCAGGCAGATTTTTATCTTTAAAGGCAGTTATTTCATGGATCCAGGATACTATGCATCCTGATAAAGTTCCCTTGGCCTTTGGAATTAAAATAGCCCCACATCATCACATAACCTTCACCACTTAGAGATTGGCATGGTTTTATTTCAGTTAGCCTAATAGCTGTATTGATTTACATTGAGAGAGGATCTTATGGAAAGTACCCCAGTAACATAGGGGTGTCCTGACTTATGCCCACTGTATTTTAAGGAAGAACATTTATTTATTTACGATTCATTATTCATTCACAAAGAAAATTGGTGTCCTTAAAGGTTGGAGTTTTCCTCATTTTTTTTTTAATTAAGGCATTAAGATCAATTTCCAAACGATTAATTTTTTTTTTTCCTCTTTTTAGTCAACTTTAGCATGGGTGTATTCACTTATGCTAAGCACTGTATAGGCTTATATGTGATAGCAATGGTCCAAGAAACACTTGCAATTTAACTAGATTGGGTTGGGTGTCCTTTTTAAAGAAAGTGAAGTGGAGGCATGCAATTATTTTATGTCTCCAAAATCAAGATGAAGTAAGTTGGTCACGGTCAGTTTAAACAGAGATATGAAACACTTACAAAACTGCACAATTACTCCATCAATAATGTATAACAGGTGGGATCTATGACACTTCAGACAGCTCTGATTAATGACTACCGATGCATTTATGTTGATTGAACTAATCACTGCTCACCGAAAGTAGGCCTACATGTACTGAGGGGAAGTCATTGAACAGCAAAGTGAAGGGAGGAAAGGGCTGCCCATTTCTTATTCATGATATTTAGCAGTTAAGAGCTCGCTGCAGCTGCTGTTCTAACAGTGCCGGATAATAAAAACTGTTGTGCTTGTACTCTGGTTGGCTGATGGACATGTTCATGATTTATGTGAAACAAATTAGTAGATCAACTGGATATACTAAGTTTCATGAGTTATCTTATACATTTTAGCCTATATTTATTTATAATTGAATGTATCTTTTTATTCAGGCTTTTCCCTCTCTTAATTGTGTTCCATGACACTAATGGAAAGATGTCATGCACAGATCAATCATTCCTGTGGTGTTTACACATCGTTTGGTGATGTTTGTATGCCACCTACTGGTGAATAGGAGGAATCATCGCCGTCTCCAGACGTGGAGTTGTGTCAATTTAATTAAGGAAAGTATTATTACTTTCTTTATCAGAATTATCGGATGATGTAATAATACTTTCCTTTAATTCAATTGATATATACAGTTTATATATGTGTGTATGTATGTATATATATATATATATATATATATATATATATATATATATATATATATATATATATATATATATATATATATATATATATATATATATATATATCAGTGAGGTTTATTAAATACATTTAAGCTTATTTAGTTTAAAGCTTTCTGTAATGAACATATAATTTTCAGTTTCTGAACATATCTTGGTGGTGGAACTATACAGAGATTGTAAAATAAAATAATAATATTAAATAATATTAAATATAAAATAATACATAAATGAAATGACAGACATTCTTGAAATGTTGATGTAAATAAAACAACTTTGTATATCTTTTACAAATATTAATCATAATTTATTATTATTATTATTGCAATATTATAAATATAATTTAAATATAAATATAATTTACATTATAAAAAGGGCACATGTAGCCTCAAATATTAGGCTACATTTATAATAACTGGCACATGTCAACTGCATCTTAAAATGATTTCTCTTTTCTGTCATTAACTCACATATCAGTGGTATATTCTTGATACATTTGTGAATTATAGAGAGTGATTTTCTAAATGACCAAAATATTAAACAAGCAATTTAAACATTTCAAGGGGGGGAAAAACCAGTTAATTATTTAGAGAAAATTGTGGGGGTTTTTGGGAGGGAGAAGCCTATTATTGGCATTTGCTGAAAAGAGCTCTAACCGAGGTGCTGCACAAACCGCCGTCCGTCCAAGTACATACACCCACGTTATTCTATAAATATTCCAACCCCCGCACGATCTAGTCTCCCATCAACACGCATGGAGCTGTGAGGCTCTATAACTCTTTTGGGTGGAAAGAAGTCGCAATATTGCACGAAGAAGAGCACTTTAGAGGAGCCGTCTTTTTATTGTGGTTATTGGTTAGTGTGGTCAGTTAAAGTATCTGTGCACATTAGTGCTCGGCGAATCAGATACTGCGCCAGTGTTGGCACATAAATGCTCTCGCGCATTGCGTGGACAAGCACTTGTGGCCACGCATTGCGTCGAACCCCTCCCCCATACTGTCCTACCCCCCTCTCCCGCTCCTCGTTCTCCCATGTGCAATACAGTGCAACAATATGTTGGGCATGATTAAGGAATTATTCCCTCTCCCCTTATTGATCTCCCCTTTAAGAAGCCTTTCGCTTCCATACACCACTGTCAGTGTGTCCAGATAAAACAGACCGCTCGTCATCTTGTCTACTCGTAAGAGGGAAATTTTGCTGATGCAGTAATGTCTGGAAATGGTATGGTTCGCTTTTGCCCCCTTAATGTATCTCCCGCCTGAGCTGAGCTGCAGCATTACAATTTCTCATGCAGTACAAGCCATTTACACCAAGGTGCCGCCGCACGAGCATGAGCGCAGGGAGGACGTTGCGGCTTCATGTTTTCTTTTAGCCTTTTCCCCCGCTTCTTGTATTTTATCCCTCGTTTAAATTGAATGTGAAGCTTTGTAATACATCTCAAAGCCATATTTCTGTCATTATAGCGTCGCGTGCGAATGTCGTGAATCATTTCATTTCATTATGGATGTGACATTTATGGACGAACATTTTGAAATTGAGAAGATGTGAAGAAGCTTTTACAAGGGCATTTTCTACAACAAAAGGGAATCGAGGGTGCATTACTGACAGGAGACTGCCGGCAGAAGACGCATTCCTTCAGTAGCGAGGTGAGCATCATAACTGCATGTATCTGCCTGAAGTGAAAGTCATTTTCATGTTTTCCTATCAATTTATGTACTCGAACTTACATCTAAGCTATTCAATAATATGTTTCCCTATATATAAAGTGAGAAGTAGACTGCATGTATGTAGTGATGGAGCAAAAGTGACAGTGTCCTGTCACATCTTTTCAATAACCTAAATTAGCACAATGATTCAGAATTGTGCCCTTAAGGCTGTGCACTTCTGTGATATATACATACAATAACAAGTAAATAAATAAATAAGTAGTGTGAACTTGCTGAGCTAGCAAATATCGCCGCTGTTCGATCCATTTTTCTCTGACTCGGTGACAGAGGCAGCCGTAGTGGATGCAGCGGAAGGGAGCGATGGTCGAATCAGTGACAACCGCAGTGGGGCCACACTGAGGAAAGATCAAGTCATACCATATACCCGGGGATCGAGATAGATTTAAGGGTCTGGAATCGGAGCAAAGTAAGGAAAGCGACGCCTTGGGAGGGCAATTGGATGTCTACTCAATTAAATTAACTCCTGCGGAGCTCCAACTTTGACCTGCAGGATGACAGTCGTGCCTGGGGACAACATGGATGAGACCTCTGCCGTGCCAGGACATCCGCAGGACACGTACCCTCCTGACCAGGATGATCATGAATGCTGCGAACGGGTGGTCATCAATATAGCTGGGCTGCGCTTCGAGACCCAGCTCAAAACTCTCTCCCAGTTTCCAGAGACTCTCTTAGGTAACCCAAAGAAGCGGATGCGGTATTTTGATCCCTTGAGAAACGAGTACTTCTTTGACAGAAATCGTCCGAGCTTTGATGCCATCCTCTACTACTATCAGTCCGGTGGAAGACTGAGAAGGCCGGCAAACGTCCCATTGGATATGTTCTCGGAAGAAATTAAGTTCTATGAACTTGGGGTCGAGGCGATGGAGAAGTTTCGCGAAGACGAGGGCTTCATCCGTGAGGAAGAGCGGCCCTTACCAGAGCGTGAGTTTCAACGGCAAATCTGGCTTCTGTTCGAGCATCCCGAGAGCTCGGGGCCGGCCAGAGGAATTGCTATCGTATCTGTTATGGTCATTTTAATTTCCATCGTCATTTTCTGTTTGGAGACTTTACCTGAACTGAAAGAGGACCCTGCAGGGCGGATACAGACTATAGGCAACACCACCTTCTACTACAAACCAAACATCCTGACCGATCCCTTCTTTATTGTAGAGACCCTCTGTATCATCTGGTTTTCATTTGAATTGATAGTCCGCTTCTTTGCTTGCCCGAGCAAAGCGGCTTTCTTTAAGAATATGATGAACACCATTGACATCGTGGCCATCATCCCCTACTTCATCACGTTGGGCACAGAGTTAGCGGACGAGCCGGACGGAAAGGAGGGAAAGGGCGAGCAGGCAACATCACTGGCCATCCTCAGGGTGATCCGTCTGGTCAGGGTGTTCAGGATCTTTAAACTATCCAGGCACTCCAAAGGCCTTCAGATTTTGGGGCAGACCCTCAAAGCCAGTATGCGAGAGCTTGGATTGCTTATTTTCTTCCTCTTCATTGGCGTCATATTGTTCTCCAGTGCTGTGTATTTCGCAGAGGCCGAGGAAAAAGGGTCCTACTTCACCAGCATCCCTGACGCGTTCTGGTGGGCGGTTGTGTCGATGACTACCGTAGGCTACGGGGACATGGTGCCAGTGACTATAGGGGGCAAGATCGTGGGTTCCCTGTGCGCCATCGCCGGGGTGTTGACCATCGCCCTCCCCGTGCCTGTCATCGTGTCCAACTTCAACTATTTCTACCATAGAGAAACTGAAGGAGAGGAGCAGGCCCAACTCCTCAACGTGAGCAACCCGAACATCGCCTCTGATTCCAACTCCAGTCGTCGCAGCTCCTCGACCGTCAGCAAGTCCGAGTACATGGAGATAGACGGAGACATAAACAACAGCATCGACAACTTCAGAGATGCCAACCTCAGAACTGGCAACTGCACTACCGCTAATCAGAACTGTGTGAACAAAAGTAAGCTGCTAACCGATGTCTAGAGACACAGTAGAAATCTCAGTCAAGTACTGACTGGTCACATATGAATGCTTACTTTACCTCCTCTCGTGAGCCCTTGCAATGCGAATATCTTTACAATGCAGACGAAAGAAAAATACTACACCAAAACATATAGAACATAACTGCAGCAAATGAGGCAGATGATTCAGTATATACTTAGTCTAATACATTTCCAAAGAGGATGATTCAGAAAAAAGCCTCCACGAGCACCTAGCTAACGTCCACAGGCACTGAAGGACTCTCGACGATGGGATTACTAAAAAAATCACGCATGGACTGCAGACTACATTTCAGCAAGCTGCACACTGCATCCGGGAAAGTGCATAAAAGACCAAGTGCAGTGTGCGGTGGACGCCTCCCTCGTCCGTAGGTGGTCTTCCCCAACTGACCAGCAAAGCACCTTATAATGAACAAGACTTATCTTCTGCTGGGATGCTACGGAGGCCAAGGTCATCGCCTCATTGACATCCGCATTGCTGCTATTTTCCAGCAGATGCTGTAATTTAGATATCACCAAGTGATTAAATGCCATGCCCTTTAGATATAAGACAGCACAATGCCGAAAGAGGAGCCTCATAGTTAGCATGTTTAGATTATCCTCGTTTTGATATTGGCATGCGTCGGACATTACCTCATGACGATAGGACACCTGTTCCTGTTTTGCTTTTCTTTTGCATTCGGTTCCATCAGCTCCCCCTCTCCATCAACCTCCTAATTTGTCGCCATGAAAAGTGCACTAGTGTGTCATGATTTGAGATGCTTATCATTTAGGTGTATTTAAAGACTGAATGTTTAACCTTACGGGAAACAGAATCTTAATGATATCATAGCATGTCAAAAGAACCTGCATTATGGCCTACTCAACTAAGGTACTGTGTATCCTAGTATATTTAATGCATGACATCGGTATAACAGCTTGTTGCAATTGAGATACCTCATAAGGGTGTCGTTGTTACAATCAGGGAAACTAGGGACGTCGATTCCTTGACATTTTCTGAAATGTGACAAAATATATATGCAAGCCCCAACGCTGGGATGCAAACTTTTCAACCTAAAAAGTAGTCAAAGACACAGAAAAAGAACTATCAAGATACTATCAAATGCATATACTCATAATAAGCGCACCTGTAAAAAAAAAAAAAAAAAAAAAGATTATAACTTAAATAGTGCAGTGCATGGGCATTCTCTCTCTCTCTTTGAGAAAAAAAAAAGAAAACTATGGGCAATTATACTTCACGCTTCCATTTTGCGATCAAATTTAGGATTTATGAAATCAAAAATCGCTTAATTTATCTTAGCAGGATGCAAAAGAGAACATGGCAGAATTACTCATATTAGTTGCTAGTGCCTTTGACCCTCTCAGCAACCGGACAGGTGAAAGTGCCTCAGAGTAACTGGAGTTTTGGGCAGGGCAAGGGAACAATATCTGCTCTAGAACTGTCATAATGTATGTTGAGGCTGGTCATTACAGTGTATTTCGGAGTGCTTTTCATTTTCGTTGTTGTTTTGCCAAAACGTGACACATGGTTGTCAGGCACAAACTCAAACATTTGTTTTCATATGACAGCTGAGCTTGAGTATGAAATCAGACACATGACTTTCACATGACGGGACCTTTTAGAGTTTTCGATCTGCCTTTCGTTGTGGTTTTGATTATGTTGTGCCATAATAAAGAGTCTACCTCAGTGAGGTCGCCGCACAGCTCACTGCAGAGCAGAACATGAGATACATAAGAGCCTGTGAAGTGTGATGATACGTCAGAAATAATACACTTAGTGTGCCCTAGAATTAGCCTTTTTTCAAGCACTTACAACAAACGCAACAATGCGACCGTCCCTGACCCCTCGTATCTGTAACGCTCCATTGCTAAGCACAATCAACATTCACTTTGGTTTCTGTTTTGCGATTTAGTCCTTATTTAAAAGAGAGATCTGGGAAGAGACCACAGCACAGGTTTTCCTAAGACCACAGGGTACAGAGTAGAGTTTAAAGTTTGCAAATTGCTAAATCATTTTAAAGCATGTCCTCAAAAAGACATGTCTACGTAATGTTAAAAAGTCATGTTTATCCCATTAGTATAGCAACCTCAAATTAAGACGGGATATTAAGCCTGCACCCTTCCGGGCCATATGCACACAGGTACTGTAAACGACCAAATTTTAATGCAGACTTAATTGATTTGTGGAGTGTACTGATGATGACTTAAACTTTAATGTGAAATCTTGTGTTCATGCTAATGAGGGCTATTTCAGAGCATAGAGCAAAATGCGAAATATTCAAGTTTTTCCATTTTCCTTGATAATTAAAAAGCGCTTTAAAATGGCCACGATTAAATTAGTCTTTTTGGGTGTAATTTCATTTGACGAACACAAGCAAGTCTGCTAAAGCACTAGCAGCTCGTAAACAAGTTGCCTGATCATGTGACCTTTATTGATCCTTGAGGTGTGATTGTAATCAAAGGCAAACTGCAGTATTTTACCATTGGGCAGTTTCCTATAACACTAACACGGGTTTAGTCACCTCTGCTGTAGCTCTGTGCCAGAAGGAAGTTTTCAGGGCTTTATTTATGTGTATTTTGTTTAGGATTCATAACATTGCTTCGGCGGAAACAAAAATGGGCTTAGCAAACGTAAAATCATGGTGTTATCTAGAATTAACAGGCTACCAATCATGCAGCATATTCATTTTAATATGGTAAATGAAACATGATGAGATGAGTAAGAACTGTTTCTACTGGGCATGTGAGTGGTGATCAAACCCTATGGTGCTATGCATAATCCTATATTTAATAACTACACCATATATCATAGCAATAGGGATTAAGTGTATTACAGGACTGTCCAGAATGCTTATTTTGATATTTACCAAGGGCTGTGGCAAACAAACTTTTGATAAGAATAGAGATGTAAACCTATTATAATGCAAGAGGACAAACAATTTCCACCAATGATCATTTTTCATGTACTTTATGTTGAGAGACTAAATAAGAAATGTTCCTTAAAGTGGAAGTGTTGCTTCTTTTTCCCTATTGAAGCAAATGATGTTAGTACTGTGGTACTAAGAAGTTTTATTTTGCATCTGATATAAGGTGAGGACCGTTTATGAGCAAAATTTGAAAAGAATTATGGCTTAGGAGGGTAGGTCTTTTATCAGTTGAGTCTGTAAAGGTGTAAATCCATAGCATACTACATGTTTTATTTTTATTTCTTTTATTTATTTCAACCATTCTATTTGGTTGCTTTGCATTGCTCAGAATTGAACAACAAGCTGAAACCTTATTTCAAGAAGGGATGAAAGGTAAAATACACTGTAGTGGAATAAAAAAAGAACTAATAAATGACTGACGTGCCATCATAACTAATACTAAGTTACCCGATGTGAAAGCTAGTTGTTGAAAAATGAGGATCCCTAGGTTGTGGCCTTTAGGAGGATGTCAGACATACTTATTTTCTTCACCTGCGTGGCCTCGTCTAGCTATATTACCATGTTACGTCCATGTGGCACTATAGTTAACTGTACTATAACAAACCCATGCCCTTGATAAAACTACAGTAGGCTCACAAACGAGTCCATGAGACAAGCCATTACAAATATATAGGAAGATTATAGCTTGTATTATCAATATCATGAAATTAAAAAAAATGGCATTAGCATCGAAAATGTACTGTACATTGTACTTTTTTTTTGTAATAACCTTAACTCCATACCGCCATACCAAACCAAAACTCAACAGCAACCTAGCAATTGCAAAAATCTGCATGGTGTATGGAAGACTGCATGAGCTTAGCCTTTCAAAACTGAGGATCAACTATATTCTGGTTGCATCATTTTTTTAAGCCCTTGCTGTCATTTGTTCCTAAAGCCATCTTCATTATTTATACGCCAATGTTATTTTTGTTCCCTTTCGTTTGGGAAGTTCTTTAATCTGTCAAACTCCACTGATCAGATTTCCGTATTGTGTTTCTTTTTTTATTTCGGCTTCATTTGAGATTTTGCCGTTTGCTTTCAGGATGCTGAATGATACAAGTCATGGAATGATGCATTTGACAAAACATTCAATTCCGCCAAAAAAAAAAAAAAAACTAGAGTCCATACAGTCATTACTGGCCATCTCAGCTACATGTTTGTGTTAGACAGATGATGACTCCATGTTAATGGTTGTTCCATGTACATCTGGTCAAACTGTTCATGTCGTCTTTTACATGTTTCTGTACGTTCGTTTTTTTATTTATCTTTGTTATGCTAAATTATTTTTTAATGTTGTCGTACATTGACAAAGGCATGGTCTGTGATCTATGCAAGGGTTCTTTTGTTTCTTATGTCAAATATGATTTGATCATACATCCAAATCAATAAATTTTTAATTATCAGCTGTCAGGTGTATGTTACTGGTTTTTGGAAGCAGTGGCTGTGGTATATTTTCTAAATGCTATAGCTTTGATAACACAAGTAAATGACACTTTTCATGAGTGCGCAACAATTTTGTGTCCTGTTACTTTTTTTTATTTTATTTTTTTGTTCTAAGCATTAGGTGCAACAAAATGTTTTGTTGTTACATGCTTGATAAACTAACATAAAATAAACTTGAAAAGTAGCGCATTAAATGCCTGTATCCCCCATAAAATGGGATAAATATCATACTTTCAACATAATCTGTTGAAATGATATTCAATGCTTAGCAGTAAAAACTTTTATCAGTTAAGTCTGTAAAGGTGTATTTACATAATGTTTTTTACAATTTATTTTTATTCGTTTTTCTATTTTGTTCTTAATCTTGCATAGATTTTTTATATATTTTTAATATCATAATTGTACCATAATCTGTTGAAATGATATTCAATGCTTAGCGGTAAAAAATACTTTTATATGATTAATATATTTTTTTAAATTATGAAACCATTTTAATGACCAAAACGTAGTTTATTCACGAATAACAGATATGTTGTTTGCTGCATGATTTTCTGCATTAATATTACATAAAAACTGTGACATGCAGGAAGTGACATCACACTTTCTACAGCATGACTGATGACAAGTAAATAGTATTATTTTAGTTTTTTTTCTTCAGTTGACGGTATTCAATCAATCAACCAATTAACTTTGTAACCCAAATAATTGTGTGCTTTTTTAAAATTGTTTTAATGTTATAATTATCGTTATGCTTATTAAATGACACAAATAAGGGTTTTAAAGGCTTATTTCACCCACAAAATGAAAAGAATTCATCATTTACTCACCCTCATGTCTCCAAACCCACAAGACTTTCGTTCATCTTTGAAAAACAAATGAAGATCTTTTTATTTTTCCCTCCATTGACAGCTTCAAAAAGTCCATATGAATAGATCGGTTTGCACAATCGCTTTATATGATGAACAGATTGAATTTAGGCTTTTATTCGCATAAACATTGATCAGTGAACTCAAACAGAACCTCATTGGCTCTCACACATCAAGCAAGCATGCGTGAGCTTCCGTTTACCACAACTGATGTGCGAGTTGATGAATATTGATGATTTATTTCATTGTCCAATTGATGAAAAAGAAGAGTTTGAACCCTGTTTATGGAAACTGACAAATATTCAGTCACGATGAAGGACATATGATGAATATATCATGCAGTGCAGTGCTGAACACTTTGTCCTTAATTCAAACTTATCAAAAACATCCTTAGTGACAAAAAAAAGTGATCATAATGATATTGAGGACGGTCTATGGAGCTTTCTGTGTGGTTATGTGTATTGTAACAGAAAGCCCCAAGTCATCCAGCTCACACTGAACAGACATGGCAACAAAAGGATGTGAACGGGCAGTTTACATCGTCAACAAGATGTCTATCTCCTGCTTTCAATCCGTATACCGCCTGCCTTCCCTAATACACACCCACATCAGGCACATTTGGTTTCCCTTGAGAGTTGAAAACATGATATTGGAGTGTCTTGTGCTCGGAGTACCCTTGCTCTCTCCTCCTCTGCATTGCCCTCTGGAGCTGCAGTTCTCTGCAGGCTGGAGCTGGGGTGGGGTGAGCTGGCGTCAGGCCCAGTGCAGTTCCTCTGTCCTGTCCTGTCCTGACCGACCACATGCGTCCTATGCTGAGGATCTGAGACTGATCTCCACGTGTTCCCTGTCATAAAGCAGTTTTATCTCGTGATGTTAAAATCGTTCACATGGATCCTCCAGCTGTGCCATGATGGAGCTGGAAAACTCCACCTCGCAATTAACAGCCGCTCCAGTCTGGGTAATCTCTGCCGTCTGCTGCGCTGATTGAGGATTGCTCCGATTTCTCAGTCGCAAAAACAGACCGCCCTAATGGAAGCCCCGAGATATCCGAGGTCAGACAAGGTTATTGGCTTGAGTGCAAAGTCAGTGTTTTTGGTTCATTTAGGGAATAAATACTTTGGGGCAACTTATAGCAGAGTATTAAAGCAGTGCATTTTTTTGTTTTTTTTTTATTAGAAAGTATATACTTTCTAATGAAAATGATATACTAAATAAATACAAATGTATTGGGTATATTTAGTATTTATGTAAAATTATAAATATTATATATATATAATTAATATATCAAATATATATTTTTATTAATATATAAATATAATATGTATTAATACAAATTAGTAATATAAATATATATTAAATGTACCCATTATAAACATATATATATACACACACACAATACCCTACTACATTATAAAATGCTAAAAATCCAGTGCTTTATACCTATCTTTTTATTCTCTAAATACAATTATATATATGGAATAAAGTGAATATAGAAAAAAATATTATATTATATAACATTAAATTATATGTTATTATTATATTATTTTATATCAATTATTTTATTTTATAAAATAAAATACAGTTAATAAAAGAGACAGCTAATGAAGTATAGATTTTACCAGAAAGTTTGAACTGTTTACAGGCAAGAGTATTTTTCATGACAAGTTGGGTTGTCACTTTTCTGTGTGCACAAGCTGCACATGTTGTGTTTTATAAATACCTGCTGAAATAATTCTGAAGGGAACACACACTCACACACACACACAGATGTAAATACTCATAAATCAGATGGAAAGTCGGGCTAATGGGACTTTGCATTTCCCTTAGTCAGGCCTCTGGCAAGTTCAGTGCTGCTAGTCACTCCCTTTAAAGACGGAAACTCTGCGCAACTCAATACAGATGAATCATGCATATCCTGCTGTCATCATGCGAGACTTTTCCTCTATCTGAATGCAACATTAATGTCTTGACGAATGCAAGTCTTTCAGATGTGTTTTGTGTCTTCGGAAAGCTTTGAATGATCTGAAGCACATCACACTGCATTAGTCAGATTGAGTTGCAGATGGCATTGTTCCTGCATGTGTCATGTGTTCTGAATATGATTACCTGATAAAGCGTTCCCCCTCTCTCTCTCTCTCTCTCTCTCTCTCACACTGACTGCGCTGCTCTGAAATCAGATGGTCGCATCGGACTGCGTAATGCAGATATTAATGCATGCATCAATACATCCACCCATCCATTCATTCAGTCTGTGCCATTCCTTTGCCTCACTTTATGGTTTCTTCCTCTTCGCATTATCTCTGTAATGCTGCCGTCAGCCGTGTTTAATAATTAAAGGCATGTCCATCAATTCGTCCATCTTATGTAAACTATGCACAGTGCTCTTTATCAAACCAAGGCCAGTAAAAGTTGATGCGCCGTATGCATAGATACAGTAATAGCCCTGAACATATGTGCGCTACATAGTTTGGGGAATTGAAATTGAAAAGATAAAGGGAAAAAAGAGCACTGTGCTTTGTTTTGTTTTTGTCAGGTAGCATGTTTTTATGCTGTCCATATGCATATCCAGCACTTGTCTCAGCACATGTATGTATCAGTCAGTACTTTAAGAGTGCTTATGCAGTGCATATGCTGCTTCTCTCGGTCTATCAGTCAGTACATCTAGCCTTTTAATAAGTTGCAGTGGCTGAGCATTGGTTGACCTCACTGTTCCCAGAATACAGAATACACACTCCTTCCAGCTGTGTCAGCCTGCGGCACTGAGGACGGAGGAGAAAGAGTCATCATCATCCATCACCATATATATACAATCTACAGCTCACACTGTCGTTTAAGTTCCATCAGACTCGTTGAAGAGGGTCATGTTTGTCAGTAATGTGATAGTGTCCGTGCGCAGAAGTGCTGTGATGTCCTCATTGTTATATGTTTGCTGGTAATGCATATGTTCGCTCCCTTTTAGATTTTAGAGAGCACAATATTGCACAGCAGATGATTCATGTTGGCACTGATGTTTTTACAGTAACGGCATTTTTATTGGGGGAAAATGTTCATATACTTGTCAATAAGCCAACTCTACAACATATTTCATTCCATCATAGCTCTTTAAACTATTTTTTTTTATAAAAACAAAACTAACAAACAAACGGATAAATAAATAACACTAATAGATTATTTGCTTTTGCTTTACATTAAAAAAGATTCATTGGTTCCATTTGTTAACATTAATTAACATGAACCAACAATGGAAAAAATACTTCTAAAGCATTCATTTTAGTTAACATTGTTAGTTTATGATAGTTAAAGCAATAACTATGTTAGCAAATGGGACCTTATATATATATATATACACACATGTATATATATATATATATATATATATATATATATTTATATACATATATACATACATATATATATATATATATATATACTATTTTCATGACATTTATTATTATTTTTTACTTTTATTTCTTTATATTCAAGATCTTAAACCCTGAAAATTGATGTTTAAGGCTAAAATTATTATTATTACTTTTATTTTGATATGTCTTAAAGCACTTGGATCACAATAATTGCTGTATTTATCTATATATTGCATCTGTATTGTTGTTCTTGTTGCTTTATTTATTATTTCTATTTATTTATTACATGCACTGATATTTTTAATAATTATTTAGAGTTCCTAAAATGGACTAAATCAACATCTATCATTCTAACATTGCAAATTTCTTGCCAAACATAATGGATTTCTGTGTTATTATCCAAAAGAATGTTTAAATTGAATTTTAGAAGAATGTCAACATTTTTGACAGAATATAGGCCTACATCTTATGAACATAAATGATATTAATATATTTTTTTATATATTATATCAGAAATAAATACTTATGATATTTCGAGTTTTGTCTATTAACCAGTCAGTTTATTTCCTTCACTCTCAGGTTCAGTGTGACTCCTCCTCTCCGGATCACATGATCTACGCTCTCAGTTTGTGACATTGTTGGCAGCATGAAAGTCACTCTTCTTAGGTATCACATCATCAACCGCAGCTGATTTTAGACAGTTTACACTTTTCAAACGTCCTTGACTTTGATGTGACAGCAGTTTATGGATATGATCATTTTATCCTTTTTTTTTGTTGCCAAATTTTACTTTTATGGTCATTATTTTTGAAATTATATATATATATATATTTTTTTTTTATATATATAATAATAATGATAATAATTAAACTTATAGAATAAAATATAGCTCGTGTTTTGCATTGTAACACATTGGTTGAGTATGTTACCTTTGATAGAATTTGAATATAATGACAATGATCCAAGTGGTCTTTTTTCTTTTTTTTGCGAAGCATGAAGAGCGAGAAGTTTTGTGCCAGTGCTTCGGAGCTCTCTCTTTCTCTCTCCCACTCTCTCCCTCCATCATTCTCTCAAGAGCAGTCAAGGACAGTCAGGTCAGAAAGGCTCAGCAGCACCCAGCAGGCTTCTGCAGTCTTCCATGAAGCAGAGAATTCAGCAGTTTAGAGCGCCTGCGTGAGAGAGTGAGTGAGAAAACTCCTGCAGCAAAGAATATCTCACTCATTGGCATCCAAATCAGTCCTGGCATGAGAATGTGAAATAACTGCAAACAAGCATTAATGTGACAGTCAGAAAGGTATGTATAAATAACAAGGAATGCAATAAGATTCCTAAGCCTCTTCAATGTCAGCTCAACGGCATCAAGGAGATTCACTGCAGTATGGTGCAATATGTCCATGTGTATCAGTAGCAACAAAGTGTGCATGCAAAAACCCCATTGCTTGCCCTTTAAAAATGATTTGTGTTATATGCATGCTTCTTTTTGTGTTTTGTCGGTTGCAGCTTTTTGGTTAGTAATGTAGAACTTTACACCCCCCCCCTTCCTTCCTTTCCCGCTCCCTCTTTCTCCCTCCCTCTCTCTCCCCCTCTGCTGTGGGTGCTGACTCACTGTCACTGGCCCAGAATATGCTGTCTGTCTGCATTAATACCCTGCTCACCTACCCACCAATAAATGCTGCCTCAGCACCGAAAAGATAGCTAAAAGCAAATTATGGGATTATATCATTCAGTTTAATGTGCATCACTATGGTAGCCTACATGCGTGTTTGCAATGACAGTGACATGTTAGATTATTATGTTAATAAGCTGAATGCATATTCATAGAGAAAGGATTATTGTTTGTTACAATTATTGTGCAGAAATATAATCATTTTAGGTGGTGGTATACCTGGTGTCCGGTGGTGGACATCTCACTTTCACTCAAGAACAGTAGAGGACGTATTATGATTTCTCACACAGAAGACAGCTGGACTAGACAGCGAGTGTGTCGCTACTGCCATCTACTGGAAACAACAAACTCCTGCATAAATAACAGCAAATGTGAAAGATTAAAGGAAAAATTCGCTCAAAGTGAATATTCACTATTTGCTCACTCTCATGATGTTCCAAACCTGTAAGTTAGGCCTATGACATGGAGTGCTGGAGGGGTTGACGTATTTCTGTAGGCCAAAAACCTGGAAACGAGTTAGCATTTTACCACGTCTGATTCCTTTTTTTTGTATGTAAAATTTCCTGAGATTAGGTTTGGAAGTTTTTCACGTTTTATTCTACAGCATAAAATACATCATTAATAGCTACCCCTTATGATAGTTTAAAAGCTTTTACTTGTCTGAGAAAGGCAGTTGCTAATAAGTGGCTAAATGGGACTACAGAGGATATGTGGAGACATTAAACGTTATCACACCGAATTAATCACGAGTTTGTTATCCCTCTCTTTCATGCTAAATGTTTTTTATATCTAACGTTATATATCTATATATAGGCATTGAAAGAGTTGTTGAAAGTTTAGTGACCCGGAAGTCATGTAGTCGTTCATAGCTTAGCTACTTTAGCTTTTTTCTTCTGCCTATTGTTTTTAGGCTTCAAAATTCACAAAGGTTGTGTTAATTTGTGATGAAGAATCTTCATGTGCTATCGGAAATTTCCTACTTCCCAGTTCTGAAGTCGTGATTACGACCACATCATATTCAAATTATGACTTGAGTTGAGAGAGCGTTCATGTCGAATTATTTTTAACTAGGCTAGAAAACAAGTAACTTTAGGCCTGTCTATTTACGATAATTCCGATAACACATGAAGGCGGCATCATTTTCAGGTTGGCCTATATGTCATTAAACTAAAAAATAAATACATTTTAGCGTTTAGCTGTAAATAATAACTGCATGTATTTTATTTTGTGAGAGAAACGTTTTTTTTTTCAGGTAATGGTAACCACAGTATTATTTCACTAAATCTAACAACCATTCTAAAAGCCCATTAGAAATTCAAGAGCGAACCCATGACGTCACGACTGAACAATTTATTTTGATAAATAATCTGAGCCTAATCTTTGCAATTTGTTCAATCACATATGTGTTATGGATTGACATATTCTTTATTTTCAATTAATAAAGTTCAATTTCCAGGATGTGGCTATTTGAAGGGGTTCCACGACCATATTCATAATCATGTTGTTTTTGTCTAATTTGAGTTGAATAATGCAATTAGTGCCTAGTATCAAATGGGATTGAGTTTAATCAGCAATTTGGCGGGCGATCTAGCCAATCAGAGATAAGTGGGAGGGTCCATACTCATGACATCATCAACACTATATAAACCGTCACCGCGTAAAGGAAAGAACAGAGTACTTCTTCTAACCCTAACGCTCTCTGGCTTCCTGTACGGTATTTATACTGTTTTGTCTTAAGCTTTCAGTATATTACAGGAAGTTTTCCGTGGTTCCGATTCGTGTAAAAAAGCTCTAGAGTACTCTGATGCTCGGTCTCACAGGTTTGAGTGTTTTGTGCGCGGACAGTCCTGCTGCCGCGAAGAGTTCAACTCTGTTGCACAGGCTTCAGATCTGTGGGCTTCCAGCAGCCCGAGCAGATTAAACTGAGCATGGCGAACTTTTGCGGACCTCTCCAGTGATCCTGCAAACAAGCCCGTGCTCACACACTCGCTGCGGGTTAGGATTCCTCCGAGACAGCCGTTTCATTGCGTTGTGTACAACAGACTGGTGTAAGTGCTCGAATCATGCTTCGTGTTGTATTTTTTTTTTTGTTTTTTTTTGTTTTTTGTCAACGTTCTTCTAACGGAACTGCATTAAATCATTTCATTGGTAACTATGTCTGATGGCGCCCCCTATCTGATCATTAAATGGGCGTTTTTTTTTGTTTGTTTTTGGTAAATCTAATATTCTTGTTTGAGAAAACTGAAGTAAACCACTGAATAAAGAGCGTTTTAGAAATACTAGATGTGGTGTTTTTTACTTCCATGTTGAGTGTTTAGCTTTTTAACCCTTACGTTAAAAGATGTTTTGTTTGCACTTAACTTACACATGGTAGGCTTGCGTAACGTGACCTTCTTAAATTCGTTATAGGTATTGGTGTGAACAGGCCTTTTTAATATTTAATATTTTATTGTTTCCTATTGGGTGTGTATAACTTGTCCACCCTGTTATTACTTTATCCACCTATACAAAGTTAACAGGTTTATCAAATGAATAATTGTGTGGTTTTTAAGTGACTGTTCGACTGTTATGTTTCAAATTCCTTTCAACAGACTGTGGACGCGTTGAGGTCGACCACGTCAAATTTGAAGGCTAAAATTGCTTTGTTGCATCGACTTTAATCAACTTCAATATGCTTAATTTTAAATGGTGTTATTTATGACTATGACAGGTTTAAAGTTGATGTTGGCAGTAAGATCATGATCTTTACTGGGGACACAAGGCACAGAATCCCAGGAATGACTCAAAACATTTGCCCATGTTGCTGGACATTCTGACTTTGCAGAAAGTAGTTGTATATTAATATTACTTTTCAGTACAAACAAAAAAACTGCTAATTAATTGTGAACATTGGTATAAGATGCTGACAAAACATGAACATGTTCATGCTGTTATTTAGCACATTTTGAAACCTCTGTATCCCCTGAGAAATGTTTCCAGTTTAAGGTAAGAGAGGTTTTCAACTAGATATTTTCTTTTAGGATTGAACAGGGGTGTCAACCCTGCTCCTGAAGACTAACATCCTGCAGAGTTTCTCCAACCCTGATCAAACACACCAATGCCTGAAAGTCTTCAGATTTACATTTTCAATTTTGCAAAGCAAATGCTACAATAATGAGAGCCTGGACACTTAGGCCTGGTTTCACAGACAGGCCTAATAAAAAAAAACTTATAAAAAAATGTTGCCTTTAATTTGCCTTATAAAAAAAAAAATTACTGGTTTGCATCTTGAGACAAAACAATGGTTTTGACATTTTCAGATATGTTAGTGCAAATTTCTTTCAAGTTAAAACGGCTCAAACATGCATTTTAGTCTGGGACTAAAGACTTGAGCCTTGTCTGTGAAACAAGAGGATAGACATGTTATAAACATGAAAAAAAAAGTGAAATGCTGCATCACATAAAACAAATATTACTTTGGCTTTTTTACATACCTTAATAGGTCAACATATACTGGGAGATACAATTAATAAAATCACATCAAATTCATTTATATAATTTTTATTCATTGAATATGTTTTACTTAAGTCTAGATTTTTTTTTTTTAAGTGTCAGGAAATGCTTTTTTTGTTGATCATTTTCCACTCTTCTCTGTTTAAGGTATATGTATGTACATATTTATATAGACCTATATAACCACCCAACAATCTGATCCCCATGGAGGCCATTGTGTAAATTGCCCCTGTCTGTGCATCCATTACCAATAAACATTCTTCATTTTGAATGACTACGAGTCATTAACCCTTTTATTCGTGACTTTAAAGCAGTCTTGAAGCTTATTTTGTTCAGAACTTTTAACTGCTGTTGATAACATGCTTAACATGAGAAAGCAACAAAGACCAAGTGAATGGTAAGCTTTAGTGTCTCGTGTGTGTGTGTGGTGTGGGGTGGTATTTATTTATTTTCTATATTTAAGGAGTTAAATACACAATCAGAATATGAAGCGTGGTAAATCAAACCAACTGCTCAATTTTAAGTGGGTAAAATAATCGAAATAATTTAAAAGTTACTTTTGTATTTGCAGTGATTCATTTGAACGAATCAATTTTTAAAATCTTTTTCAGTTTTTAAATTCCTTTTCAGTCATAACTGTTCAATCATTTTTATTTCCTTTATTTTTAAATTCCTTTTCAGTAGTCATTTTTTAATAATTTCCAGTTCCTTTATTTTTAAATTCCCTTTCAGTCGTCATTTTTTAATAATTTCCAGTTCTTTTATTTGTAATTTATTTTTCACTCATGATTTTCGCATGATTCTCAGTTCCTCTGTGTGATTGTCGTGTGTCCCTGCCTGCAGCAGCTCAGAGAGGAAGAGCTCGTCCAATACAGTCTACGAGCAGGGCAGCAGGCTATAGAGGAAATTACAGACGGAACGGGATTTTTTTTTTTGTAATAGTCGACGTATCTCATTCATTTAAAAGGGCATGTTTACAGCAAGCACACCATTTGCCTTTTTTAACGCGCTAAGAGATGCTGAAGCAGGATTGACTCGCTGCGTCGGTGAAAGGAGCTGTCCACCATGAGGTGCTGATCGGCGGCCTGGCAGAACGATGGCGACGGGGAAGTGGCTTCTGTACACGGGTCTCTGTCTGTCTCTCGTCGCCTTGTGTTTCTTGACAATTGCAATCTCATCGGATCACTGGTACGAAACGGACGCGAGGAGATACAAGGAACGTTGCCGAACTTTCTCGAACCGCAGGAGCGATCCGGGTTTTATATACATCCCCAACCACAGCCTTCCACTGCGAGCCAGCCGAGCGAACCTGGACCGATGGGAAAACCGACTGCTTCTGACTAGAAACCGGCGTCAGCTGTTCGCGATGAGCGCGGCGGATGAGTGCAGCAGACGCTACAATTCAACCAACATGGGTCTGTGGAGCCAATGCTACAGGGTGGGATTTGACCCAGACATCGAAGAGCTCATTCACAAAGGTAAAAACATCCAACTGAGTCTTATAGGAATGTGTTGGCTGTGTTGATGCAAAGCAAATGCTACAATAATGTGAGCCTGGAAAATGCCATTTCAAGCTAGAAGACATGTCTTCTTGCTTGAAATGGCATTTTCCAGGCTCACATTATTGTAGCATCTGCTTTGCAATGTTTATAATATGCATCAGAGTAAAATGCCATTTCATTATAATCAGTTGCACAGGGCACCGTTGGATATTTTCCTCAATATTGAACATAATGAGCATCTCTGAACATTAATTGTAGTTATACATTCTGTTCTCTATATGAATTGTAATGGCTTAGATCAGTGGTCTGCAATCGGTCTTGGAGTACCTGAGCAATACACATTTTGAATGTGTAACTACCTCATTCAGTACACTTGATATATTTTCATCAACTCATTAGTAGAGGCTCCAAGAATTTGACATGGTCTGCTAGGGTACTTGAGAACTACTTATTTAGTCCAAAATGAGCTGTACTCAGTTGACCATCTGTGTAGTTTACACATCTAAATGTGACACTTGTCCATATGCATAAGCAGGCTCAGCTCAACAGGGGACCTGGTCCAACTAACCATGAGCTTGACAACCACTAACAACTGTCTGGACCCACTTTACATCTTGGAGCTTGGGATCATACTGGGATCAGATGTAATGCTGATTCTGATTTTCTTGTTTTTCCAGGAACTATCGAGCGTTGCTCCTTTATAAGGTACTTTTACTCCTCCCCTGCAGTGACTCGAAAGGATCTTTCCTACAACATCACCAAGACTATCCAGCAAGATGATTGGCATGCCCTGCGTGAGTGGGACTTGCTCTTTTCGATCTGCATCAGTGTTATCCCAGGCCCTCTTACAAAGGGGTCTTCCCACTATGGCACTATGGTCCTCTAAGCAGTGTTACTAGTATACTACCATGCGATTAGGAATCATTAGGAAGCATGGCATTCGTTTTCACTGTTATGCTGATGATACTCAGCTCTATATTTCTTCATGCCCTGACGAAACTTATCAATTCACAAAATTAAAGAAATGCATAGCTGATATAAAAAACTGGATGACTAGTAATTTCCTACTACTTAATTCTGAAAAAAAAACAGAGATTCTAATTATTGGACAAAAAACGTCCTCACGTAATAACCTAGAATACTGTCTAACACTTGATGGCTGCTCTGTCAAGTCTTCGGTTAGGAACCTGGGTGTGCTCTTTGATACCAATCTTTCACTTGAAAGTCACGTGTCTAGTATCTGTAAAACCGAATTCTTCCATCTTAAAAATATATCTAAATTACGTCATATGCTCTCAATGACAAATGCGGAACAATTAGTTCATGCGTTCATGACATCAAGGCTAGATTATTGTAATGCTCTACTGGGTGGTTGCCCTGCACGCTTAATAAACAAACTACAGCAAGTTCAAAACGCAGCCGCTCGAGTTCTTACCAGAACCAGGAAGTATGACCATATTAGCCCGGTTCTGTCAACACTGCATTGGCTCCCTATTAAACGTTGTATAAATTGTAAAATATTGCTAATTATTTACAAAGCACTAAATGGTTTATCTCCCCAGTACTTGAGTGAGCTCTTAACGCATTATAGTCCGTCACGACTATTGCAATCTCAAAGTTCTGTATAGTTGATAATACCTAGAATATTAAAATCGACTGCTGGCGGTAGATCCTTTTCCTATTTAGCACCAAAACTTTGGAACAGTCTTCCTAACATTCTCCGGGAAGCAGAGACACTCTGTCAGTTTAAATCTAGACTAAAACACATCTCTTTGACCTAGCATACACATAACACATTATCAACTTCTATAATTCAATGTTTGGCTGCATAGATTAGGTCAGCCGGAACCGGGAACACTTCCCATAAATCTTGATGTACTCGTTACATCGTAAGAAGAATGGCGTCTACGCTAATATTAGTCTCTCTGTTTATCCCGAGGTTTACCGCACTCCACCGGATCCAAGCCGTATCCAGATCTGATGAAGGACATGCGCCTGGACACGACGACAACGCAGTCCTGAAGTGTCAACTAGTCTCTCCCCTGTGAAGGCCTCCTTCCCTTCCCTTTACCTCTGTACAGATAAAACGGTGTCAGAATAATTCCAATTCACATGGCTACACGGAAGCGATAAAAAAAACTGTATTATACATGTTTACGGCCAGACAAGTCATTTGTTGAGGTCAATTTGTAAAGAAAGACTACACGCCTGCGCACATATATATTCAAACGGTCATATCTATAGACTAAACACGTAATACGCATGTGCACGCCGTCAGCGTTTTCATAGATTCACGTTTTTGAAGTTTACGCAGAGATGATAACTTCTAAAATAAAAATTCAACGCTTGCACCTTGGAACCTATTTCAAGGTTTGTGTTCTCGAGCCACCAGGCACTGTTGTTGTGCGAATGAGCTGGTCGGAGCACATTAAGGGTTTTCTGTTAGAACGGTGTCGTATTAGCGGCCCCTAAGTAAATAACTAATGATCTTTGCAACGGAAGTGAATCAATAAAAACTAAGTTTACCTGGACAATAACTTTATTCTAGAGCTGCTGTAAAGACAAAAAAATCTGTCACTTTAATTTCCTATTATCACTGTAAAGCTGCTTTGAAACTGTATATTGTTAAAAGCGCTATATAAATGAAGGTGACTTGACTTGACTATACTTACTGGGCCCTGGATAAAGGGGCAGTCACATTAGGGAAATTTCATTCTTGGAATGAATTGGATTTCGCCCTCAAAATTTGGCGAAGCAACAGTAAACGTGACTGCACCTTAAAGCAAATGAGTGTATTTGATATAGCAGCAGAGTTTCAAGCAAGGGTATCCAATCCTGTTCCTGGAATTGCCACCTTCCTGTCAAGTTCAGCTGGAACAAACCTATCAATGCCTTCAGAATTACTAGAAATTCCTACCAGGTGTGCTGGAACAGGTTGGAGCTAAACTCTACAAGATAGTAGTAATCAACGAGCAGGATTGGGCACCCCCAGTAACTTGCTATGTTCCCCTCCAGATTTGCGTCGGATGACAGCTGGGTTCATGGGCATGGCCCTATCCATCATTCTCTTTGGCTGGACCATTGGCGTTTTGGGCTGTTGCTGGCAGCAAGGCCTCATGCATTACGTTGCTGGTCTACTCTTCCTAATGGGAGGTATGTTAATTCACTGAATTGCTCCTTAATGTGATGTTCTCCCCTATTTTTGAACAGCTACCAATTAGTATCATGTCCCACCACAGGTACCTTCTGCATCATCTCTCTGTGCACCTGTGTGGCCGGCATCAACTTCGAACTGTCTCGCTACCCACGTTATCTGTTCAGCCTCCCGGATGATATAAGCCATGGTTACGGCTGGTCCATGTTCAGTGCCTGGGGAGGGCTGGGACTGACCCTCATAGCCGGGTTCTTCTGCACCCTGGCACCATCGATTCAGCCTCCTCCACCATCCCGTACCTCCTGTCCTAAGTCTCGCATGGAGAACGGAACGGTGTGCTAAAGCTTCACACGTTGTGACACTTGATACATTAACACAAACTTGTTTATAGACTTTGTTATTCACCGTTTCAAAAATGTATGATTTACCATGGATTTCATTATGTGCTATAAATGTTTTCAATGTCAATAATTTCATCATTGGACAATAAAATGCCTCATGTAAGAAAACAATTCTACTGTTTCTACATCAGAAAAAAAGAGAATCAAACAGAGGCACTGAATACTCAATTTTATTTAAGATTTCATTGTTCCAGACCAGCAGAAAAGGGGGTAAATTCTTCTCTTTTAGCGCTTTATTTTGCATTAAATGATTTCAGCAGCATGTTAAACCCAAATGTCGGACTACATTGATTTTTTTTCCTGAAAGAATGAGTGATTGCGTTTGATAAATACTGTTTAGTATGGCCACACAGATGAGAAAGAAAAGAGTAGAACTCATTTGAAGGCATTGGAATGGGGGCATGTTAGTGTGCGCTGTCTTTTTGCCTTCAACACTCGTATTATCTGCAATCATGCCTTGACATGTCTGCCTTTATTACCATCACAATCCTTCCCAAGGTTCCAGACTCGATTCCTGATTCATACCTTGTATGAATGGCTTATTCTATAGGCAAGCCAATAAACACTTCCACAGAGGTCTTGCTCGCCTTTCTTCATGGGAATGAAGTTACTGCAGACATCCTGTAGCAGCATGTCAGGTCTCACATCACCATCCTTGCCCTAAGACGCTTTAGACAAACCCCCTGAATACAAAATGGGTTCCTCCCTAAGATATAGAAGGTTCCACTCTGTCATTAATGAAGTCCCTTCCAAAGAGGACCAGGGTCTTGACTCTACAAATGCCCTCAAACATCTTACCTGTGGCCCGTAAACATTAAGCGTGTAAGAAGCTGAGAGCATTACATAGACTTATCTTAAAATAATCCGCTTCCGTTTCCTTTGAGTGGTGGTGAGACCTAACATACGGGAAGTGTAAAGATTCACAGTATTAAATTTCAGTCTGTACCTTGGGTGAAGGAGTGAGGCCAATCAGACATGTTATTCACTTAAGCACATTCCGTTTAGCCATTATTAGTCACATGTACACATCAGTGCTCATGGTTTTCTCTGCACATTTCAATGTCAGACTCTTTTTTTCCCCCCTCAGAATCATATGTGAAGGTGTGTGTATATGTGTTAGGACCCTCAGTGTCTGCCAGACACCTTCATTCAAATCATTACCCTGCACTGATGGTGCTCATAATACAGAGACGTATGTGTGCCTTCAAAAAAAAGTGACAGCAGACAAACAAATCCTGATGGGAAAGGGATGGAGAGGGAAAGGGTAGAAAGACGAGAGCTTATGTTACGTTATTAATGGAAGTGGTATATTTGCAGTTTCATGTTTGTAATGCAGTTAAATCAAGGGTTGTCTTTAGTGACGGTCGATACCGGCACTCTGTAGGATGTCTGTGGCCGTCTGTGCTGGGGGTCTGAAGGCTGTCTGAAAGCCTGGAGGGGGGGAGTGGAACTGACTTGGGGTGAGTGTGGGCGGGGGGAGGTAGGGGGCCCAGGCGGCTCTGTGTAAGGAGAGGTGGGCCGCCGCGTCCAGGAGGCCAGTGTGAGGGGGCTGTGGGAGTGCGCTGGAGCTGGGCGGTCCGTCCATCTCTGTGAGAGCCTGCAGTGACTTGAGCCAGTGTGGCGGATTGTCATCCTGGAGACAGTCCAAACTGTTGCCTGTGGATGCTGGGATACCTGGAGTTTGGAAATGGACACGATTTAGCACTATTACCAGCAAAGCTTTTATCCGTAACTAGTTTATAAAACACAAACCGCACCTGTGATGATGGCGGGGTCCATCCAACTGGCCGCACTGTCCCAGCTGAGGCTGTGCGAGACTCCAGCTGGGCCTACCGGCACCCCGATGTGATTCACACTGGAAGTAGAGGAGGAGGATGAGGAAGAGGTAGAGTTCGGGAGGCCACCGAAGTTGATATTGATATTTGGTAGGAGTGCTCGCAGTCCGTCCTGCCACTCTTTCACATTTATGCTTTCTGAAGAGCCATTGTTTTCTGAAAGAGAAAAAAATTAATGAAACATTTTTACTTTTTGTATCCTTACATCATGTGTACACCGAATCTGTCAGAGCAAATGTTCTGGAACCATTTCTGTTGTCAGGAGTAGCAAAAGAACATCAGGAATAGAACGGGGCATCAATTTACTGTTGGTGTCACGTCACTGAATATAATGGTTTCGATTTTCTTTTTACCATTTATTTTTATATTTTCAGTTGAAATATATTTCACTTAGTTTCCAAGGCAACGTTTCTAATTTTCGTTTAAGTATTTCATTTAATATTCATATTTATATCTGCCTTATTTAAAACAAATAAAAAAGTTAACAATTCACCCGTCACAGGTAATTTGATTGACAGGCGATCTGACCAATCATAATCCGCCATCCGTCATTTTGTCCGACAAGGCAGTCAGGAGAGTTAGTAGATTAACGTCGGTGGATTCCTTCTGATATTCATTCATGTTTATTTGATGCAATAAATGAACTAGAAGGAAGAGATGATTGGTTCATGCGCAGCTTTAACGAGGCGCTACAGCGATCTGCCACGACACATTAAAGAGAACGGTATTTATTGTTTCAATTTCTTTAAAAAAAATGACCAAAAAAGTTGAGACTTTGTTTAATATCACATCTGTCAGCGCGTTGTCAGTGTCCTCTCTGCTTCGCGATGTATTTTTCACCACGTGAGAACATGATGTGTGCTGTAAGAGCGGCATGGTTTTGTCGGACATAGCAACAGTAACTAAAGGGGGCGGGTCTTTGCGAACGGTCAATTAAAAGGCAACTCGGTGCAAAATACAACAATAAACAAACTGGGAATGAGTTCAACTTGTTTCTATTTGGATCAGTGGGCTGCATCTGTAGTACTCTGCTTAGACAAGGTGTTTTAATACACACACACACAGGTGATTCATAAAAACTGGAGTGCACAAGACAGATGCATTCCCTAACCTGATATAGGAATCCCCCCAAGGCCGGTGCTGTGGTGCTGGGCCGGCATGCTCAGGTCTAAGAAATGGCTGTGTGCAGCTGCTGCGGTGGCCGTGTGGTTCAAGTGTGTGAGGTTATTGCGGGTAGGGAGGCCCATCCAGGGGTGGCGTGCGGCCATGTGTTGGGGAAGGCTGAAGGAGTTATAGAGGCCTCTGTGCTGGAGGTGAGGAAGGCGCTGTTGGCCGTTGGGGAGGCTGGTCTGATGGGAGGGGTTGGGAGAGAGGGGGGAATGCTCCTGGACTGACAGCTCTTTCTCTATGAGGTCGGCCAGAGCCTTCCGTGTGACGTCGAATGGGTCGAAGCCCAGGTCATCGTCCTGCTGCTGCTGCTTGGCTGAAGAGCCGAAACCGAAGGCTGCCTGCCAATCAGTGGAGGACGACACGGGGATAGTGTCTGCAACAAGGAAGAGAGATTGATGGGTTTACCCGATTAGCTCCGCTTACACTGAAATCTTATTGTTCCAAAATCCTACTACATTGCATGCGCCTACCTGAGGTGAAAAGGCTCTGTGGTTCTGGAGTCATGGGCCAGTCGGAGGTTCCCTGTGGTGAACTGGAGAAGGGGGGCAGGCTGCTGGGGATGGGGTTGGGATGTCTGAAATTGCTGTTGTCTGAGAAAAGAGACTGAGACTCCGCTGCCGCCCCTTCGAAGGGTGAACGTGCTGCGAGTTCGGCCACGCTGATGGGCACAACGAGGCTGGGTTTAGTAAGGCCAGGTGGAGGAGATGGGGACTCGCTACTGGATGTCTGCCAAACCAAATACAGACAGATGGATCAAAAAAACAAAACAAAAACATGATAACAATTATCAGCAATTCACTTTTTTTTAGCACTTACCTGTGATATATTTTCCCCGTTTCCTATACTTATGGGTTCTGATGGTTTCTCAATTGGACTGAAATGAAAACACAGTGTAATAAGCACGCACAAAAACAATAAGTGCCGTCACTTGATATGAGTCATTGGATATCAACACTACTGGCTAGGCTTCTCCAGTACAGTACCTGGTAGGCTCTAAGGCTGATGGGAAGGGTGGGAGGCCCATGTTCTGCTCTATTCCCTGTTCAGGGTCTGGTTCGTCTGGAGTCATGTGGTCCGAGTCTGTTAGGCAGTCTAAAAGAGGAGGGGACTTGCGATGCTCTGTGGTTAAACCGTTAACCATTTTCCCATAGCTCTGTAATGAGGGCCACCCTTCTTTATTGGTGCTATTTGGTCTGGGAATAAAATAATGCTAAGTTAAAAATGGGAACCACACTTCTAAAAGAAAAGAGAAACTTCATAACACTTTACAATAAGGTTCATTAGTTAATGTATTAGCTAACAAGAACTAACAATGAGCAATACATTTTTACACTATTTATTAATCTTTGTTAATGTTATTTAATAAAAATACAGCTGTTCATTGTTTGTGCATGTTAGTTCACAGTGTATTAACTAATGTTAACAAATATAACATTTGATTCCCAATGCATTAGTAAATGTTGAAATTAATATTAACTAAGATTAATAAATGCTGTAGAAGTATTGTTCATTCTTAGTTCATGTTAGCTAAGGTAGTTAACTAAGGAACCTTATTGTAAAGTGTTACCAGAAACTTATCATATATAATAGCTGAATTATATACACTACCATTCAAAAGTTTGGGGTCAGTAAGACTTTTTTCTTTTTAATAAATAAATACTTTTCGTCAGCAAAGACACATTAAACAGATAAATAAATGCTGTTATTTTGAAATTTCTATTCATCAAAAAATATCGCAAAAAATGTATCACAGGTTCCACACAAACTATTAAGCAGCACAACTGTTTTCAACATTGATAATAATAATGATTTCTGAAGGACCATTCAACACTGCATAATCTAATAATACTGTTACTTAATAATTTAATAATATTTCATACTAACCCCAAACCTATGAACGGTAGTGAATATTTTTTTCTTTTTATATATTTGAATATAATTAATTATCATATAATTATTTAATTATAAACATAATTATCTAACTATCAATTATTGCGTATATTGCAAAAATAAGGCAAATTTTCACAAAAAAAACTGGATATGGTTATCATGATCGGTGTGTAGCAATAAAATTCAAGATTAAAAGCAACACCTCTGAGTGGAGTTGGGTTTGCTCTTCGACTTCTCCCCACATGTTGAGGTTTGTAAAAAGTTAGGGTTCGCTTTGTAAAGGTCTTGGAGTAATTTTTGTTCATACTCTTGATGTTTCCCAGCCTAAAAACAAAATGTACACACACAGAAAGAGCAAAATCATTTTCAAAATGTCATTTAATTTATGCATTGACTTGTCTGAACTGATCGATCTGCATAAATCGCTCACCTGCATTTCTTCTTTTGTAAAACTAGCCGCTTCATCCCCCAGTTCATGTAAATACATGCAGTCTGGTTTGGGACACTGCATGCTTTTAAGAAAATAACTGCAGTACTTTGTTGTACCTAAAGAAGCCTGGAGACACAGAACTACTTTAATAACAAACAAAAATTGATAGAAGAATAAATGTAATATACATGAATTAACACATGAAGAGATGAGAATAAATAACACTAAACTTTAAACGTCGTATCATAACACTTCTAAGGGACGTCACGTCCTGAATCATATTTGTTAAAAGGACTGTGCTGTGATGGTTTAACACTTACCTTAAGTGTTCTACCATCCACTATGACATTGTTCACACACTGTATTGCTCTAAGGGCGTCCTCTGAACGGATGTAAGTTACATAGGCACTGGCACTAGGACCCTGTGGAGTGAAAGGTCAAAATATAAGTGTGTGTTTTCTTTACTCTACTGTTTTGCTGTAGCCTTAAAGGAACAGTTCACGCAACAAAGAAAATTCTGTTATCATTTACTCGCCCTCATGCCTCATTTTGTTTATCTTAGATATAGTCCATTCTTCTGCTGAAGCCATTGACTTCCATTGCATGGAAACAAAAATACGAAGTCAATGGCTACCGTTACCCACATTCTTCAATCTTCTGTGTTCAGCAGAAGAAAGAAATTCATACAGGTTTGGAACAACATGAGGGCGAGTCAATGATGACAGAATTTTCATTTTTGGTAGAACTATCCCTATAAGCCAGAGACTTTTCCCACACACGAGAGTCACATGGACATGAAGTTTTTCCTACCTGTGAACCTGCATATGATGTGCTGTTATTGATGACCACTTTATGAATTTTGCCGAACTTCCCGAAATATTCTGGGCGCTTTAGAACCTACGAAATGATCAAAGTGACAGTGATTCCTTCAAGTGAATTATTGCATGAACGACAAAACCGACACTACGCTGAATTAAGCCCACTTATTATATATCACACAATCAAACAGTGAAATGACTCTGAGGGAGGAAATTTCCTTTTGTTCAGCAAAATGTAAACGGCTCCCTGATGAAAACGCTCTATTTTTGTGCCATTCTCATTTACCTCCCACAGGAAGTGATACATTTCTCACTGATGTGATATGGGCACAGGGTGATCTGCCCTTCTTTGCATGATCAGTGATTTAGATACATGTGCATTATATCGTAAATTACTACTTTTATTGTAGTACTTTTAGATTGTACACTACTGTTCAAAGGTTTGGGGTCAGTGAGATTTTTCTTTCAATGATTCCAGGGAAAAAAAGAAAAGTGTATCACGGTTTCCACAAAAATATTAAGCAGCACACCTCTTTTCAACATTGATAAGAAATGTTTCTTAAACAGCAAATCAGCGTATTAGAATGATTTCTGAAGGATCATGTGACATGGAAGAGTGGATGCTGAAAATTCCAGCTTTGTCATCACAGGAATAAATCACAATTTAAAATATCTGGGAATTATTTTCATTTGTAATAACATATCAGAATATTACTGCGTTTACTGTATTTTTTTATTAAATACATGCAGCTTCGAATAATCTTCTTTCAAAAACATTTAAAAATCCTTTATAAACAAAAAAAAAACTGACCCAAACTTTTGTACTAATTTTGAGTTAATTTCATAGAGGTAGCAGCTAGTTAATCATTATCAAGTTAATTGTTAAAGTCTATTCAAACAAATGCAATAAATAACATTAAAATTTGAAAAAATATTGACGTTCATAATTCAATAGATCCAAATAAAATAAAAAACTGAAAACAGTCACTATATAATAAAAACCACAAAAAAGACATCAACATTGTCTAATATGATGAATCACCTCTGCGTCCGCGAGTCTTTGAGAAAGTCCCACCACGAACACGAGGTTTCGCTGCACCACGCGGACGCTGGCCAGGTGCTTGCGGTTCTCCGTCACCTTCTGCTTCTTTTCATTCTGCTTCTGCTTCTTCTCGTTCTTTATCCTCTGGATCTCCTCTTGTGACAGTGGCTTGTATACTGCCGGATCCTCCGGGTAAGGCTACAGGAGACACACACAACTCGTTACCTCGCTTGAACCCGTATCCCGAGGGCTAGCATGCTCAAAGAACTCTGCAAATAGGTCAAGTTTTCAGGTTGACACCATTGCAGTGAATGAAATGAACCACATCGCGATTACACTTGGGAAGTGCGGTTTGCTAAAAAAGTGGTGCAACATGCTTTAGCCACAAATGCATAACCAGGTTTTTAGAACATTTAGGCCAGTTAATCAGACAATATTTCGCCACTGCGCTTGTGCATAATTTTTTTTTTTTACAATCAACAATAAAATATAGTCATGGCAACTTCTTGTTTAAATACATATCAACCATCCAGTTCTCTAGATTCTGCTACTACGTTCAGTGGTTTTGTTTCAGAAACTAGCTTGTATATTGGGCAACAAGTGGCGAGCCAACACACTAGCAGAAATAAAACTTTAATGAGCCAATACATCAATCATTCTTCCAAAACACGTTTTTGTCTTACCATGATTTACTATGGTAAGCCTGCTATACGCGTTTATATTTTAGACTTGATCGGATATTTTTTGCGGGAAACTGCATACATGTGTAGAAAAAAAGTTGGTCTGGCTAGTTGGTCCGTGTGTATGGTGTGGAAGTGACAGGTTAGTTATCACAATGAGCGAGAAAGGTTGACATGGAGCCTAGGGATGCACAATGATATCGGAACAACATCGGTATCGGCCGATAAAAGCTTAAAATGACCATCATCGGCAGATATGAATATTACTGCCGATGAGCCTTGCCGATAGAGTGGCGTTTCCTATGAGCAAATCAATGTGTGTATATTAGACGTGTCGCGTGCAGCTCTTAAAGAGACAGTATCTATAATATGCTGCCGCTTGTCCTTAAAGTCCCACTCCGATCATATTTTGAGCTATTTTTAAACATTCCCAGTGGTCTTTAAATTATGATTATGCCATTTTTAGCCAAAATCACAAAACCTGTGCCGTTTTCTGGGACTTTGCTTCAGCAGAGCAGCAGTAGCTCATTAGCAATTCGCCTCTGCGTTGTGGGCGGAGCCATTGGCACGGAGACGCCCCTCCCCCTGCCCGTTGCTGAGAGCTCTGTCTCTCCCGCTAGCTTACATCCCCAATACCGGTGGGGCAACAGTATTATATACACGTTAATTATTATTATCCGAAGTTAATCAAAGTTATCACCGATCACCGATCATTATTTCACTCCAAGACGTCGCGTGTGGAGACGCCCAGTGGAGTTACTACGTCACAACTCCAGTCTATTTTAGCCGGCATTTTAGCGTCTGCTACTGATTCACAGCCATTTGAATGTAGAAATACTCAGAAATACAACTTTGAGCTTATTTTTCTCAAGATATGTCCTCTAACATCAGAAAAATGCCACAAGAACATGTTAACACCTAGAAAAACATTATTTTCATCGGAGTGGGTCTTTAAAGAGATACTGCACCCAGAAATAAAAATTCTGTCATTGTTTACTCACTCTGTTGTTCCAAACCTGTATTAATTTCTTTCTTGTGCTTAAATATACTATGGTATATTTATATACTAAATATATACTAATATACACTGGAGTACAGCAACTGTTTGGTTGGCCACATTCTTCCAAATAACTTTTATTTTCATTTTCAACAGAAGAAAGAAATTTATTTGGGTTTAAAACAACTTGAGAGAGTAAATGATGACAATTTAAATTTTTGGGAGAACTATCCCTTTAATGTTAATAAAACAACAAAACACAAAGAGGAAATCACTCACTGCTCTTGACTGAGAACTTGAATAGAAGCTTTAATAAGCTTTTTTTGCACTTAAAAAAAATACAAATATATCGGTACCGGCATCGGGCAAAATTAGTTTGAAAATATCGGCATATCGAACATCGGCCAAAATCCAATATCGTGCATCCCTAATGGAGCAGCTAAATCGCAAACCACCCGTTTTAAAAACAAAGCCAAACAGAGGAGAGTCTGCTGTCAAAAAGAGAACAAGAAAGAGCTCGTAATTCAGAGATGGCGAGAACTGAGGGATTTGAAATGTTGTAAAAGCGACACGGAGATGACGTTTTTATTACTCGACAGGGGAGTAAAGTATTTTACTGAAAAGATAAACTGTCTGCCATATGTAGCGCTCTAACAGAGGTCATTGTAAAGTAATAACCTCCGAACACGCCGAGTATTGGTATGGTTGGTATTAGAATGTGTTTCGCAACTAGATATATAACAATACAATAAACAATCATCAGAAGCTCTTACCTTTCTGCAAGCAGGGCAGAGGCCGTTCTCGTCTGTGCGGATGCGGTGCCAGCAGAAACGGCAGATCTGGTAGCCGCAGGTGCAGGGGAAGAAGTTGACATCGTCGATCTCCAGCGGTTCCATGCACAGTGGGCACTCCATGGGGTCTTCCTTCAGCTCTGGACTGCGGGACATCCTATCGCACGTAAGTTCAGGAGAGTCTCTGGCAGGTTGGCCAATAGGCTGATGCAAAGTCACAGAAAGTAGTTTGGGATGAAGTGAGATTTGATTTAAACACAGCAGCCTGGATGATGACAATACTTTACTCTAGTACATAAATGCTCTTGTTAAATATTCATATCGAAAAAATACATGCCGTTAGCTCAAAACTAATTTAATAGCCATTACAAATGAAGATAGGCAGCTGTCATAGGCTCAAAGCAGTAAAAAACATCAAGCTACCACAAAGCACATTAAGCCTTTTCATGTTACTCTCAATACAGTCAGTTAGCCCAGTTGACTATAAACATGCTGATGTATTGGGATTGCAGAATAGGATCACTGGGTCACATTAGAGATGAGTGTATCACAGGTATTTGCAGTCCACGCACAGATATAAAAAAAAAATAACCCGTTAAAATTAAATTGCGTCCACATTTTAACACTGAATACAGAACCAAAGTTATATTCACAACAACATACTATAGCTAACGTTAAATGAACTGCAAATCACAACATGCGATTCAGACTGTCTTTTGTGCAACACTGACAACATTGTATCACAACAGACGCACTTATAAACGACGCAGTTCATATTTATTCAGAAAAATATAATTTCTAAAAGCAAACTACTACTTATTTTCAGCGAAAGCATAAATGAAAGATTCCCACTTATATCTCTCACATCACCCCAGATCAAACACTATGTTTAGATTCGCAGACCTCCGTAGAGCCCGTTTCGGCTTCAAAATGACAATAATTAAATAAACACCACATTTAATCCATATTTTAATATCTATGAATCTTTATTAAAACCCCAATTATTGATATCTCGCATCATGTATGTCTAGCGGCGCGTCAGTCGCGCTGAAAGCCGGTCAGGTGTCTCCACAGCTGGGACAGACTTCAACTGACATAACACAACGCCTAAAACATCGATTTCACTCCCCGTCAGACAATAACACACAAACCTAAAGGCACGCATATTTTGAAATGCTTATAAAAGAATAAAATGACTTTCCTCACATATATTTTTGTCGACAACGAGTGTTTTCTGAACGTTTCTATTTTGCGGCCTACACACAGCTAAAGCCTGCGACTCTCCTACTGATCGGCCCGGCAACTAGAGGAGGAACCGCTGCCAGTCCACCTTTGACTTCACCTTTCACTTAAACTCAATGTTTTATGCTTTAACCACGGGGTTAGTCTGCTTCAACACACATATGCAAACCTAATACCGCTGAAGTAATTATATTCGGGTGTATGGATCGCGATTAAAGCAGTTGTTTTGTAGGGTACTCACTTCAACTAGCTGGTCCTGTATTGCAGGGATTCCACTCCAAGGGATATTGACTCTAGTTTAGGCGGGGGTTTCTGCCTTTCAACTGATCAGATGTGCCTATCTGATAGTTTGGAATGAGCACTATTCCACAGCTCAGATGTTCAATATTGATTAGATGTTTCCTACTCAGTTTTACTGTTTATTTAGGTAGCAGATTCTTTACCACCATCTTACACTGAAATGAGGAGGGAATACAGTAACCAGTCACCTCTCATTGAGTTTGCGCAAGATGCGATGCACAATGTATTGTGGGAGATGTAGTTTATTTTGTAAAAGTAATTTTCAACATACATCAGCAATGTTCTAGATTCGTCACTAGGGGCGATACAAATTCATGTTATCAGATTTAGGAAAAGTCATTTTTGATAGAAGTATTTTAATAAAAAAAAATAAAAAAATGCTGCATAGGTTAAAACAAATTATTTCAAAAACTTTTTTACTTTATTTTTAAAGTATCATAATTTTTTATTTGAAGTTCACCAAATAGTGTAGTATATACATGTCATGTCCTTTACAATTTAATAATAATTATACAATAATTAAATAATAAAAATGTGTTTGTTATTTTAACCAAAATTTTAAATACAATGCAAAAACGGTGTAGTTTATATAATTAAAAATCAGTAATTAAAAAATAGAGGACCTAACTCTGCGCCTCTAAAAAAAAATACCAGCTATTTATCACAAGTATGTTATAATACTGTAAAATGCTAAAATCATAAATGTTTAGTACAGTCATGAGGTAGGATTTTCACATTGCTGATGGTGTCCACCACTACCGATAAGCTCAATGTGATACAGCTTTCGATCCATTCATTTTAACTATAAATCAATGTTCAACTTCAATTCATTAAAACACACTTGAAAGCTGCATCCACAACATAAACTCCTCAGTACGCACCAATCATTGAGTTTGTTTGCTATATAAAACATCACAAAAGTAGCATATGTCCCATCGGATGCACTGTGACTGTAGAAGCCTGCTGGTAAGATTTCTCCAGTAGCACCTCAATGCAGTACATAAGATCCACGGGGAGGAGTCGGATCAAGATCCAAGGGGTGGAGATGGGTAGGATTAGGGGTGGGTTTAGGGATTAGGGGTGTGTTTAGGGATCAGGGGGCGGAGCTGGGTAGGTTTAGGTATATGTAAGGTGGGAGGAGTTGGATCTGGATCCGACTCCTCCCCGTGGATTTCATGTTCTGCAGTGAGGACCATCTCAGATTTCTGCCTCTTTTAGATTGTATTTCAGTCCTCCATCCACACACATGTAGGCTTTGACCAAAGTTGAGAGTGTGACTTTTCTGGATGGATGACATCGGCTGTCAGAAATGGATCTATTGGATGAGGAGACAACAAGGACGTGCGGGCGGCAAGGAGACCCATTCGCACACAGCTGTCTGTTTCCATCCCTTGAAGGATCCCAACCATCATTGCTCCAGCAAAACTAGATGAGATAGAGAGAGACAAATGTGAAACAGTTTTATTCATTGTGCATGATGTTAAATACTTCTATTAACATACCTGTCACCAGCTCCAGACACATTTACTGTTTCTTTAGAGCTCACAGCCAGCGCAGGATAATGAACAGCACACAGTCGTCCCTTCTGCTATAAAAAGGAATAAATAATGTGCAATATTTTAATATTACAGTAAAAGGGTTTAAAAGGCAGAGTCAGCATAAAACGGAAGTTGCAATCATCTTTTCTTCCCTATTGTGACGTATATCCGAGTGAAACGGCTTCTCAAACAAGAAAAAAAATGTAGGGCGGGACTTTTTTTTTGTCCATCGGGAATTAGTCTATGCGCTAAAAGTGTTAGACCAATCACAAAAGACTGGGCCTTCTGACTAATCAGAGCAGAGTAGACCAATCACAACACATTGGGCCATCTGACCAATCAGAACAGAGTAGACCAATCACAACACACTGGGCCATCTGACCAATCAGAGCAGAGTATACCAATCACAACAGACTCAGAGCCTGAACAGACAGAGCCATCTGACCAATCAGAGCACAAAAGACCAATCACAACAGACTGAGCCATCTGACCAATCAGAGCACAAAAGACCAATCACAACAGACTGAGCCATCTGACCAATCAGAGCACATAATACCAATCACAACAGACAGAGCCATCTGACCAATCAGAGCACAGTAGACAAATCACAACAGACTGGGCCATCTGACCAATCACTACATACTGGGCCATCTGACCAATCAGAGTAGAGTAGACAAATCACAAAAGACTGGGCCTTCTGACCAATCAGAGCAGAGCTGAGCAGGCTCTCAGAAATGAGGGGTTTAGAGAGACCGAATCTTTGATCAAATTGTTTCAGACACTGTGAGAAAGAAGTTGATGTGCAATCTATATCATGAGAAAATTAAAGTGTTTTCCGACCTTGGATGCATGTAAACCTATTTTAGAAGACACAATTTGGAGTAAAATAACATAATAGGGGAACTTTAATAATATTTACTTTATTGTCCTCGAAAGGCAATTTGTTAAAGACAGAAGTAAACATACAGTACATGTACAGCAACACAACACACAATCATTTTATTATAAGTAATTTAAAACCATGATCACAGCAGGTATAAAGGAATTATTTTTCTAAAGGAACACTAAATCTATTTGATTCACACAAAGGGATTTTAAATCTCCAGCCTGGGGGAAGCAGTTGAAATTCATTAAACAATGGATTGGTGAGATCGGAAAGGACTGACTGGCCCTTCCTAGTCGCCATTTGTTCATTAATGTGTGTAATATTCCTTAAGTCTGTCCCCACTATCTTGCTGCACATTATAACTGTTACTCAATTTACTCCGATTCCTCACATTGGCGTTGCTGTTCCAACAAATAATAGAAAAACTTAAGAAAGATTCAATAAAACATACAGATTCATAAAATAAACTATATTACTCCATATTAAAAACTACGAAGTTTCCTCGGAAAATGCATACGCTGGAGAGCTTTCTCTCTAATAATATCAGTGTTTGCTTCAAAATGTATTTTATCATCAAGTACTGTCCCTAAATATTATTATTGCTTGACCACTTCTCCCTTTATGACAGCAGGCAAAACAGGCACAGAGTTCTTTTGTTTTAGAAGCATTAATATTTAAAAATGAAGCATCACACTATTGAATAAAATGACCTACTGTACCACTGGACAATGACTACCATCTGACTCGTTGAGGAGAGACACAATCACTGAATCATCTGCGACAACGGATAGTAAATCATTTAAATAATAAGCCCATCATACCCGATTTTGCTTTCGTGGCTGCAAATTTACAGTTCCAGCATCATGTTCTCCACACACCAGCACACCCAGCGAACCTAAAGTGACCACCACACAATGTAGATGCTCCAGCAGGGGGCGGCAGAGAGCCGGTACACAGCCTAAAACATCCTCAAGCGATCTGGGTAACTCTGAAACAAAATGATGCTTTGATTACTATTCAAGAAGCTCTGACACTTCCTATCCCGTAGTCAACCATTTGATTATTTTAGGTTGTAGCTCACTACATTACCTGTAGGAGTGGGCAGATCTAGTGTCTGATTCATGGTGCAGAGCTCAGCCAGGTTGGGGGAGGTGTAGGACAGGGCTTTCCAGCTCTCTGACAGGAAGGGCTTACAGGCCTTATCGGCATCCGTGGGCTCAAACCACACTGCAGCAAAAGAAAGACATAGATATGCACATAACATCTGACTTGAAACTATGATGTCAACACTCGGAATGAGTAGGCTATTAGATAAGTGAGTTTACCAGGGACTGCATGTTTCTTGGCGATACAGCACACGTAATCAATGGTTGAAACCGGAATGTTGCCATCAAGAACTACTAGAGATGCTGATGCAAGTTGATCCTTAAACTGAGATACCTGAACATAAAAACAAAAGATTTATGCTATCAAAATAGTTGTTACCGTTGCTTTAAAGCCCCTTTGTTGACGTATTCATTCTTTCTTTTTTTATTGATTTCCTACTTGCTAGTTGGTTGCAGGTGTTATTAGGGGGTGGGGCAGTCTTACTCTAAAGAGCATCTGATTGGACAAAATGAGTAAGTGCAAGACGAGTCATCAATATTTTTCCTCTGTTTACCTGGAATAAAGTGACTGCATTTTAAATGTGTTTTTTTCAAGGTTTCGAATTAGCGTGCATTTGGTCTCCAAGCTAACACAACTGGACTAAAAGCCACAAAGTTACACTTTTGTGATTGTACAGTTTTGGGGTCAGTAAGATTTTTCTTTTAGAAAATAATAATAGAGTTATACATTGTGTCAAAGACCTTGTTACAAAAGTTTTATGTTCTTTTGAACTTTCTATTCATCAAAGAATCCTGAAAAAATGTGTCACGGTTTCCACAAAATTATTAAGCATCGCAACTGTTTTAAACATTGATAATAATAAGAAATGTTTCATGAGCAGCAAATCAGCATATTAGAATGATTTCTGTAGGATCATGTGACACTGAAGACTGGAGTAATGATGCTGAAAATTTGGCTTTGCCATCACAGGAATAAATTACAGTTGTAATAATATTTCACAATATTTGTTTTTACTGTATTTTTGATCAAATAAATGCAGCCTTGGTGAGCATAAGAGAACAAACACATTAAAAAAAAATCTCACAGACCCCAAAACTTTTAAACGGTAGTGTACTCTGAATATACGTACATACTGCTCTTGTATTTGCTGATGGATGTCCATGTCGCCCAATCCCAGGCTCAACTCTCCAGACTCAGTTATGACAGCACAATAGGTTGCAGTCCTTTGGTCCTGTAATCTGGCAATTGCACTTGTATTCTGATGAGTAAAATGCAAAAATAATAATAAAAAAATACAATGACCTACAAAACTACAATTTTTGTCTATAAGACAATAAAATGCAAAGTAGAAAATATAACTCACCATGTGTTTACAATAGTTTAACACGGCGTCGCTATGAGAGTCTTTGCCGATGGCAGAGATAAAGAGAGGTTTGTATCCTAATCGGCTTAAACAATCTATAGGAAATACAGGGACAATTGTAAAAAGAGGAATTGTACATATTCATTCATAATAATATGAATGACACATAACATACCAGCAATATTTCTGCCCACTCCTCCAAATGACTGGCACACACTTCCTGGATTTGTCTGACCAAACTGAATTGAATACAAATATTACCTGCATACTGTCATAAACAAGTAACTTAAGCTCCTGTAGCTTGTTATTAGACTTACCACCAATTTCTTTGTTGTTCCTTTAGCGATGAAATCAACGTTTATTCCACCGATAACAATCTGAGGGAAATTCATTGTTAAGTGTGTTTTGAATTAGCTTTTATGTTCATATTTTCATATTTTAATTTTGTTATGTGCTTTTGTCATTTTTATTCGATTTTCTATATTTTTATTTAGCTTGAATTTATTGTTATTTCAGTTTTAGTTTTAGTCATTTTAGTAACTCAACTTAAATTTATTTATTCAGGCATTATTTCTAATTTTCGTTTATTTTTTTTGAAGTTCAAGCGTTTCGTCTAATATTTATACATTTAATTACAGCTTTATTTCAATTAACGATTATTTTAAAATCATTTTAGTTTTAGTTAGCAACAACAACAACACTGAAAATAAAATTTATTTATTTTGCATTAGTCTTTCCATAAAAGCTTACCATATCACTTCCAGTTTTGGAGTCCATTCTCTGGTGCATTGACTTTTGGGTCTTACTATCACCTCTGAAGTTGCCTCCACTTTTTTCTTTGTGTTTAGAAAGGGCACATGCAATCTGACTGCCCACCTTGGCATTGTTATGGATGAGTCCAATATCTGAAAATGAATGAACTTCAGGAAAATACCACAAACCATAAGGTGCAGACCACTTACACTACAACCACACTATGCAATAGGTACATATGAATTATGTATCAGTGTTTAGAAATCAAAATGTCATTCTAAGTATATAAGAACATAAGCAAAACTATGTCCTGTGTCTTAAATGGATACTGGCTTGCAAGGACTTCCCTTTAGTGAGCTCATTGACTCGCTGAAGGATAAAAGGGGTGACATCTCTTCCTGTGACACCTTTTGAGCTTCAAATATACAAAGAAAATGTTTATCATCATATATGGCAACTGTTATATCCAGACTCCAGGCATTATTTTTCTCTACCTGGCCTCAGTCACAGCTGTTTGTATGGCGTCTTCTATCAGTTGTCCCGTGGCTGCATGTTCCTCTGGGATGGGAACGGCCAACAGAAGACCACTTTGCAGCCCCAGAGATAGTGTGCTTGCTGTTGAGAAAAGAGAGTGTTTAAGAGCTCTTCATCATGAATGACTAAGCAGGATGAGTTACATTAGAGAAACATTATCTATGATCTTTGTTTCAACTAGCTCTTTCAATTACAATCACTACAGCTTTCGGTAAATGTGTAATATTGACATTTACTCAAATGTAGGTGCGGTAAAAGCTTAAACACTCAGACTTGCCAATAAGATCTGCCGCTTCTTGAGGACTGGAGACATGGTAAGGAGAAGTAAATCCACTTTGCCGAGAGAAGAAAGCCGGGAAGCTTTTTGAATCTCCATATGTGGCCACACATACACCCTGAGTTTCCTGTAAATAAAAGCATTGATCTATGAATGAGAACTTAAGTATATAAGAACTTAAATCAAAACTGACCCGGTTTACTAGGGGTTTTACATTTTGTCTATTATTATAACAATTTTAATATTATGGTAAGAAATACATTTAAATAATTAATATAAATAAAATAAATATAAAATACAAAAACATTTTCAGTGTTATTAGATTATTAGTGTTTCTAAAGATTAATTTGAAAGAGGCACATAACTGCTGGCAAAATGTTTTTTTTAATAAAACTTTTGATTAAAGAAAGGCGAAATAAATTGAAATGGATGCTACCTGACAAGAGAAAACAGAAAGCATCTTCCACACAAGCCCCCAAAGCAAAACGTAAGAAGACTGTCGCCATAGTGTTACATTTGACCATAATGCTGTTTAAAGAGTAGACAAAATACGATATACCATTTTCAGTGAGAAACCTACTCTTACAATAATGGTTTTGTTAATTCTATGCCAATTCGACTGTCTGTGGGTTGGGATACAAAAATGCAAAAGTACAATCTGTAGTTTTCTTGAAAGTCCTGGAGCTGAAACTTAACAAATGAAACAAATAAACAGGAATTCTTGGTCCAGGTAGCACGGAGAAAGAGTAACATTGTTCATTTACATATACAACCAACATTGTAACAATAGAAATTGGGTTGAAAATCACCGAACGTAAGTTTTAAGTCAGCATCAGATGACGCCAAAGACAGCTTGCAACTTGACAAACCCAGTATTTTTCTTGTGTTTACATGAAATCGTGTAAAAAATGGTGACTGGGTTTGAGCACTTACCAAGAACTCAAGAGTGCGACCAATATCTAGGATGGATTTCACCCCAGCAGACACAACAGCAATAGGTGTTCGACCCAGTTCGGTGAGGTCTGCGCTCACATCCAAGGCTGCAAGAGATAATATGCCAGTCATTGAATATAGGCAGTATACTTTATGTATAATGTGCATATTTCACATGGAAATAAGGACAATTGTTAAATAAACGTGCAGTTTTCTCCATCTCTATGTACTCCTCCAATGCCTCCGGTTACAAAGACAGGAATCCCAGCTTTGTGAGCCACAATCATTGTGCCGGAGACTGTAGTGCCACCTGACAGACCCTGCATTATCAAAAAAAAGACATTTCACATTAAAATGTATATTCATATGATTCAAATAAAAGTTTACATAAGTTCCAGACCTTGCTGATGACATAAGGAAGGTCTCTTCTGGACACTTTTAGTGCTGTTTTGCTCTGTGCTAGGAAGTCCAGTTCATCCGAAGAAAGGCCCACATGAATCCTCCCCTCAAGAATCCCAATGGTTGCTGGGATTGCACCTTCAGCCCTCACAATACCTTCCACTTCCTTTGCTGTGCTGAAATACAGAGAAAATGCAGCCGATTGGTAAATACTGAATCCAGATATGTATCAGATGTTTCAGAGCACTGATTCAAAGTTCTCCACCTTCTAGTCTTAGTAATAGTACAACAGAATAATTATTAGATAATTATTATTTATTACTATAGTAATAATTAGCAATAGTGCAACAGAATTAGTCTGTTCTGTTTTTTAAGATAAAGGGGCATGTGACAACCCTGACTTCAGAATGATGTGAGTGAAAGTATTTGACAACACTGTAAGAGATTTATCATCTTCTTTTTTTCTTTTTTTTACCTGAGATTGAGAGGATAAGGCATTCCATGTGTAATAATAGTGCTTTCCAGAGCCACAACTGGCCTGTGATCCACTAAAGCCTCTTTCACATTAGGATGGATGGTAAACAGGCTGTCTGTATGGAGAAATAGGGAATAGTCCACCCAATCAACACTGTATTCAAACCACTGTACCATTAAACATTCAAATTTTGCGACCCAAGACCTCAGTTTCTCAGAGTCAGGTAGATTGATCGCGACAAATGTTTCTAATTGACCATACAGTAAGTGTTCTTCTCAGAACTTTCTGGCAGAGGTTTCTCAGAGTTATGAACAAACGTTCTTCCGGTAACATTAATAGAATGTTCGTTCAAAGTGATTTGAAATTAGGACAAGGTTTCTCTGAGTGTAAATCTCTTTAATGTGGAGATGTGGTTTGTGCTACTTTACCTTTTTTGCAATGTCTGCTGGATGAAATTGTAATGCAACGTCTAAAAAGAGCAGATAACCTCCACATCATCTTCAAAACAGGATCTTCAGGTCAGCAAAACTCTTAATTCGAATACAACAGAAAAAAACATCAAACCACCGCCTGCTGGAGGGTTTCCAAACTATTCAAAGGGGAAAATGTGTCATGCTCTGTTTGTTTGAGACAAGCGACGTGCTGAAATCAAACTGTAACAATCCTGCACACGTTTCAAAAGAAATCACTAAAGAATAAATTCAACATACGGGTCCTCTACGTAAACAATTCAGGACTTCAACATTCAGTAAAGAGTGAAAGAAAACAAGCTGTGTTTGCTCATTAAAACTCTTCTCACGCGCTACTTACTAGTAGTGACTTCAGTCACGGTTCGGCTTAAATCAATCCCAATCTTTATTTTGGATAATAACTTGTCAAGTTAAGCTATTTGCAGCATTCTTCTCGGCTCGAATCCACTAGGATGAACTTTGATCCGGTTGGGTCTGTTTGAACTAGTCGAGAATCCCATCAATTGACTTACTCAGAACTCCTGTCAGAACTGCAATTGATTCATTAATCATTTTTGGAGAATACAGTCTCTATACTTTCAAAATAAGTATCCGGTTTAATAATACATAAAGTAACATTTCAAAGTGATATATTATTATTAAAATATATATATATATATATATATATATATATATATATATATATATATATATATATATATATATATAGGCTATATGTATATTTTTTTAAATCATTGGTCTCCATATATTCTTAATAAATCATGTACGTGAGCCTCAGAATATTATTGACATATTTTTTGGTTATAGGTTCGTCACAACCCTAATTCTTTTGAAAATGTATTAATTCCTTGACACTTCAAAAATTACTGAAAAAACAGACAATACCAATTTCATGTGTGGAAAAAAAAGTGGTCTGTGCAGTTTATTTATCATAGAAAATATTTTCTTCTGTAGCTTACAGTACAGCATGGCACTAGCAAAGCCAGGATCATGGGTTCAATTCCCAGAGAATGCAAAAATATTAAATGTGTACCTTGAATGATAAAATCTGTACATTGAATGCATTGTAAATAGCTTTAGATTTAAACATCTGCCAAAAGTAAATGTCTTATATTTTGATATGTTTTGTCAAAAAGTAATATCATAACTCGATATCCCATTTTATACATACAGTAGACAAAAGTTTAGACTCATAAAGTTACAGTAGTCTGATAATGCCAAGCTTAATTCAAAGAGATTTGCAGAGGCTGTAAACATAAAGCATGTTGTGCGACAGCAGGTTTGGTTGCTGGTAAACCTTTCACATCTATAGTTGTAAAGCTACTCAGAACCGGACCACTGGAGTGCACATCTGTGGTAAGAACTGAAGAATTCTCGTTCAGTAATATGCCTGTCTCTGCGATGGAACACTTTAATAAATGTTCATCATGACACTTAATCATATTGACAAATGCATGAGCTTTATGTTCTTCAATCAGCTTATAGCATACAGTGTCAGGGTTATAGTTTATAGGAAACATTGACTCCAAGATGGTTTTCTCTTTTTCATCATCAGTGTCCAAAAGCTCCATTTCAAACCAGTTTGGATTCTTCAGCTGGTAATTGTGAAAAGTTTCAATAGCATCCCGAAGGGCTCGTCCTGAGGGACAGTTGAAGTAATCATTCACCCTAATGCCTTCAATGCATTTAACCCGCCCTGGCTCATGTTTTTCCATGTCTAAGATCCGGAAGTAAAGTTCCTCAAAGTGCTTCATGAGCTTGTACTTCACCACCACGTTAAAAGGTGCTGGAACATCACCCTCACAGCACACGTCATCGAAATAAGCCACCATGTACTTGTGGAAGGATGAGGCGTGAACAAAATCCGGTATAATGAGGCTCAGGGCTGGCGTGAGCATGTCTCCTATGGGTGAACGTTCATCCTCCTTCAGTCTCGCTTTGCGCTCACCGCACATGGCCTTCCACTTCGCTTGTACGCCTGGAGAGCACAGGATCAGGACTTTGTCTGAGGACTTGGAGATTCGTTCCCTTTGCGTATCTAGCCACTGAATTCTGCCAATTGTGCTGAGCCAGGCGGAGTCCAGGAGATCCAGAGTGACGTCTGTGCCACATTTAGCCCTCAGGAAGGCACATAACTTCAAAATGATCTCTTTGTACAGGGGGTGGTCCAGAGAGTAGATGATGATGACTCTCTTGTGCTCTTGAACGGGATTCCACTCCAGTTTACCCTTTGCACAGGTAGAGATGTCTGAGGACGGCGTTTCTATCAAAAGTCATGATTATTATTAAGAAACCTTCAAAATGTATTCAATAAATAAAGAGTAAGTGGAAGAATCAGCAAAACAATTGAAAAGTGCAGAACAATGTAGCCAATATCTGATTTTATTACACAATAGAATGCCTCAACTGGGTTCCGGAAGTAAAAACTCAATTTATTTTCTCCATATGGGAAATTGATTTTTAATGATAACGTAAAACACTTAAAAAAGCAGACCTACTGTGAGCTACGAGGTTGTTAATCGATGATATATGCTTTTGTTGAAGCCATCTGTTCACGTTATTTCAAATTATTTTTTTTAAATAATTGCATTTAACAGTGAAATTTTCAGGTGAAAACTACATTACCCATGAATTCCACCTATTTAGCCTATAACCATTTTAATTTGATTATGTCGTTTGCAATGCTTCATGGGATTTCAGTTCTTTCTCACTAAATCCGTTGAGTCCTGTACCTTTGTCTTTGCAAATTTAAGTTACATGCTTATTTATTTGATCTTTTAATTTACACTAACCTTTATGTGAGTCCTTGTTCTGCAAAAATGCAACACAGCAACCAACTGCTGTCAATATCCCTAACAACAGTCCCAGTATCAGTCCCAGTATCAGTCCCAGTATCACCAAAGTAATAAAAGCAACAGGAGAATCTGGAAGAACTGACATTAACATTATGAGATTATGGTAGCCTATACAAATTAAATTAAATAGAGGTAAAATGAACTTTACTTGCATTCAAGATCAAACACTGAAACATTTGCATTGCTGTGAATCATAATCTGAATGGCTAATTAAAAATAAACCGCCAACAAGACATTTAATGTTACTGTGTATTACGTACAGGGACAGATATTAACTTTCTCTCTGTAATCCAGACAGTTCTTCATGCTTTGAACAGACAGTGGCTGAATCTGTTGAACAGGACATATTTTAGCCATTTAATGATATAAGACTCAAAACATTCCAATACTACTTGATATATTATATATTAACAAACAGCACACATACAAATAATGCTTTAACTCACCACCAAGTCCAAACTACAGTGAGTTATCCACCATGCTTCCAGTGTGAAATTAACCATTAGAAATGTCTTGTTGTCCTTTAAAACAGAATTCTTTTCACATCATGCTATATGAATATACGTTTATGAAGGAATGTACATATACAGAGTCTTTTTCTTTAAATCTGAATATTGAACATACCTTTATGACAATGTGAGATGATTCTGGGTGAAGGTCAGGACTGGAGATGGAGACTTTGTATTGGTCAGAGAACTCATGTGGTTTGAATTCTACGGTTATCACCAAGTCATCTTTCTTAGATTTTCTCACTGACCATTTTACCTCCTTATTCCAAATGCTCTCTTAAATGACAAACAGATTTATACAAACAGGAGGTTTTCCTTGTTTAAAACATGTTCAAGCATTTGCTTTAGATAAATCGTTCGCTTAAAGTCACCATGAAATACAAATGGAATATTCTTGTTTTTTATGGAATATTGCAGTATTTATTATAAATGAATTATCCGTGCACAACATCATTTTGTTATATTCATATACCCCTGTAATCTGTAATCAAATTCATTTTCCCCTCCTTCTTGCAGCGACATCTCTTCTCTGATGACATGTTTACTGGCGAGAGGGCGGGGCAACCTGTCATTCAAGATCGACCAATAGCGAACCACAAACATCCAATCAGGACAAAATCAAGCCCCACCCTTCATTTTTTCTCTTTCTATGAGCTGTTTGTCACTTGGATATACATCTCAATGGGGAAGAAAGAACTACTGCAACTGCAACTTCCATTTCATGCTGACTTTAAATACTGCAACAAATCTAAATATAAAGAGTATCTAATCATCAAGCCTCAACTGTTTTTTTTTTTAGATTATGTTATTTATCTCACCTGGAATTGTGATGTTGGTTATATTTGTATAACTACCTATGTCTGGCCTTGGTAAATTGGTTACAAAAACCTGGTATTTGAAGTTAGGTATGACAACAATTCGGTCCAAAGAAAAAGTCCACTAAAAAGAAGAAGGAAAGCAACAAAGCTGAAACAGTGGCATAAATAATACTGCATAGTATATGGTTATACAAGAGTTAGTACTCTCACCATGCCCCATCTTGGGTTTTTTGTCCCCAACAGTCTGTTGCGAAAAATGTAACGAACACAAACGCTGTGCTTTGTGGCCATTTCAACCACACGCACTTCAGTCCCTTTGAGGGAGAATATGGCACCTGTGGAAAATAATATAAAGAAAAAAACCTTTAAATAGAATTATCATGGGAAAACAATTGGGCCAGATGTACATGTTTTGTACAAAAAAGCAATTTGACTGAAATGATTTGATTATTTTTTAAATATTGTAGTCTTGAACATCGTCTGCCTTACTGTCGGGTAATTGGATCCATGTAAGGTATATAATTGGCACAAACTGTCCACTCTCATCCCTCTTGGCTTTTACATTTGCGGTTACAACAGGAGAACGTGGGGCTTCATACCTTGGCATCCTCCAATCCTCATCTGAACAGTTACCTAAGACGTCAAATACATATTTGATGAACATACCTTTGATTTTGTCTTTTAAAAACCTCATATTACTTAATTACAATTTAGAAAAAACATACTTACCTACTTGAACCTTGCAATCTACCCTCTGTCAGAAAACAGCATAATTAAAGATTAGCACATACATAGCATTAATGTTCTATATATAAAAGGGAAGAAAACAGTATATTTACCTCTTGAGAACATTCCATCGGAGGGAGTTCAATGAGATGTAGGGGTGAGATTTTCATTATGATGCATGAAAGAATGAACAGAAAGAGAAAAATCTTACTCATTGTAGTTATGTTTTTGTCTGGTACTGCACCAGACAAACAAGTGCCGGTGGAACAGATTTGAACATCCTCTTATGGTTTATCAAATTCTATCTGTATTCAGAGGAAACCAGGAAATCAGATAATGGGGAGGAGGAGCCTGACGCACACAAAGAAATTAAGCTTTTCTCACAAACATTTCCTGTTGATATTCAAGTCTGCCTTAAAATCAAGCCCTTCTACTACACAGTAGTAGTAGTAGTTTGGTTGTTTGTCAGACAGTTATATTTGATACTAGTTGAACAAACAACTTTAATAACAATTTAGTGTAGACATGTAAGATAACCTAACAGTTTCACTTTCCTCCAGTGAACTACATCAATTTGTTATAGTTCTGAAAACCATTTTAAGCAACATTTTATAATATATAGCTTAGATATTGTGTATATCTATAAACTACTGTTATGTTTAAAGTCATAAAGATTTTTTTTTTTGAAAGCACAACCATTTTCAACATTGATAATAAAAAGAAATGTTTCTTGAGCAGCAAATCAGCATATTAGAATGATTTCTGAAGGATCTTGTGCCATGGAAAGACGAATGGCTTTAAATTCAGCTTTGCATCACAGGAATAAATTACATGTCAAATTATATTCAAATAGAACACAGGTCTTTTCAATTGTAATAATATTTTCCAAAGTTACTGTTTTTACTGTATTTTGGTCAAATAAATGCAGCCTTGTTAAGCAGAAGAGACTTTAGAGACATTAAAACCAACCCCAAACTTTAGAACAATGTACAGTATATACACTCACCTAAAGGATTATTAGGAACACCTGTTCAATTTCTCATTAATGCAATTATCTAATCAACCAATCACATGGCAGTTGCTTCAATGCATTTAGGGGTGTGGTCCTGGTCAAGACAATCTCCTGAACTCCAAACTGAATGTCAGAATGGGAAAGAAAGGTGATTTAAGCAATTTTGAAACAGCAGAAGCAGACAGCAGCAGACTCCACCGGGTACCACTCATCTCCACTACAAGTAGGAAAGAGAGGCTACAATTTGCAAGAGCTCACCAAAATTGGACAGTTGAAGACTGGAAAAATGTCGCCTGGTCTGATGAGTCTCGATTTCTGTTGAGACATTCAGATGGTAGAGTCAGAATTTGGCGTAAACAGAATGAGAACATGGATCCATCATGCCTTGTTACCACTGTGCAGGCTGGTGGTGGTGGTGTAATGGTGTGGGGGATGCTTTCTTGGCACACTTTAGGCCCCTTAGTGCCAATTAGGCATCGTTTAATTGCCACGGCCTACCTGAGCATTGTTTCTGACCATGTCCATCCCTTTATGGCCACCATGTACCCATCCTCTGATGGCTACTTCCAGCAGGATAATGCACCATGTCACAAAGCTTGAATCATTTCAAATTGGTTTCTTGAACATGACAATGAGTTCTCTGTACTAAAATGGCCCCCACAGTCACCAGATCTCAACCCAATAGAGCATCTTTGGGATGTGGTGGAACGGGAGCTTCGTGCCCTGGATCTGCATCCCACAAATCTCCATCAACTGCAAGATGCTATCCTATCAATATGGGCCAACATTTCTAAAGAATGCTTTCAGCACCTTGTTGAATCAATGCCACGTAGAATTAAGGCAGTTCTGAAGGCGACAGGGGGTCAAACACAGTATTAGTATGGTGTTCCTAATAATCCTTTAGGTGAGTGTATATATACACACACACACCAGCAAGTGACCAGCAAAACATCTAAAAGGCAAACTGTTGGCAAAAAAGCCCACTAGAGGGCTCATGTCAGTTTAAAGAGTAATAAGTAGGATTATTTGGATCATTGTACAAAAGCACTATATTTTCTCTCCATCTCATTAAACAGCAGTTTTCTATTAAGTTGTAGTAAATAATATTTTTTAGATAGAATTATAACACCATTAGCCAGACTGTCTTTAAACACACCCTACAGAATAATGCCTTAATAAGTCTTAATAACACTTAATAAGAAGAGAACAGCGACCCTAACAAGCAAACTTCCACATTTAAGCACTAAAATGACTTCATGAGTTCTGCTGACACTGATAACTACCGCTACATGCCAGCAGTCAGCAGAGGATTTGAGAAGCCCTTGCAAAACACCTGTCTCATTCTGTCACACAGTCAAAACTCATGGCACAATATTATCACTGGCACTTAATTAATTAAATCACAGTATAAATGATCACAGCATGCAGGACCTACATGACCCATCTGAATAGAAAGGTCAGTATCATAAAAACAATTGCCATTTTTCACATTTTCATTGAGCGCACGTCACCATTATGATTTTTAAAAGTATAGGTTTGAGCATGCAGCTTTTTGTGGACGAGATTTGAATGCATTGTAATTGTACAACCTAGTGTAAACTATAATTAATACCCGACTTTTAGGATTGTGCTGTCAGTCCCTTCTTAACAAGTACACATTAGTTACTGTCTGCCCTCACCCCATTAGACACGGCACGCAGGCACCATAGCCTTGGAGAACTTTGCCTTTATGGTCCTCAAACACAAGCACGCAAGTTAATAAAGAGGCCAGTTAACTTTAGCGTTTACGAGGAGAACATTTTATTATAACTGTGGAGTTAACAAATTAAATATGCCAAGAAAATAGACTTACAAAAAATAGTTACAGTCCTATTAAATTAAATTTGATTAAATCGTTTAACCCTCTGGGGTCCTTCGGCCCAAATGGACCCGAAGCATTTAAATAATTTTTTTTTTTTTTAAATCATAGCTTTATCGGAATGGTCCGAAATTTGGTGACTTTGTTGGTACTTGGTATATGAACACCCAAAAAAATTGGGGACAGGATTTGAATAGTCTAAGTGGTTGTAAAAAAAAAAAAGTCACACTCAGGACCTTCGGGTCCAAATGGACCCGCATAGGAAATTAATGGGAAATTGGCAAAAATGTGAAAATACAGAGTTTTTTTGTGCGTACAATCTACAAATCAGCCACGATCCAGAAAAAAAGCACACAACAGTGAAGGGGTGAATCTATAAATCATCAAGAGTGCAAAACAGACACATCCACACACACACACACACACACACACAAACACACTTTTATACACGTACACACTAATAAATTCAGATTACATATGGGTTTTGAATTTTTAAAATGCTCAGTTTGTCCACCAGATGGCATCCATCTCATTTCAAAAATTGCTTTCATGAGGCCTAGGCTTGACTCTAAAATTAAATACAGCTTTAAAAAAAAAAAAAAAAAAAAAAAAAAAAAATCTATTATATTCAATGGGGAAAAAATGGGTCATAATTATTGCATTAATATTAATTATAAATCATTTTTATTTTTGAAATTATCTCAAAACACCAAAAAAGAAAAGAAAAAATATATATAAAAAAAAGAAGATTTTTTAAAAATAAATATTAATATAAAATATTTAATGTAATATTTATATTCTGCACTGAACCAGAAATATTTACTAGCACTTGTTTACACGACACCGTTTTCAACTAAAAACAGACGGCTTTTTTAAGCGCTTTGACCGTTCATGTACACGACAGAAGCGTTTTGGGGGCCTGAAAAGCAACGTTATGAAAACGGGTTTCAAAGTGCAAGTTTTTGAAAACAATACCGCTATCGTCTCCATGTAAACTACAAAACTACTGAAAACAATGACGTCATGCGCATGCGTATTACGCGTTCAGTCTATAGGCGTGTGGTGTTTCTTTACAAAGTAACATCGCCAACTACTGCACTGTAAAAAATGATATGATCAATAAGTTATGACAACATGTTTTTACATTGCTTTAACTAATCAAAATAAGTTAAGCAATTTTCAACTTTTGTAATAAATTATACAAGATTCAACTAATTTTTTTTAACTCAGTTTAATGTATGCATTTAAAATGACTTAAAAACACAATTTGATTGTACAGAAAAATTTAAGGCACAATGTGGCAGCAGAATACAGTGTTTTTAGTCGTTTTAGCATTGTTGTCGTCTGTACGTGAAAAACGTTTCCGTTTTCAGTACATTGAATATTTTAAAGGTTTTTACATATGGGTTTATTCATATATCTTTTGACACACTTTACACATAATACATTTTTTTCCCTAAAAGCATGGTTGTTGTTTTTTTTGCCATTGTTGACAGTATTTTCCTATCATGGAGTGATAAAATTAGATATTCAAAATTCCCTTTGTAAAAACCTTTGACTCTAGTCAATAAAATCAAACAAGAATTTTGAACCTGGCTTTATCCAAGAGATTTCTGTTCAGATTTGTCATATTTCTGGTAATTTATGCAAATTCGTGTATTTGTATCTTTAAACAATTCAGAAAACTTGTAATACATCTTTTTTTTTAAATGTTTATAATATAATCAATCATCTGGGGAAGTATGGTGATATCTGTTCATTGTTTTACCCCATTGGGTGTCCTTTTCCAGTTTCTACTTTACACAAAAGAGACTTGAAGTGCATGACCCTTGTGCTAGTGTGTGTCATTTGGAAGTGTGTATGTCCATGTCCTGGAGGTGGAAAACAAATTGCCCAGATATTTGCACACTTGTGTGCAAGAGGCGTAACGGGGGTCTATTTTAGTTAGCCATTCACATGCAGGATTCAACCCATAAATCCTGCACGAAAAAAATCATTTAACATTTATTCTTCTTCCACGCCACCACGCAACACATCACCCTGATTGTCTCCAAGTTCAAGGTAAGTCCTATAAGCTATCACATTTTAATGGACCCACACATGTTGTCATAAATACTTAAGGATATTGAGTTTATTGCTAAACATCTGAGAGGATGTTCAGCAATATCTGTTCATCACTCTTAGATTTACAGTTCACTTTTGGAGATAATCATAATTACAGCTTCACTGTTGGGAGGATGGACGCATATCCGTCCTACATTCTCCCGTGTCACGACCGCGGCTCCCCACAGGGACTGGCGAGTGTCACGCTGTGTATTTTCGTAACAAGCTGCTTGTGTCAACTTTAAGGAATGTATGTTATGAAATACTGTGGCGGTTTCACGGCTAGCTTAGACTTGGAGAAGAGATCAAATGTTCTTAAAAGATTTGGCTCCCAGAACCAATTAGATCCTGAAAACAGTTCTCAGGTGTTTTGACTTCCAATTTAGTCACTCAAGAAATTGGCATATAATTCGCTCTGGAAAGTAACCAAAAAACTACGCCTCTGAACTAGTGGCCAGATTTTGATTGAACTCTTAAATGACTACTTCCTATATTTGTACGAACGAATTAACTTTTTTTGAGGGCAATAAAATGCTTTAAAAAAAAATCAAAATTATTTTTTTCACTTTTTAACAAAACAAAAAAAACTATCAAGATAATTTAGTATAAAATACAAGCAATCTTATCCAAAACTTGCTACTAGGATCCGTATGAAAGCATCCAGTGTAGTGAGTTCAAGGCTAGGGCTTGAAACTGGGCCATGAAAGAATGGCAGCGATGTTAAAATTTAGTCAGGCTGGAAATACTAACAACCATGTGTTTTATCAAGCATAATAGGTACGAATGAAAAAAATCGGTACGGACAGAGTGCTCGGCACCAGTGCTTTATATAAAGCACTCTTCTTTTGATACGAGGGCTCCAAATTAAATTTTCCTGTACATTGTGACTCCTCTGCCTTTCAAATACTTGGCACTCATCACCTTTCCAGACTGTGTGGACTGTAGGAATGTTTCCTAGCGACTCACGCAAATCTGACACACAGATTCATACACTGAATGATTTCATCACCTGAGATTCATGACCTTTGTTTATAGTGACTTATGTTGGAAAAAGGTCCATTTAAACACTTTATATGTGTTTTTAAATTCATTTTAATGAGAACTCTTCCATTTTTAGGGTCCATAAAGAGAAACAACCATGTCCGAAGGGTAAGTACTTTAACAATGTTATGATTAAAACTGTAAAGTGGATACATTTTTCTCTTTTGTTAATCTCTGTTTCTTTTCTTTCCTTATTGCTGCGCTCTGTGGTTCATCATTGTAGTCCTGTAAGTCACTTCCCTTTTGGCAAACTTTACAATAATTCATAAGATTTAGCAGGTCAAAAAAATAATTTGGAGTGATTAAACATGACTTGTTTTGCTTTTCAGAAAAAAACAAAGTATACTGCCACAAGGCGGCTGCTCTTAAAAGTAAGTCTGTTTTTTTTAATAAAATACACTACCGGTCAAAAGTTTGGATTTTTTTTTAAATACTTCAATTCAGCAATAACGCATTAAATTGATTTAAAAGTGACAGTTAAGACATTTAAAACATTACAAAAAATTATATGTCAAGTAAATAGTTTTTTTTTTTAAACTTTCTATTCATCAAGGTATCCTGCAATAAAAATGTTTCACGGTTTCCACAAAAATATTAAGCAGCTCAACTGATTTCAACATTGATAATAAGAAATGTTTCTTGAGCAGCAAATCAGCATATTAGAATGATTTCTGAAGGATCATGTGACACTGAAGACTGGAGTAAAGGTGCGTTCAAGCCATATAGTAATTACCCTAATGACTCTTAACTGTAAAAAGCCTTTACGTGCTTGTAGAACAACGTGTTTACAACGTGTAAACTCGTATTTTCCGAGAGCTACGTCTTGTAGCACGTGGCCGCTGTACCACCTGACCACTGCAGATTTAAAGTGTGTTCGACTTGCAGTGGCGCTGTGCAGACCGTTCAGTGTATGACATCAAAGTACAGCGAGAGCGATTCGCATACAGAGCTTTATTTACATTTATTTTATGTAAATGGCATGAACGCAGCATAATGATGGTGTTAACATAATAAATTACATTTTAAAATATATTTAATTTAATATATATATTTAAGATATATTTAAGATATATTAAATTGCAATAATATTTCATAATATTACTGTTTTACTGTATTTTTTATTAAATAAATGCAGACTGAGCAGAAGAGACTTCTTTCAAAAATCTTGATAAATATTTCCGACCCCAAACTTCTCAATAATAGTGTATAATTTTTTTTTGTTGAGCAATACTGATTCGGTTAATAAACATAAGAACTTATGTTCACATATTTATATTTAATATGTAATATTAAACTTCATTACAGTAATGAAAGTCAAGACTAGAATCCATGATGAAATGGCCAGCCGTGTTAGCAGTGTGCTGCACTATGCGCTAAGCTATGCGCTAAGCTATGTGCTAATCTGTTGGAACTTCATAGTCACGTCAGTGCTGTTACATTACAGAGCAAATTACTGCAGAAGGCCACATCTATGCTGGCAGCTGAAAAAGAGCAGAATAAAAGAGACAGAGATGATGCTCTTATTGAGAGGCTTCCTCCTCTCAAACTATCTGGTCTTTCTGCTCAGGAGCTCCAGGTATTTTCTAGAATAAAATGTTCTGCAATAACAATATGCAAAAGAGTAAATAGAGTATTATATTCACACAAATGTTTTTTGCAGGAACTTTGCAAAGAGCTTTCCCGCAAGATTGATGTTGTTGACGAGGTTCGATATGATCTTGAAATTAAAGTGGATAAAAATGAAAAAGAGGTAATGGTTGCGATGTTACATCACGTTTAGAAAGACAAACAAAAGATTAATAGTAGTTTATTCATGAATAAAAATGTTAACAGGTGTTTTAGCTGCGGCATCTCTAAGGTAAAGCTTGTCACTAACAATGTCAAGGTCATGGGTTTGAATCCCAGAGAACATACAAATGATAAAGGACCTTCACAAAGTGCTATTTTACTATGTATTTATACACTATTATATTATTTATTATTATTTAGAATTAGCTTTTAGTTTTACACAGTTAAATTTACTTAAAATTTTAGTAATTTTATTATGTGCTTTACATTTTTTTTTTAAACATTTCTACATATCTTTGTTTTTATTTCAGTTTTAGTTATGTTGGTAGTACTCCAACTTGTATTTATTATTAACAATGATTTATTTCAGTTAGTTGCCAAGGCAAGATTTATAATTTAGGTTTAGGTTTTTTAAGTTTAAGATTTTCACCTAATTTGTATATTTTACTTTATTTCAACTTTATTTCAATTTGTCACAATTTGACATCAAAAAGGTTGTTTTGCAAGTTACCGTTGTTGTGGTCCATTTCAGATCCAGTCCTTAAACCAGAAGATTTGGGAAATGAAGGGTACAACTCAACGAACCAAACTGAAGAGGGTTAAGAAGTCACATGATGCCATGTTTGGTGCGCTGACTGAATCCAAAATGTCATCGAAGGCGGATTTCAAGGCCAACCTAAAGACAGTAAAGAAAGAAGAAGAAAAGGTGATGCCTTTCAGTCTTTTAGAAATATAAATGCATTCATTATAACAAAGAGAAACTCATTCCATCCCTATTTTATTTATTTGTTCCATTTATAGAAAGAAGAGGTGACTGACTGGCGTAAGAATGTGGAGGCCATGGCTGGAATGGAGGGCAGAAAGAAGCTGTTTACTGCTGGACAATAAAGAAGGTACAAAGCTAATTTGACAAATTTAACTGTGTTTGAGAGCTGTAAAAAACAAGCATTTTGACTGAAAAATTACATTGTTTTCCTAATTTTTCAGACTCTGTAACAAGGAAGGAGAGCAACAGATGCGTGCCAAGGCAGGGAAACACGCATGGTTTGAAGCAAGAAAAACCAAACCAAATACAACTTTGATTTGTTATGACTAATAAAGTCAATCACACACACACACACACAATGTTTATAATGTTCATAGTTTAAGTGTTTTTTGTAGGTGAGCTTAGCTCTTAGTGTGTCTTTACCAGTTCCTGTCTTTTGCTGCAATTTGTGGACATTCTGTACAAATGTGTTTACATTTGAAACTAAATATGATACTTTGTGTATGATATGCTAAATACATCATATATGCATGAGAAAAATAATCAGACTGGAAATTAATTGTATGCAATATTGTGAACTAGTGCTGTTTAGTGGAATAAAAGATGTCAGATATTGTAACACTTTCTACACTGCTGGAAGTAAAAAATTGCAATGTAATGGCATTCCAAAATTAAATGACCCCATGCAACAAAGAAACGTGTTGTGTCACCATGCAATTCCCCTGCAAAACAAACTGTGTCCTTGAAATGCATTTCTGCACTTGTATATGTGCATAACTGGTTTTAAGTTACCACATGTTGTGTGTATATTTACCCATATTCAATGCCGTTCGAATCAGCTAAGTTAAGAGTGGTCTCATTTATTTGGATTTCACACTATACTAAAACCCTTTGGGATGTGTATAAAACCCTTTGGGATGTGTATAAAACCATTTGTATGTATATACAAATTAAAAGAAACAACAGATACCCTGATTCATTTATTCATGTTATCTTCCAAAATAAATCATTCCATCAATTCAAAATTCGCTAGACTCTGTGGTCACTTTTAGTTGCAGTCATACAGCTACTGGCTGACTTCAGCAAATCCTTTTCTGCCTTGTACGGTCAAACAATGGGAAATAAAGAGGGACTGGCAGTGGACAATGTATGCAATTGTGTTTTAGTGGTGCTGAGTAAAATGATCTGGGTAAAAGGGTTCAGTCTATTTTAGTGAGCCACTCAGAGGAAGCCAAAGAGGCCATAAAATTTGCTTGAGTTTCCTTGTGTACTGACATTGTCCCACTCTACTCATTCACTTGGAGTGGTCTTTGGAGAAACAGGTATGAACAATTGCACTATTTGGCACAGCTAACAGTAAAAGCAATGCATGTGATTGCTCTAAAAATAACAGGATTACCCATGAGATACAAGTGCTGACATAAATGAGATGAGATTTAATGAGACGTGATTGGTTACATTGTTGAGATCTGATTTGAAGTTGTAGGAAATTCAAGTAAAAGTCTCATTGCTGTCTAGGAGAAACAATTGAGACTTTTCATCATTTACGACTTTTGCTTCCTACTTTCTTTGGCTTTCTGGTTCTGGTTCATCCATCAGAAATCTATTACTGTGTGATGTTGAGAAGTGGTGTTTATATATATATATACATGTGTGTGTGTGTTCAAGTGGCATGTACCTCCAAAATGATGCTTATGAAGTGCATTATTATTTAGTAATAATAACTGCCGCTTATCAGTGAGTCACCAATCTTTACATTTCAGATTTTGGACTTAGATTTGCACTTAGAAGGTCACAATGTCTGAGTCGTAAGTATTCTGTCTTTTAAGTTGTTAATATCTATATGCATACAGTATCAGCTATCTTGTTGTACATGTACATGTTTAAAATATCCCTACTTTTCATAAATTACTATACTTTTACTATTCCTTAAATTACAACTACTGTTACTATTCCTTTTCATAAATTGAAAACTGCCATTTTAGACAGGTAAGTGGACTTTATAACTTTAACTTTTTGTACATGGAAATTAAATAAAAAAAATGAACAGAGCCCAATAAATGTGCTTATTCTTTCAGCGACCCAAATCTAAGATTTCAGCTTCCAGGAGGTTGTTCTTAAAGGTATTTGGTTCTGTCTGTTTTACAGAGATGTCTGTTTTTCTAAAGATGATACATTTAGCAATGCTTTCTGATATGTTTTGCTTCAGACAAAGCTCCTGAAGAAAGCAACATCTATGCTTGTAAATGAAAAAGAAGATAAGCAGAGGGAGAGAGAGACCACCTTGAGTGAGAGAGTGCCACCTCTACAATTGTCTGGTTTGTCTGTTCAAGATCTTCAGGTAAACCTAACATAGCCTGTTAACTGTCGGTGTCCTGGTAGCGGGACACTTGGTGCGCTTTTTATTGCCTTTTTCCTTTATAACATATCATAAATTGATCCGATGAAATGAACCGTTTTTGAAATTGGACATTGTCTTACTATGGAAACGGTTCTTTAAATCCTTTAAGCGGGCTAATTTCTTTAACTTTAAATTTGGAATGCAGCTTCTTTTTTATTTATTATGCGCAATTTTTAAGATGCTTTCACTTCTGCACTAATCTGCTGGGTGTCTTCTTTAGAAGAAGACCAATTTAGGTCTGTATTCCAAAACCATTCATGAATTACAACCATTTAAGTTCAGATCTATGCTCAAAAATGGGGCTGACAGTTAACAGGTTAAAATAATATAAAAAACGTTTAATTATTACAAATATCTATTTAATTTCTAAGATGATTATTATTATTAAAGACTTAATACAAATTATTAACTCAGTTGGTGCAAATGATGTTTTTTTTTTTTTATTATTAATTAAAAAAATTCATTATTGAAGAAAAAAAAATTGTTGACAACCACTCCAGTAATTTTGACAATACTGTGCTCTCAGGCTCTCTGCAAAGACCTTCATCAAAAGATTGATGTTGTAGATGAAGAAAGGTACGATATCTCAGCCAAGGTTACCAAAAATGAAAAGGAGGTACTACACCATCAAGGGAATCACTTTGTATCTTATTAGATTCAACGGAAATACAGTGGAATGAACATGTGGCTGCTTTAGATTACAGATTTAAACATCAAGATCACCGAACTTAGAGGCAAAATGAAGAGACCTGCACTGAAGAGGGTGAAGATCTCTGCCGATGCCATGTTGGGTGCTCTTCTGGGCTCCAAAGTCAAAGAGTCTGTGGATTTCAAAGCCAACCTCAAGACACACAAGAAAGAAGAGGAGAAGGTAAATCATGAACAAAACTGAATAATTGAAATATGAATTATATCGTTGAAATGTATTCAATTAATTTAGCATTTGGTCACACTTTATATTAGGGTCCAATTCGCACTACTAACTAACTACTTTTGCCTCAATAAACTCCTAATTACTGCTTATTAATAGTTAGTAAGATAGTTGTTAAGTTTAGGTATCGGGTAGGATTATCCAAAAAAGGATTAAGGGATGTAGAATATGGTCATGAAGAATAAGGCATTAATATGTTCCTTTATAAGTACTAATAAACAGCCAATATCCTAGTAATATGCATGCTAATAAGCAACTAGTTATTAGTGAGAATTGGACCCTAAACTAAAAAGTTACCCAGTATTTTTGTGCTATTTTAACACATACCTGTTGTTACACCTGTTCCTCTCATAGAAAGAAGAGGTGACTGACTGGCGTAAGAATGTGGAGGCCATGTCTGGAATGGAGGGCAGGAAGAAGCTGTTTGATGCTGGACAATAGATGGTGAATTGAAAAAAATTATTCTTAAAGAACAAGAATCTATATTCTTATAGAAGACGTCTTGCATGAAATATTTCACCTTGACTTTCAGCAATGAATTTTTTTCTTCTTCCTTACAGATAGCAACTACATGAGATCTGACATCAGAATTCAGGAATTCAAAAACATTTCAAAATGAATGTATAAATCAATGCAAAGTGAACTTTAATAGCTTTCATTCATGGATGCATGTTTTCAAATTCATTTAGACAAGAAAACAATGTATCGGACTTACTTGATGTGCTACTTAATGATTTATGTGATGTTCAGCTCTTTTCTGACTTAGAAAATAAACACAAATCAGAAAGGCTAAATGTTTTGTCTATTACTTTATTAAAACTAACTGCCAGCAATAAAGATGAAACAGAACAAATGACCTCTTGAGATGTTTAGATACAACAATAGCCCTAAATGTAGCAGGATCTGACCTTGCCATACATTTTTATCTATTTGACCTCACCTCATAGCAGACATAACACTGTGTCCTGGGAATTCCTTCAGTTTTTCTAACATCAATCAACAATATTTGTAAATTGGTGCAAATTCAAAAAAAAAAAACAGTACCTTGAAAAGTCGGATTAAAGCAATAATTCATCTTTTTAAAATGTCAGTACCAACTAAAATCGTGCCAGTCCAATTTTGAAGTGCATTTACGTTTGGCTAATCGCTAGGCTATATAATCGACTAAAATTGGACTAAAATTGAGCATGCTCCAAAAACATTGGTGACGCACAATCTTTCAAATGTTTTGCATAGTTTGCATTGTCTCATGTATAATTTGACAGATGACGACTGTAGCGAGACTACTCAAAGAAATCAGTGTAGCTCAACAATTACATCTACAATTACATTTCCATCCATTTAAAAATAGAGTAATAATAAAAAATATAACTAGCGTCATAATATGATACTGAACAGAGCAAAAAAGAGTGGTTCTTAGCAGATCATGCTGGCTGATGCAGTTTTGATATGAACACTAGCCATTTAAAGACAAGAACTTGCATTCGGCATTTCATCATCTGGCCAATGGCCATATGGCCTAAAAATAAATCCAGGACAAATGGCAGGTGGTAATTCATTACATGTCTCTTGGAGTGTCACCTCTCAGGGAGAATGAGGTGTGAGAAGGGCAGCTCACTTTACAATAAGACAGTGCTTCCACCCAGGGCTCGATTTGAGAGGAGATTTGAGGGATGGCACCCCCCTTGTTGAAATAAATTACCAAAAGCATCCCCTCTAACCCCTATCAAAACCTATCATGCAAATGAAATAGTTATCTATGTATGATAATTAACTAACTATAAACAACAGCAATTGACCAATCAGAACTAATGTAACGTGCGGCGCACAGTTAAGTAATTTTGCGCCATTTTTTGAGCAGTTCAAAATGGCTAAGAGAACAGTTCAAGCACATCTTTTGACGGTCTTTAAAATCATATGATGTTATTTTTAAAATGGCATGATATTTGATTAGCGTTTAATGAAAGTGAATGCAGTCACCAAGGTGATAATGCACACATGCATATTTTAGCTAAATGTACGAGTTTGTTTAATTATTAATGTATTTTTTAAATCTGCCCAGAAACCATTCAAACCACAGCTAGCAAAACTGTACCGCTAATAGCTTGACCCAAGCAGCCGGCCGCTAATAGCTCGACTTTTGACTGAGGTTCTGGCTGTTTCTATCCAGTTATTTATAATAAAAGAATGCATGCTGCACATGTGACAGTGAGGGATGAAAGACGATTGTGTG